>NW_028123474.1:0-405589 GCF_965194805.1 Balaenoptera borealis | reverse complement strand
GAGATTTGGGACCCATGGGATGGGTACCACGCCGTATTACTTTACAGGGTCTGCGTTAGCTCACCCAACCTCACCAAACCTCTCAGCCCCAAGAGTGTCCTCCCTTATGTCTCAATCAGCTGTGGGTCTAGATATGGTCAATCCAGGTGGCATCGCAGCCCCTGAACGAATTTTGTAAGAATTTCTCTCTCTTTCACTGTCTTTGTTTCACGGGTTTTTAAAAGTAATTGATTTTTATAATAGGGTTTAGCTGCTTTGCACTGCTGTGTTTATGCCGCTTTACACCCACTTGACTCACTTACAGAGAGATATCAATACATAGGTTTTAAGATTCTTACTAGTCAGATATATTCTTGGGCGGTGAATAGGGGTTGTTGAGTCCAGTTCACTGAGCAAGGAGTAGGTCTTGTCTATTACATATTGGGTTTATGGAACGGTATCTGAGCTAATTTGAAACCCTTGTTTTATGCATCACCCCACCTCACCTTTCCCGTTAAGCAGCCATAGTGTGTTTTCTAAACGTGCGACTCTGTTCTGTTTTGTAATTCAGTTCAAGGGTAGCGGTTTTTACATTCCCTCTGTAAGTGATATCTTATGATAAGTGTCTTTTTCTGTGTGACTTATTTCACTTAGAATCGTCGTACCTAAATCCACTCATCATGCTGCTCCTAGCCTTATGACGTTGATTTCATGGCTGAGTGATATTCCATTGTACATAAGGACCACAACTTCTTTATCCATTCTTCTCTTTCCTGGGATGTTTAAGGTGTAACGAAGTGGAGGTTCTTGTCAACAGAGCAGCCCTAACCTTTGGGGTGCCTGTGTCTTGCTGATTTTTAGTTTTCCCAATTTATACGCCCATGAGTGGAAGTGCCCTATGCTCTCTAAGCTGAGTTTTTTAGATGTTTCAGGACACACCGTACACTTCTCCAGAGTGGCTGTTGGCAATTTACAGCCCGCCCATCAGCGTAGCAAGGCTCCCATTTCTCCATGGCCTGTCCTGCATTTCTGGTTTTGACACTTTATTCAGCATGGCCCTTTTGACCGATGGGAAGCGAGACTTCTTTGTAGCGCTGATTTGCCTTTCCAGGTTGCTTGGTTGGCCAAAAAGGGCGTATGCGTTTTTTCCTGAATATATTCAGGAAAAAACGCATACGCCCTTTTTGGCCAAGGGCATCATTGTCGAGGTTTTGCCGCTTTTCCTGTGCTTTAAAGGCGATTCGAATCTACCTCCTGAAATCGGTTTCCTGCAATTCTGCCTTGCTTTCAAATCCGCTTCGTAGCCTTCCCTCCATATATTTGTGGACGAGAGTTATCATTTCTAACTCTGCAGGTTTGTGAATTGCAGTGCCCCTGAGCTCCATTTTTCAATTCGCTTTCTCGGGAGCTGGCCGCAAAAGCGCAGGATTGCTTCAGGCCCTATTCTGGCTCCGGGCGGCAGGCTGAGCCTGTGGTTAATTCTGCTTCCTGATGGGAAAATAGAGTGACCTGTGCCTGTCCCAACACCTAGAGCTAGTCTGTCAATGGTTCCCCCTCTTCCCGTTCATCCTCAGGACAAATTGCAACGTGTACGGAACAGGAGGTTAAAGGTGCTGATTCTCCAAGGAGGGAGATTGCTAGTAAAGCGGCTGGAATGGCGAACCGGAGCACAAGGAGATGAGAAATGAGGTGCGTTTTAGAAACCTTTCCCGGTCATACGGTGTACCATCTTCTGGGTTTCTCGTGCGTGTTTTCGACGTAGGAAGATGCCCTTGACCCTGGAGATTTGGGACCCATGGGATGGGTACCACGCCGTATTACTTTACAGGGTCTGCGTTTGCTCACCCAACCTCACCAAACCTCTCAGCCCCAAGAGTGTCCACCCTTATGTCTCAATCAGCTGTGGGTCTAGATATGGTCAATCCAGCTGGCATCGCAGACCCTGAACGAATTTTGTAAGAATTTCTCTCTCTTTCACTGTCTTTGTTTCACGGGTTTTTAAAAGTAATTGATTTTTATAATGGGGTTTAGCTGCTTTGCACTGCTGTGTTTATGCCGCTTTACACCTACTTGACTCACTTACAGAGAGATATCACTACATAGGTTTTAAGATTCTTACTAGTCAGATATATTCTTGGGCGGTGAATAGGGGTTGTTGAGTCCAGTTCACTGAGCAAGGAGTAGGTCTTGTCTATTACATATTGGGTTTATGGAACGGTATCTGAGCTAATTTGAAACCCTTGTTTTATGCATCACCCCACCTCACCTTTCCCGTTAAGCAGCCATAGTGTGTTTTCTAAACGTGCGACTCTGTTCTGTTTTGTAATTCAGTTCAAGGGTAGCGGTTTTTACATTCCCTCTGTAAGTGATATCTTATGATAAGTGTCTTTTTCTGTGTGACTTATTTCACTTAGAATCGTCGTACCTAAATCCACTCATCATGCTGCTCCTAGCCTTATGACGTTGATTTCATGGCTGAGTGATATTCCATTGTACATAAGGACCACAACTTCTTTATCCATTCTTCTCTTTCCTGGGATGTTTAAGGTGTAACGAAGTGGAGGTTCTTGTCAACAGAGCAGCCCTAAACTTTGGGGTGCCTGTGTCTTGCTGATTTTTAGTTTTCCCAATTTATACGCCCATGAGTGGAAGTGCCCTATGCTCTCTAAGCTGAGTTTTTTAGATGTTTCAGGACACACCGTACACTTCTCCAGAGTGGCTGTTGGCAATTTACAGCCCGCCCATCAGCGTAGCAAGGCTCCCATTTCTCCATGGCCTGTCCTGCATTTCTGGTTTTGACACTTTATTCAGCATGGCCCTTTTGACCGATGGGAAGCGAGACTTCTTTGTAGCGCTGATTTGCCTTTCCAGGTTGCTTGGTTGGCCAAAAAGGGCGTATGCGTTTTTTCCTGAATATATTCAGGAAAAAACGCATACGCCCTTTTTGGCCAAGGGCATCATTGTCGAGGTTTTGCCGCTTTTCCTGTGCTTTAAAGGCGATTCGAATCTACCTCCTGAAATCGGTTTCCTGCAATTCTGCCTTGCTTTCAAATCCTCTTCGTAGCCTTCCCTCCATATATTTGTGGACGAGAGTTATCATTTCTAACTCTGCAGGTTTGTGAATTGCAGTGCCCCTGAGCTCCATTTTTCAACTCGCTTTCTTGGGAGCTGGCCGCAAAAGCGCAGGATTGCTTCAGGCCCTATTCTGGCTCCGGGCGGCAGGCTGAGCCTGTGGTTAATTCTGCTTCCTGATGGGAAAATAGAGTGACCTGTGCCTGTCCCAACACCTAGAGCTAGTCTCTCATTGGTTCCCCCTCTTCCCGTTCATCCTCAGGACAAATTGCAACGTGTACGGAACAGGAGGTTAAAGGTGCTGATTCTCCAAGGAGGGAGATTGCTAGTAAAGCGGCTGGAATGGCGAACCGGAGCACAAGGAGATGAGAAATGAGGTGCGTTTTAGAAACCTTTCCCGGTCACACGGTGTACCATCTTCTGGGTTTCTCGTGCATGTTTTCGACGTAGGAAGATGCCCTTGAACCTGGAGATTTGGGACCCATGGGATGGGTACCACGCCATATTACTCTAAAGGGTCTGCGTTAGCTCACCCAACCTCACCAAACCTCTCAGCCCCAAGAGTGTCCACCCTTATGTCTCAATCAGCTGTGGGTCTAGATATGGTCAATCCAGGTGGCATCGCAGCCCTTGAACGAATTTTGTAAGAATTTCTCTCTCTTTCACTGTCTTTGTTTCACGGGTTTTTAAAAGTAATTGATTTTTATAATAGGGTTTAGCTGCTTTGCACTGCTGTGTTTATGCTGCTTTACACCCACTTGACTCACTTACAGAGAGATATCAATACATAGGTTTTAAGATTCTTATTAGTCAGATATATTCCTGGGCGGTGAATAGGGGTTGTTGAGTCCAGTTCACTGAGCAAGGAGTAGGTCTTGTCTATTACATATTGGGTTTATGGAACGGTATCTGAGCTAATTTGAAACCCTTGTTTTATGCATCACCCCACCTCACCTTTCCCGTTAAGCAGCCATAGTGTGTTTTCTAAACGTGCGACTCTGTTCTGTTTTGTAATTCAGTTCAAGGGTAGCGGTTTTTACATTCTCTCTGTAAGTGATATCTTATGATAAGTGTCTTTTTCTGTGTGACTTATTTCACTTAGAATCGTCGTACCTAAATCCACTCATCATGCTGCTCCTAGCCTTATGACGTTGATTTCATGGCTGAGTGATATTCCATTGTACATAAGGACCACAACTTCTTTATCCATTCTTCTCTTTCCTGGGATGTTTAAGGTGTAACGAAGTGGAGGTTCTTGTCAACAGAGCAGCCCTAAACTTTGGGGTGCCTGTGTCTTGCTGATTTTTAGTTTTCCCAATTTATACGCCCATGAGTGGAAGTGCCCTATGCTCTCTAAGCTGAGTTTTTTAGATGTTTCAGGACACACCGTACACTTCTCCAGAGTGGCTGTTGGCAATTTACAGCCCGCCCATCAGCGTAGCAAGGCTCCCATTTCTCCATGGCCTGTCCTGCATTTCTGGTTTTGACACTTTATTCAGCATGGCCCTTTTGACCGATGGGAAGCGAGACTTCTTTGTAGCGCTGATTTGCCTTTCCAGGTTGCTTGGTTGGCCAAAAAGGGCGTATGCGTTTTTTCCTGAATATATTCAGGAAAAAACGCATACGCCCTTTTTGGCCAAGGGCATCATTGTCGAGGTTTTGCCGCTTTTCCTGTGCTTTAAAGGCGATTCGAATCTACCTCCTGAAATCGGTTTCCTGCAATTCTGCCTTGCTTTCAAATCCTCTTCGTTGCCTTCCCTCCATATATTTGTGGACAAGAGTTATCATTTCTAACTCTGCAGGTTTGTGAATTGCAGTGCCCCTGAGCTCCATTTTTCAACTCGCTTTCTTGGGAGCTGGCCGCAAAAGCGCAGGATTGCTTCAGGCCCTATTCTGGCTCCGGGCGGCAGGCTGAGCCTGTGGTTAATTCTGCTTCCTGATGGGAAAATAGAGTGACCTGTGCCTGTCCCAACACCTAGAGCTAGTCTCTCATTGGTTCCCCCTCTTCCCGTTCATCCTCAGGACAAATTGCAACGTGTTCGGAACAGGAGGTTAAAGGTGCTGATTCTCCAAGGAGGGAGATTGCTAGTAAAGCGGCTGGAATGGCTAACCGGAGCACAAGGAGATGAGAAATGAGGTACGTTTTAGAAACCTTTCCCGGTCACACGGTGTGCCATCTTCTGGGTTTCTCGTGCATGTTTTCGACGTAGGACGATGCCCTTGAACCTGGAGATTTGGGACCCATGGGATGGGTACCACGCCGTATTACTTTACAGGGTCTGCGTTAGCTCACCCAACCTCACCAAACCTCTCAGCCCCAAGAGTGTCCTCCCTTATGTCTCAATCAGCTGTGGGTCTAGATATGGTCAATCCAGGTGGCATCGCAGCCCCTGAACGAATTTTGTAAGAATTTCTCTCTCTTTCACTGTCTTTGTTTCACGGGTTTTTAAAAGTAATTGATTTTTATAACAGGGTTTAGCTGCTTTGCACTGCTGTGTTTATGCCGCTTTACACCCACTTGACTCACTTACAGAGAGATATCAATACATAGGTTTTAAGATTCTTACTAGTCAGATATATTCCTGGGCGGAGAATAGGGGTTGTTGAGTCCAGTTCACTGAGCAAGGAGTAGGTCTTGTCTATTACATATTGGGTTTATGGAACGGTATCTGAGCTAATTTGAAACCCTTGTTTTATGCATCACCCCACCTCACCTTTCCCGTTAAGCAGCCATAGTGTGTTTTCTAAACGTGCGACTCTGTTCTGTTTTGTAATTCAGTTCAAGGGTAGCGGTTTTTACATTCTCTCTGTAAGTGATATCTTATGATAAGTGTTTTTTTCTGTGTGACTTATTTCACTTAGAATCGTCGTACCTAAATCCACTCATCATGCTGCTCCTAGCCTTATGACGTTGATTTCATGGCTGAGTGATATTCCATTGTACATAAGGACCACAACTTCTTTATCCATTCTTCTCTTTCCTGGGATGTTTAAGGTGTAACGAAGTGGAGGTTCTTGTCAAGAGAGCAGCCCTAAACTTTGGGGTGCCTGTGTCTTGCTGATTTTTAGTTTTCCCAATTTATACGCCCATGAGTGGAAGTGCCCTATGCTCTCTAAGCTGAGTTTTTTAGATGTTTCAGGACACACCGTACACTTCTCCAGAGTGGCTGTTGGCAATTTACAGCCCGCCCATCAGCGTAGCAAGGCTCCCATTTCTCCATGGCCTGTCCTGCATTTCTGGTTTTGACACTTTATTCAGCATGGCCCTTTTGACCGATGGGAAGCGAGACTTCTTTGTAGCGCTGATTTGCCTTTCCAGGTTGCTTGGTTGGCCAAAAAGGGCGTATGCGTTTTTTCCTGAATATATTCAGGAAAAAACGCATACGCCCTTTTTGGCCAAGGGCATCATTGTCGAGGTTTTGCCGCTTTTCCTGTGCTTTAAAGGCGATTCGAATCTACCTCCTGAAATCGGTTTCCTGCAATTCTGCCTTGCTTTCAAATCCTCTTCGTTGCCTTCCCTCCATATATTTGTGGACGAGAGTTATCATTTCTAACTCTGCAGGTTTGTGAATTGCAGTGCCCCTGAGCTCCATTTTTCAACTCGCTTTCTTGGGAGCTGGCCGCAAAAGCGCAGGATTGCTTCAGGCCCTATTCTGGCTCCGGGCGGCAGGCTGAGCCTGTGGTTAATTCTGCTTCCTGATGGGAAAATAGAGTGACCTGTGCCTGTCCCAACACCTAGAGCTAGTCTCTCATTGGTTCCCCCTCTTCCCGTTCATCCTCAGGACAAATTGCAACGTGTTCGGAACAGGAGGTTAAAGGTGCTGATTCTCCAAGGAGGGAGATTGCTAGTAAAGCGGCTGGAATGGCGAACCGGAGCACAAGGAGATGAGAAATGAGGTGCGTTTTAGAAACCTTTCCCGGTCACACGGTGTACCATCTTCTGGGTTTCTCGTGCATGTTTTCGACGTAGGACGATGCCCTTGAACCTGGAGATTTGGGACCCATGGGATGGGTACCACGCCGTATTACTTTACAGGGTCTGCGTTAGCTCACCCAACCTCACCAAACCTCTCAGCCCCAAGAGTGTCCTCCCTTATGTCTCAATCAGCTGTGGGTCTAGATATGGTCAATCCAGGTGGCATCGCAGCCCCTGAACGAATTTTGTAAGAATTTCTCTCTCTTTCACTGTCTTTGTTTCACGGGTTTTTAAAAGTAATTGATTTTTATAACAGGGTTTAGCTGCTTTGCACTGCTGTGTTTATGCCGCTTTACACCCACTTGACTCACTTACAGAGAGATATCAATACATAGGTTTTAAGATTCTTACTAGTCAGATATATTCCTGGGCGGAGAATAGGGGTTGTTGAGTCCAGTTCACTGAGCAAGGAGTAGGTCTTGTCTATTACATATTGGGTTTATGGAACGGTATCTGAGCTAATTTGAAACCCTTGTTTTATGCATCACCCCACCTCACCTTTCCCGTTAAGCAGCCATAGTGTGTTTTCTAAACGTGCGACTCTGTTCTGTTTTGTAATTCAGTTCAAGGGTAGCGGTTTTTACATTCTCTCTGTAAGTGATATCTTATGATAAGTGTCTTTTTCTGTGTGACTTATTTCACTTAGAATCGTCGTACCTAAATCCACTCATCATGCTGCTCCTAGCCTTATGACGTTGATTTCATGGCTGAGTGATATTCCATTGTACATAAGGACCACAACTTCTTTATCCATTCTTCTCTTTCCTGGGATGTTTAAGGTGTAACGAAGTGGAGGTTCTTGTCAACAGAGCAGCCCTAAACTTTGGGGTGCCTGTGTCTTGCTGATTTTTAGTTTTCCCAATTTATACGCCCATGAGTGGAAGTGCCCTATGCTCTCTAAGCTGAGTTTTTTAGATGTTTCAGGACACACCGTACACTTCTCCAGAGTGGCTGTTGGCAATTTACAGCCCGCCCATCAGCGTAGCAAGGCTCCCATTTCTCCATGGCCTGTCCTGCATTTCTGGTTTTGACACTTTATTCAGCATGGCCCTTTTGACCGATGGGAAGCGAGACTTCTTTGTAGCGCTGATTTGCCTTTCCAGGTTGCTTGGTTGGCCAAAAAGGGCGTATGCGTTTTTTCCTGAATATATTCAGGAAAAAACGCATACGCCCTTTTTGGCCAAGGGCATCATTGTCGAGGTTTTGCCGCTTTTCCTGTGCTTTAAAGGCGATTCGAATCTACCTCCTGAAATCGGTTTCCTGCAATTCTGCCTTGCTTTCAAATCCTCTTCGTTGCCTTCCCTCCATATATTTGTGGACGAGAGTTATCATTTCTAACTCTGCAGGTTTGTGAATTGCAGTGCCCCTGAGCTCCATTTTTCAACTCGCTTTCTTGGGAGCTGGCCGCAAAAGCGCAGGATTGCTTCAGGCCCTATTCTGGCTCCGGGCGGCAGGCTGAGCCTGTGGTTAATTCTGCTTCCTGATGGGAAAATAGAGTGACCTGTGCCTGTCCCAACACCTAGAGCTAGTCTCTCATTGGTTCCCCCTCTTCCCGTTCATCCTCAGGACAAATTGCAACGTGTTCGGAACAGGAGGTTAAAGGTGCTGATTCTCCAAGGAGGGAGATTGCTAGTAAAGCGGCTGGAATGGCGAACCGGAGCACAAGGAGATGAGAAATGAGGTGCGTTTTAGAAACCTTTCCCGGTCACACGGTGTACCATCTTCTGGGTTTCTCGTGCATGTTTTCGACGTAGGACGATGCCCTTGAACCTGGAGATTTGGGACCCATGGGATGGGTACCACGCCGTATTACTTTACAGGGTCTGCGTTAGCTCACCCAACCTCACCAAACCTCTCAGCCCCAAGAGTGTCCTCCCTTATGTCTCAATCAGCTGTGGGTCTAGATATGGTCAATCCAGGTGGCATCGCAGCCCCTGAACGAATTTTGTAAGAATTTCTCTCTCTTTCACTGTCTTTGTTTCACGGGTTTTTAAAAGTAATTGATTTTTATAATAGGGTTTAGCTGCTTTGCACTGCTGTGTTTATGCCGCTTTACACCCACTTGACTCACTTACAGAGAGATATCAATACATAGGTTTTAAGATTCTTACTAGTCAGATATATTCTTGGGCGGTGAATAGGGGGCGTTGAGTCCAGTTCACTGAGCAAGGAGTATGTCTGGTCTATTACATATTGGGTTTATGGAACGGTATCTGAGCTAATTTGAAACCCTTGTTTTATGCATCACCCCACCTCACCTTTCCCGTTAAGCAGCCATAGTGTGTTTTCTAAACGTGCGACTCTGTTCTGTTTTGTAATTCAGTTCAAGGGTAGCGGTTTTTACATTCTCTCTGTAAGTGATATCTTATGATAAGTGTCTTTTTCTGTGTGACTTATTTCACTTAGAATCGTCGTACCTAAATCCACTCATCATGCTGCTCCTAGCCTTATGACGTTGATTTCATGGCTGAGTGATATTCCATTGTACATAAGGACCACAACTTCTTTATCCATTCTTCTCTTTCCTGGGATGTTTAAGGTGTAACGAAGTGGAGGTTCTTGTCAACAGAGCAGCCCTAAACTTTGGGGTGCCTGTGTCTTGCTGATTTTTAGTTTTCCCAATTTATACGCCCATGAGTGGAAGTGCCCTATGCTCTCTAAGCTGAGTTTTTTAGATGTTTCAGGACACACCGTACACTTCTCCAGAGTGGCTGTTGGCAATTTACAGCCCGCCCATCAGCGTAGCAAGGCTCCCATTTCTCCATGGCCTGTCCTGCATTTCTGGTTTTGACACTTTATTCAGCATGGCCCTTTTGACCGATGGGAAGCGAGACTTCTTTGTAGCGCTGATTTGCCTTTCCAGGTTGCTTGGTTGGCCAAAAAGGGCGTATGCGTTTTTTCCTGAATATATTCAGGAAAAAACGCATACGCCCTTTTTGGCCAAGGGCATCATTGTCGAGGTTTTGCCGCTTTTCCTGTGCTTTAAAGGCGATTCGAATCTACCTCCTGAAATCGGTTTCCTGCAATTCTGCCTTGCTTTCAAATCCTCTTCGTTGCCTTCCCTCCATATATTTGTGGACGAGAGTTATCATTTCTAACTCTGCAGGTTTGTGAATTGCAGTGCCCCTGAGCTCCATTTTTCAACTCGCTTTCTTGGGAGCTGGCCGCAAAAGCGCAGGATTGCTTCAGGCCCTATTCTGGCTCCGGGCGGCAGGCTGAGCCTGTGGTTAATTCTGCTTCCTGATGGGAAAATAGAGTGACCTGTGCCTGTCCCAACACCTAGAGCTAGTCTCTCATTGGTTCCCCCTCTTCCCGTTCATCCTCAGGACAAATTGCAACGTGTTCGGAACAGGAGGTTAAAGGTGCTGATTCTCCAAGGAGGGAGATTGCTAGTAAAGCGGCTGGAATGGCGAACCGGAGCACAAGGAGATGAGAAATGAGGTGCGTTTTAGAAACCTTTCCCGGTCACACGGTGTACCATCTTCTGGGTTTCTCGTGCATGTTTTCGACGTAGGACGATGCCCTTGAACCTGGAGATTTGGGACCCATGGGATGGGTACCACGCCGTATTACTTTACAGGGTCTGCGTTAGCTCACCCAACCTCACCAAACCTCTCAGCCCCAAGAGTGTCCTCCCTTATGTCTCAATCAGCTGTGGGTCTAGATATGGTCAATCCAGGTGGCATCGCAGCCCCTGAACGAATTTTGTAAGAATTTCTCTCTCTTTCACTGTCTTTGTTTCACGGGTTTTTAAAAGTAATTGATTTTTATAATAGGGTTTAGCTGCTTTGCACTGCTGTGTTTATGCCGCTTTACACCCACTTGACTCACTTACAGAGAGATATCAATACATAGGTTTTAAGATTCTTACTAGTCAGATATATTCTTGGGCGGTGAATAGGGGGCGTTGAGTCCAGTTCACTGAGCAAGGAGTATGTCTGGTCTATTACATATTGGGTTTATGGAACGGTATCTGAGCTAATTTGAAACCCTTGTTTTATGCATCACCCCACCTCACCTTTCCCGTTAAGCAGCCATAGTGTGTTTTCTAAACGTGCGACTCTGTTCTGTTTTGTAATTCAGTTCAAGGGTAGCGGTTTTTACATTCTCTCTGTAAGTGATATCTTATGATAAGTGTCTTTTTCTGTGTGACTTATTTCACTTAGAATCGTCGTACCTAAATCCACTCATCATGCTGCTCCTAGCCTTATGACGTTGATTTCATGGCTGAGTGATATTCCATTGTACATAAGGACCACAACTTCTTTATCCATTCTTCTCTTTCCTGGGATGTTTAAGGTGTAACGAAGTGGAGGTTCTTGTCAACAGAGCAGCCCTAAACTTTGGGGTGCCTGTGTCTTGCTGATTTTTAGTTTTCCCAATTTATACGCCCATGA
This sequence comes from Balaenoptera borealis, assembly GCF_965194805.1. Lineage (NCBI taxonomy): Eukaryota > Metazoa > Chordata > Mammalia > Artiodactyla > Balaenopteridae > Balaenoptera > Balaenoptera borealis. The sequence continues at coordinate 394,165 of NW_028123474.1, read as the reverse complement.
GTGGAAGTGCCCTATGCTCTCTAAGCTGAGTTTTTTAGATGTTTCAGGACACACCGTACACTTCTCCAGAGTGGCTGTTGGCAATTTACAGCCCGCCCATCAGCGTAGCAAGGCTCCCATTTCTCCATGGCCTGTCCTGCATTTCTGGTTTTGACACTTTATTCAGCATGGCCCTTTTGACCGATGGGAAGCGAGACTTCTTTGTAGCGCTGATTTGCCTTTCCAGGTTGCTTGGTTGGCCAAAAAGGGCGTATGCGTTTTTTCCTGAATATATTCAGGAAAAAACGCATACGCCCTTTTTGGCCAAGGGCATCATTGTCGAGGTTTTGCCGCTTTTCCTGTGCTTTAAAGGCGATTCGAATCTACCTCCTGAAATCGGTTTCCTGCAATTCTGCCTTGCTTTCAAATCCTCTTCGTTGCCTTCCCTCCATATATTTGTGGACGAGAGTTATCATTTCTAACTCTGCAGGTTTGTGAATTGCAGTGCCCCTGAGCTCCATTTTTCAACTCGCTTTCTTGGGAGCTGGCTGCAAAAGCGCAGGATTGCTTCAGGCCCTATCTGGCTCTGGGCGGCAGGCTGAGCCTGTGGTTAATTCTGCTTCCTGATGGGAAAATAGAGTGACCTGTGCCTGTCCCAACACCTAGAGCTAGTCTCTCATTGGTTCCCCCTCTTCCCGTTCATCCTCAGGACAAATTGCAACGTGTTCGGAACAGGAGGTTAAAGGTGCTGATTCTCCAAGGAGGGAGATTGCTAGTAAAGCGGCTGGAATGGCGAACCGGAGCACAAGGAGATGAGAAATGAGGTGCGTTTTAGAAACCTTTCCCGGTCACACGGTGTACCATCTTCTGGGTTTCTCGTGCATGTTTTCGACGTAGGACGATGCCCTTGAACCTGGAGATTTGGGACCCATGGGATGGGTACCACGCCGTATTACTTTACAGGGTCTGTGTTAGCTCACCCAACCTCACCAAACCTCTCAGCCCCAAGAGTGTCCTCCCTTATGTCTCAATCAGCTGTGGGTCTAGATATGGTCAATCCAGGTGGCATCGCAGCCCCTGAACGAATTTTGTAAGAATTTCTCTCTCTTTCACTGTCTTTGTTTCACGGGTTTTTAAAAGTAATTGATTTTTATAATAGGGTTTAGCTGCTTTGCACTGCTGTGTTTATGCCGCTTTACACCCACTTGACTCACTTACAGAGAGATATCAATACATAGGTTTTAAGATTTTTACTAGTCAGATATATTCTTGGGCAGTGAATAGGGGGCGTTGAGTCCAGTTCACTGAGCAAGGAGTAGCTCTGGTCTATTACATATTGGGTTTATGGAACGGTATCTGAGCTAATTTGAAACCCTTGTTTTATGCATCACCCCACCTCACCTTTCCCGTTAAGCAGCCATAGTGTGTTTTCTAAACGTGCGACTCTGTTCTGTTTTGTAATTCAGTTCAAGGGTAGCGGTTTTTACATTCCCTCTGTAAGTGATATCTTATGATAAGTGTCTTTTTCTGTGTGACTTATTTCACTTAGAATCGTCGTACCTAAATCCACTCATCATGCTGCTCCTAGCCTTATGACGTTGATTTCATGGCTGAGTGATATTCCATTGTACATAAGGACCACAACTTCTTTATCCATTCTTCTCTTTCCTGGGATGTTTAAGGTGTAACGAAGTGGAGGTTCTTGTCAACAGAGCAGCCCTAAACTTTGGGGTGCCTGTGTCTTGCTGATTTTTAGTTTTCCCAATTTATACGCCCATGAGTGGAAGTGCCCTATGCTCTCTAAGCTGAGTTTTTTAGATGTTTCAGGACACACCGTACACTTCTCCAGAGTGGCTGTTGGCAATTTACAGCCCGCCCATCAGCGTAGCAAGGCTCCCATTTCTCCATGGCCTGTCCTGCATTTCTGGTTTTGACACTTTATTCAGCATGGCCCTTTTGACCGATGGGAAGCGAGACTTCTTTGTAGCGCTGATTTGCCTTTCCAGGTTGCTTGGTTGGCCAAAAAGGGCGTATGCGTTTTTTCCTGAATATATTCAGGAAAAAACGCATACGCCCTTTTTGGCCAAGGGCATCATTGTCGAGGTTTTGCCGCTTTTCCTGTGCTTTAAAGGCGATTCGAATCTACCTCCTGAAATCGGTTTCCTGCAATTCTGCCTTGCTTTCAAATCCTCTTCGTTGCCTTCCCTCCATATATTTGTGGACAAGAGTTATCATTTCTAACTCTGCAGGTTTGTGAATTGCAGTGCCCCTGAGCTCCATTTTTCAACTCGCTTTCTTGGGAGCTGGCCGCAAAAGCGCAGGATTGCTTCAGGCCCTATTCTGGCTCCGGGCGGCAGGCTGAGCCTGTGGTTAATTCTGCTTCCTGATGGGAAAATAGAGTGACCTCTGCCTGTCCCAACACCTAGAGCTAGTCTCTCATTGGTTCCCCCTCTTCCCGTTCATCCTCAGGACAAATTGCAACGTGTTCGGAACAGGAGGTTAAAGGTGCTGATTCTCCAAGGAGGGAGATTGCTAGTAAAGCGGCTGGAATGGCGAACCGGAGCACAAGGAGATGAGAAATGAGGTACGTTTTAGAAACCTTTCCCGGTCACACGGTGTGCCATCTTCTGGGTTTCTCGTGCATGTTTTCGACGTAGGACGATGCCCTTGAACCTGGAGATTTGGGACCCATGGGATGGGTACCACGCCGTATTACTTTACAGGGTCTGCGTTAGCTCACCCAACCTCACCAAACCTCTCAGCCCCAAGAGTGTCCTCCCTTATGTCTCAATCAGCTGTGGGTCTAGATATGGTCAATCCAGGTGGCATCGCAGCCCCTGAACGAATTTTGTAAGAATTTCTCTCTCTTTCACTGTCTTTGTTTCACGGGTTTTTAAAAGTAATTGATTTTTATAACAGGGTTTAGCTGCTTTGCACTGCTGTGTTTATGCCGCTTTACACCCACTTGACTCACTTACAGAGAGATATCAATACATAGGTTTTAAGATTCTTACTAGTCAGATATATTCCTGGGCGGAGAATAGGGGTTGTTGAGTCCAGTTCACTGAGCAAGGAGTAGGTCTTGTCTATTACATATTGGGTTTATGGAACGGTATCTGAGCTAATTTGAAACCCTTGTTTTATGCATCACCCCACCTCACCTTTCCCGTTAAGCAGCCATAGTGTGTTTTCTAAACGTGCGACTCTGTTCTGTTTTGTAATTCAGTTCAAGGGTAGCGGTTTTTACATTCTCTCTGTAAGTGATATCTTATGATAAGTGTCTTTTTCTGTGTGACTTATTTCACTTAGAATCGTCGTACCTAAATCCACTCATCATGCTGCTCCTAGCCTTATGACGTTGATTTCATGGCTGAGTGATATTCCATTGTACATAAGGACCACAACTTCTTTATCCATTCTTCTCTTTCCTGGGATGTTTAAGGTGTAACGAAGTGGAGGTTCTTGTCAACAGAGCAGCCCTAAACTTTGGGGTGCCTGTGTCTTGCTGATTTTTAGTTTTCCCAATTTATACGCCCATGAGTGGAAGTGCCCTATGCTCTCTAAGCTGAGTTTTTTAGATGTTTCAGGACACACCGTACACTTCTCCAGAGTGGCTGTTGGCAATTTACAGCCCGCCCATCAGCGTAGCAAGGCTCCCATTTCTCCATGGCCTGTCCTGCATTTCTGGTTTTGACACTTTATTCAGCATGGCCCTTTTGACCGATGGGAAGCGAGACTTCTTTGTAGCGCTGATTTGCCTTTCCAGGTTGCTTGGTTGGCCAAAAAGGGCGTATGCGTTTTTTCCTGAATATATTCAGGAAAAAACGCATACGCCCTTTTTGGCCAAGGGCATCATTGTCGAGGTTTTGCCGCTTTTCCTGTGCTTTAAAGGCGATTCGAATCTACCTCCTGAAATCGGTTTCCTGCAATTCTGCCTTGCTTTCAAATCCTCTTCGTTGCCTTCCCTCCATATATTTGTGGACGAGAGTTATCATTTCTAACTCTGCAGGTTTGTGAATTGCAGTGCCCCTGAGCTCCATTTTTCAACTCGCTTTCTTGGGAGCTGGCCGCAAAAGCGCAGGATTGCTTCAGGCCCTATTCTGGCTCCGGGCGGCAGGCTGAGCCTGTGGTTAATTCTGCTTCCTGATGGGAAAATAGAGTGACCTGTGCCTGTCCCAACACCTAGAGCTAGTCTCTCATTGGTTCCCCCTCTTCCCGTTCATCCTCAGGACAAATTGCAACGTGTTCGGAACAGGAGGTTAAAGGTGCTGATTCTCCAAGGAGGGAGATTGCTAGTAAAGCGGCTGGAATGGCGAACCGGAGCACAAGGAGATGAGAAATGAGGTGCGTTTTAGAAACCTTTCCCGGTCACACGGTGTACCATCTTCTGGGTTTCTCGTGCATGTTTTCGACGTAGGACGATGCCCTTGAACCTGGAGATTTGGGACCCATGGGATGGGTACCACGCCGTATTACTTTACAGGGTCTGCGTTAGCTCACCCAACCTCACCAAACCTCTCAGCCCCAAGAGTGTCCTCCCTTATGTCTCAATCAGCTGTGGGTCTAGATATGGTCAATCCAGGTGGCATCGCAGCCCCTGAACGAATTTTGTAAGAATTTCTCTCTCTTTCACTGTCTTTGTTTCACGGGTTTTTAAAAGTAATTGATTTTTATAACAGGGTTTAGCTGCTTTGCACTGCTGTGTTTATGCCGCTTTACACCCACTTGACTCACTTACAGAGAGATATCAATACATAGGTTTTAAGATTCTTACTAGTCAGATATATTCCTGGGCGGAGAATAGGGGTTGTTGAGTCCAGTTCACTGAGCAAGGAGTAGGTCTTGTCTATTACATATTGGGTTTATGGAACGGTATCTGAGCTAATTTGAAACCCTTGTTTTATGCATCACCCCACCTCACCTTTCCCGTTAAGCAGCCATAGTGTGTTTTCTAAACGTGCGACTCTGTTCTGTTTTGTAATTCAGTTCAAGGGTAGCGGTTTTTACATTCTCTCTGTAAGTGATATCTTATGATAAGTGTCTTTTTCTGTGTGACTTATTTCACTTAGAATCGTCGTACCTAAATCCACTCATCATGCTGCTCCTAGCCTTATGACGTTGATTTCATGGCTGAGTGATATTCCATTGTACATAAGGACCACAACTTCTTTATCCATTCTTCTCTTTCCTGGGATGTTTAAGGTGTAACGAAGTGGAGGTTCTTGTCAACAGAGCAGCCCTAAACTTTGGGGTGCCTGTGTCTTGCTGATTTTTAGTTTTCCCAATTTATACGCCCATGAGTGGAAGTGCCCTATGCTCTCTAAGCTGAGTTTTTTAGATGTTTCAGGACACACCGTACACTTCTCCAGAGTGGCTGTTGGCAATTTACAGCCCGCCCATCAGCGTAGCAAGGCTCCCATTTCTCCATGGCCTGTCCTGCATTTCTGGTTTTGACACTTTATTCAGCATGGCCCTTTTGACCGATGGGAAGCGAGACTTCTTTGTAGCGCTGATTTGCCTTTCCAGGTTGCTTGGTTGGCCAAAAAGGGCGTATGCGTTTTTTCCTGAATATATTCAGGAAAAAACGCATACGCCCTTTTTGGCCAAGGGCATCATTGTCGAGGTTTTGCCGCTTTTCCTGTGCTTTAAAGGCGATTCGAATCTACCTCCTGAAATCGGTTTCCTGCAATTCTGCCTTGCTTTCAAATCCTCTTCGTTGCCTTCCCTCCATATATTTGTGGACGAGAGTTATCATTTCTAACTCTGCAGGTTTGTGAATTGCAGTGCCCCTGAGCTCCATTTTTCAACTCGCTTTCTTGGGAGCTGGCCGCAAAAGCGCAGGATTGCTTCAGGCCCTATTCTGGCTCCGGGCGGCAGGCTGAGCCTGTGGTTAATTCTGCTTCCTGATGGGAAAATAGAGTGACCTGTGCCTGTCCCAACACCTAGAGCTAGTCTCTCATTGGTTCCCCCTCTTCCCGTTCATCCTCAGGACAAATTGCAACATGTTCGGAACAGGAGGTTAAAGGTGCTGATTCTCCAAGGAGGGAGATTGCTAGTAAAGCGGCTGGAATGGCGAACCGGAGCACAAGGAGATGAGAAATGAGGTGCGTTTTAGAAACCTTTCCCGGTCACACGGTGTACCATCTTCTGGGTTTCTCGTGCATGTTTTCGACGTAGGACGATGCCCTTGAACCTGGAGATTTGGGACCCATGGGATGGGTACCACGCCGTATTACTTTACAGGGTCTGCGTTAGCTCACCCAACCTCACCAAACCTCTCAGCCCCAAGAGTGTCCTCCCTTATGTCTCAATCAGCTGTGGGTCTAGATATGGTCAATCCAGGTGGCATCGCAGCCCCTGAACGAATTTTGTAAGAATTTCTCTCTCTTTCACTGTCTTTGTTTCACGGGTTTTTAAAAGTAATTGATTTTTATAATAGGGTTTAGCTGCTTTGCACTGCTGTGTTTATGCCGCTTTACACCCACTTGACTCACTTACAGAGAGATATCAATACATAGGTTTTAAGATTCTTACTAGTCAGATATATTCTTGGGCGGTGAATAGGGGGCGTTGAGTCCAGTTCACTGAGCAAGGAGTATGTCTGGTCTATTACATATTGGGTTTATGGAACGGTATCTGAGCTAATTTGAAACCCTTGTTTTATGCATCACCCCACCTCACCTTTCCCGTTAAGCAGCCATAGTGTGTTTTCTAAACGTGCGACTCTGTTCTGTTTTGTAATTCAGTTCAAAGGTAGCGGTTTTTACATTCTCTCTGTAAGTGATATCTTATGATAAGTGTCTTTTTCTGTGTGACTTATTTCACTTAGAATCGTCGTACCTAAATCCACTCATCATGCTGCTCCTAGCCTTATGACGTTGATTTCATGGCTGAGTGATATTCCATTGTACATAAGGACCACAACTTCTTTATCCATTCTTCTCTTTCCTGGGATGTTTAAGGTGTAACGAAGTGGAGGTTCTTGTCAACAGAGCAGCCCTAAACTTTGGGGTGCCTGTGTCTTGCTGATTTTTAGTTTTCCCAATTTATACGCCCATGAGTGGAAGTGCCCTATGCTCTCTAAGCTGAGTTTTTTAGATGTTTCAGGACACACCGTACACTTCTCCAGAGTGGCTGTTGGCAATTTACAGCCCGCCCATCAGCGTAGCAAGGCTCCCATTTCTCCATGGCCTGTCCTGCATTTCTGGTTTTGACACTTTATTCAGCATGGCCCTTTTGACCGATGGGAAGCGAGACTTCTTTGTAGCGCTGATTTGCCTTTCCAGGTTGCTTGGTTGGCCAAAAAGGGCGTATGCGTTTTTTCCTGAATATATTCAGGAAAAAACGCATACGCCCTTTTTGGCCAAGGGCATCATTGTCGAGGTTTTGCCGCTTTTCCTGTGCTTTAAAGGCGATTCGAATCTACCTCCTGAAATCGGTTTCCTGCAATTCTGCCTTGCTTTCAAATCCTCTTCGTTGCCTTCCCTCCATATATTTGTGGACGAGAGTTATCATTTCTAACTCTGCAGGTTTGTGAATTGCAGTGCCCCTGAGCTCCATTTTTCAACTCGCTTTCTTGGGAGCTGGCCGCAAAAGCGCAGGATTGCTTCAGGCCCTATCTGGCTCTGGGCGGCAGGCTGAGCCTGTGGTTAATTCTGCTTCCTGATGGGAAAATAGAGTGACCTGTGCCTGTCCCAACACCTAGAGCTAGTCTCTCATTGGTTCCCCCTCTTCCCGTTCATCCTCAGGACAAATTGCAACGTGTTCGGAACAGGAGGTTAAAGGTGCTGATTCTCCAAGGAGGGAGATTGCTAGTAAAGCGGCTGGAATGGCGAACCGGAGCACAAGGAGATGAGAAATGAGGTGCGTTTTAGAAACCTTTCCCGGTCACACGGTGTACCATCTTCTGGGTTTCTCGTGCATGTTTTCGACGTAGGACGATGCCCTTGAACCTGGAGATTTGGGACCCATGGGATGGGTACCACGCCGTATTACTTTACAGGGTCTGTGTTAGCTCACCCAACCTCACCAAACCTCTCAGCCCCAAGATTGTCCTCCCTTATGTCTCAATCAGCTGTGGGTCTAGATATGGTCAATCCAGGTGGCATCGCAGCCCCTGAACGAATTTTGTAAGAATTTCTCTCTCTTTCACTGTCTTTGTTTCACGGGTTTTTAAAAGTAATTGATTTTTATAATAGGGTTTAGCTGCTTTGCACTGCTGTGTTTATGCCGCTTTACACCCACTTGACTCACTTACAGAGAGATATCAATACATAGGTTTTAAGATTTTTACTAGTCAGATATATTCTTGGGCAGTGAATAGGGGGCGTTGAGTCCAGTTCACTGAGCAAGGAGTAGCTCTGGTCTATTACATATTGGGTTTATGGAACGGTATCTGAGCTAATTTGAAACCCTTGTTTTATGCATCACCCCACCTCACCTTTCCCGTTAAGCAGCCATAGTGTGTTTTCTAAACGTGCGACTCTGTTCTGTTTTGTAATTCAGTTCAAGGGTAGCGGTTTTTACATTCCCTCTGTAAGTGATATCTTATGATAAGTGTCTTTTTCTGTGTGACTTATTTCACTTAGAATCGTCGTACCTAAATCCACTCATCATGCTGCTCCTAGCCTTATGACGTTGATTTCATGGCTGAGTGATATTCCATTGTACATAAGGACCACAACTTCTTTATCCATTCTTCTCTTTCCTGGGATGTTTAAGGTGTAACGAAGTGGAGGTTCTTGTCAACAGAGCAGCCCTAAACTTTGGGGTGCCTGTGTCTTGCTGATTTTTAGTTTTCCCAATTTATACGCCCATGAGTGGAAGTGCCCTATGCTCTCTAAGCTGAGTTTTTTAGATGTTTCAGGACACACCGTACACTTCTCCAGAGTGGCTGTTGGCAATTTACAGCCCGCCCATCAGCGTAGCAAGGCTCCCATTTCTCCATGGCCTGTCCTGCATTTCTGGTTTTGACACTTTATTCAGCATGGCCCTTTTGACCGATGGGAAGCGAGACTTCTTTGTAGCGCTGATTTGCCTTTCCAGGTTGCTTGGTTGGCCAAAAAGGGCGTATGCGTTTTTTCCTGAATATATTCAGGAAAAAACGCATACGCCCTTTTTGGCCAAGGGCATCATTGTCGAGGTTTTGCCGCTTTTCCTGTGCTTTAAAGGCGATTCGAATCTACCTCCTGAAATCGGTTTCCTGCAATTCTGCCTTGCTTTCAAATCCTCTTCGTTGCCTTCCCTCCATATATTTGTGGACGAGAGTTATCATTTCTAACTCTGCAGGTTTGTGAATTGCAGTGCCCCTGAGCTCCATTTTTCAACTCGCTTTCTTGGGAGCTGGCCGCAAAAGCGCAGGATTGCTTCAGGCCCTATTCTGGCTCCGGGCGGCAGGCTGAGCCTGTGGTTAATTCTGCTTCCTGATGGGAAAATAGAGTGACCTCTGCCTGTCCCAACACCTAGAGCTAGTCTCTCATTGGTTCCCCCTCTTCCCGTTCATCCTCAGGACAAATTGCAACGTGTTCGGGACAGGAGGTTAAAGGTGCTGATTCTCCAAGGAGGGAGATTGCTAGTAAAGCGGCTGGAATGGCGAACCGGAGCACAAGGAGATGAGAAATGAGGTGCGTTTTAGAAACCTTTCCCGGTCACACGGTGTACCATCTTCTGGGTTTCTCGTGCATGTTTTCGACGTAGGACGATGCCCTTGAACCTGGAGATTTGGGACCCATGGGATGGGTACCACGCCGTATTACTTTACAGGGTCTGCGTTAGCTCACCCAACCTCACCAAACCTCTCAGCCCCAAGAGTGTCCTCCCTTATGTCTCAATCAGCTGTGGGTCTAGATATGGTCAATCCAGGTGGCATCACAGCCCCTGAACGAATTTTGTAAGAATTTCTCTCTCTTTCACTGTCTTTGTTTCACGGGTTTTTAAAAGTAATTGATTTTTATAATAGGGTTTAGCTGCTTTGCACTGCTGTGTTTATGCCGCTTTACACCCACTTGACTCACTTACAGAGAGATATCAATACATAGGTTTTAAGATTCTTACTAGTCAGATATATTCTTGGGCGGTGAATAGGGGGCGTTGAGTCCAGTTCACTGAGCAAGGAGTAGGTCTGGTCTATTACATATTGGGTTTATGGAACGGTATCTGAGCTAATTTGAAACCCTTGTTTTATGCATCACCCCACCTCACCTTTCCCGTTAAGCAGCCATAGTGTGTTTTCTAAACGTGCGACTCTGTTCTGTTTTGTAATTCAGTTCAAAGGTAGCGGTTTTTACATTCTCTCTGTAAGTGATATCTTATGATAAGTGTCTTTTTCTGTGTGACTTATTTCACTTAGAATCGTCGTACCTAAATCCACTCATCATGCTGCTCCTAGCCTTATGACGTTGATTTCATGGCTGAGTGATATTCCATTGTACATAAGGACCACAACTTCTTTATCCATTCTTCTCTTTCCTGGGATGTTTAAGGTGTAACGAAGTGGAGGTTCTTGTCAACAGAGCAGCCCTAAACTTTGGGGTGCCTGTGTCTTGCTGATTTTTAGTTTTCCCAATTTATACGCCCATGAGTGGAAGTGCCCTATGCTCTCTAAGCTGAGTTTTTTAGATGTTTCAGGACACACCGTACACTTCTCCAGAGTGGCTGTTGGCAATTTACAGCCCGCCCATCAGCGTAGCAAGGCTCCCATTTCTCCATGGCCTGTCCTGCATTTCTGGTTTTGACACTTTATTCAGCATGGCCCTTTTGACCGATGGGAAGCGAGACTTCTTTGTAGCGCTGATTTGCCTTTCCAGGTTGCTTGGTTGGCCAAAAAGGGCGTATGCGTTTTTTCCTGAATATATTCAGGAAAAAACGCATACGCCCTTTTTGGCCAAGGGCATCATTGTCGAGGTTTTGCCGCTTTTCCTGTGCTTTAAAGGCGATTCGAATCTACCTCCTGAAATCGGTTTCCTGCAATTCTGCCTTGCTTTCAAATCCTCTTCGTTGCCTTCCCTCCATATATTTGTGGACGAGAGTTATCATTTCTAACTCTGCAGGTTTGTGAATTGCAGTGCCCCTGAGCTCCATTTTTCAACTCGCTTTCTTGGGAGCTGGCCGCAAAAGCGCAGGATTGCTTCAGGCCCTATTCTGGCTCCGGGCGGCAGGCTGAGCCTGTGGTTAATTCTGCTTCCTGAGGGGAAAATAGAGTGACCTGTGCCTGTCCCAACACCTAGAGCTAGTCTCTCATTGGTTCCCCCTCTTCCCGTTCATCCTCAGGACAAATTGCAACGTGTTCGGAACAGGAGGTTAAAGGTGCTGATTCTCCAAGGAGGGAGATTGCTAGTAAAGCGGCTGGAATGGCGAACCGGAGCACAAGGAGATGAGAAATGAGGTGCGTTTTAGAAACCTTTCCCGGTCACACGGTGTACCATCTTCTGGGTTTCTCGTGCATGTTTTCGACGTAGGACGATGCCCTTGAACCTGGAGATTTGGGACCCATGGGATGGGTACCACGCCGTATTACTTTACAGGGTCTGCGTTAGCTCACCCAACCTCACCAAACCTCTCAGCCCCAAGAGTGTCCTCCCTTATGTCTCAATCAGCTGTGGGTCTAGATATGGTCAATCCAGGTGGCATCGCAGCCCCTGAACGAATTTTGTAAGAATTTCTCTCTCTTTCACTGTCTTTGTTTCACGGGTTTTTAAAAGTAATTGATTTTTATAATAGGGTTTAGCTGCTTTGCACTGCTGTGTTTATGCCGCTTTACACCCACTTGACTCACTTACAGAGAGATATCAATACATAGGTTTTAAGATTCTTACTAGTCAGATATATTCCTGGGCGGTGAATAGGGGTTGTTGAGTCCAGTTCACTGAGCAAGGAGTAGGTCTTGTCTATTACATATTGGGTTTATGGAACGGTATCTGAGCTAATTTGAAACCCTTGTTTTATGCATCACCCCACCTCACCTTTCCCGTTAAGCAGCCATAGTGTGTTTTCTAAACGTGCGACTCTGTTCTGTTTTGTAATTCAGTTCAAGGGTAGCGGTTTTTACATTCTCTCTGTAAGTGATATCTTATGATAAGTGTCTTTTTCTGTGTGACTTATTTCACTTAGAATCGTCGTACCTAAATCCACTCATCATGCTGCTCCTAGCCTTATGACGTTGATTTCATGGCTGAGTGATATTCCATTGTACATAAGGACCACAACTTCTTTATCCATTCTTCTATTTCCTGGGATGTTTCAGGTGTAACGAAGTGGAGGTTCTTGTCAACAGAGCAGCCCTAAACTTTGGGGTGCCTGTGTCTTGCTGATTTTTAGTTTTCCCAATTTATACGCCCATGAGTGGAAGTGCCCTATGCTCTCTAAGCTGAGTTTTTTCGATGTTTCAGGACACACCGTACACTTCTCCAGAGTGGCTGTTGGCAATTTAAAGCCCGCCCATCAGCGTAGCAAGGCTCCCATTTCTCCATGGCCTGTCCTGCATTTCTGGTTTTGACACTTTATTCAGCATGGCCCTTTTGACCGATGGGAAGCGAGACTTCTTTGTAGCGCTGATTTGCCTTTCCAGGTTGCTTGGTTGGCCAAAAAGGGCGTATGCGTTTTTTCCTGAATATATTCAGGAAAAAACGCATACGCCCTTTTTGGCCAAGGGCATCATTGTCGAGGTTTTGCCGCTTTTCCTGTGCTTTAAAGGCGATTCGAATCTACCTCCTGAAATCTGTTTCCTGCAATTCTGCCTTGCTTTCAAATCCTCTTCGTAGCCTTCCCTCCATATATTTGTGGACGAGAGTTATCATTTCTAACTCTGCAGGTTTGTGAATTGCAGTGCCCCTGAGCTCCATTTTTCAACTCGCTTTCTTGGGAGCTGGCCGCAAAAGCGCAGGATTGCTTCAGGCCCTATTCTGGCTCCGGGCGGCAGGCTGAGCCTGTGGTTAATTCTGCTACCTGATGGGAAAATAGAGTGACCTGTGCCTGTCCCAACACCTAGAGCTAGTCTCTCATTGGTTCCCCCTCTTCCCGTTCATCCTCAGGACAAATTGCAACGTGTACGGAACAGGAGGTTAAAGGCGCTGATTCTCCAAGGAGGGAGATTGCTAGTAAAGCGGCTGGAATGGCGAACCGGAGCACAAGGAGATGAGAAATGAGGTGCGTTTTAGAAACCTTTCCCGGTCACACGGTGTACCATCTTCTGGGTTTCTCGTGCATGTTTTCGACGTAGGAAGATGCCCTTGACCCTGTAGATTTGGGACCCATGGGATGGGTACCAAGCCATATTACTTTACAGGGTCTGCGTTAGCTCACCCAACCTCACCAAACCTCTCAGCCCCAAGAGTGTCCACCCTTATGTTTCAATCAGCTGTGGGTCTAGATATGGTCAATCCAGGTGGCATCGCAGCCCCTGAACGAATTTTGTAAGAATTTCTCTCTCTTTCACTGTCTTTGTTTCACGGGTTTTTAAAAGTAATTGATTTTTATAATAGGGTTTAGCTGCTTTGCACTGCTGTGTTTATGCCGCTTTTCACCCACTTGACTCACTTACAGATAGATATCAATACATAGGTTTTAAGATTCTTACTAGTCAGATATATTCTTGGGCGGTGAATAGGGGGCGTTGAGTCCAGTTCACTGAGCAAGGAGTAGGTCTGGTCTATTACATATTGGGTTTATGGAACGGTATCTGAGCTAATTTGAAACCCTTGTTTTATGCATCACCCCACCTCACCTTTCCCGTTAAGCAGCCATAGTGTGTTTTCTAAACGTGCGACTCTGTTCTGTTTTGTAATTCAGTTCAAGGGTAGCGGTTTTTACATTCTCTCTGTAAGTGATATCTTATGATAAGTGTCTTTTTCTGTGTGACTTATTTCACTTAGAATCGTCGTACCTAAATCCACTCATCATGCTGCTCCTAGCCTTATGACGTTGATTTCATGGCTGAGTGATATTCCATTGTACATAAGGACCACAACTTCTTTATCCATTCTTCTCTTTCCTGGGATGTTTAAGGTGTAACGAAGTGGAGGTTCTTGTCAACAGAGCAGCCCTAAACTTTGGGGTGCCTGTGTCTTGCTGATTTTTAGTTTTCCCAATTTATACGCCCATGAGTGGAAGTGCCCTATGCTCTCTAAGCTGAGTTTTTTACATGTTTCAGGACACACCGTACACTTCTCCAGAGTGGCTGTTGGCAATTTACAGCCCGCCCATCAGCGTAGCAAGGCTCCCATTTCTCCATGGCCTGTCCTGCATTTCTGGTTTTGACACTTTATTCAGCATGGCCCTTTTGACCGATGGGAAGCGAGACTTCTTTGTAGCGCTGATTTGCCTTTCCAGGTTGCTTGGTTGGCCAAAAAGGGCGTATGCGTTTTTTCCTGAATATATTCAGGAAAAAACGCATACGCCCTTTTTGGCCAAGGGCATCATTGTCGAGGTTTTGCCGCTTTTCCTGTGCTTTAAAGGCGATTCGAATCTACCTCCTGAAATCGGTTTCCTGCAATTCTGCCTTGCTTTCAAATCCTCTTCGTTGCCTTCCCTCCATATATTTGTGGACGAGAGTTATCATTTCTAACTCTGCAGGTTTGTGAATTGCAGTGCCCCTGAGCTCCATTTTTCAACTCGCTTTCTTGGGAGCTGGCCGCAAAAGCGCAGGATTGCTTCAGGCCCTATCTGGCTCTGGGCGGCAGGCTGAGCCTGTGGTTAATTCTGCTTCCTGATGGGAAAATAGAGTGACCTGTGCCTGTCCCAACACCTAGAGCTAGTCTCTCATTGGTTCCCCCTCTTCCCGTTCATCCTCAGGACAAATTGCAACGTGTTCGGAACAGGAGGTTAAAGGTGCTGATTCTCCAAGGAGGGAGATTGCTAGTAAAGCGGCTGGAATGGCGAACCGGAGCACAAGGAGATGAGAAATGAGGTGCGTTTTAGAAACCTTTCCCGGTCACACGGTGTACCATCTTCTGGGTTTCTCGTGCATGTTTTCGACGTAGGACGATGCCCTTGAACCTGGAGATTTGGGACCCATGGGATGGGTACCACGCCGTATTACTTTACAGGGTCTGTGTTAGCTCACCCAACCTCACCAAACCTCTCAGCCCCAAGATTGTCCTCCCTTATGTCTCAATCAGCTGTGGGTCTAGATATGGTCAATCCAGGTGGCATCGCAGCCCCTGAACGAATTTTGTAAGAATTTCTCTCTCTTTCACTGTCTTTGTTTCACGGGTTTTTAAAAGTAATTGATTTTTATAATAGGGTTTAGCTGCTTTGCACTGCTGTGTTTATGCCGCTTTACACCCACTTGACTCACTTACAGAGAGATATCAATACATAGGTTTTAAGATTTTTACTAGTCAGATATATTCTTGGGCAGTGAATAGGGGGCGTTGAGTCCAGTTCACTGAGCAAGGAGTAGCTCTGGTCTATTACATATTGGGTTTATGGAACGGTATCTGAGCTAATTTGAAACCCTTGTTTTATGCATCACCCCACCTCACCTTTCCCGTTAAGCAGCCATAGTGTGTTTTCTAAACGTGCGACTCTGTTCTGTTTTGTAATTCAGTTCAAGGGTAGCGGTTTTTACATTCCCTCTGTAAGTGATATCTTATGATAAGTGTCTTTTTCTGTGTGACTTATTTCACTTAGAATCGTCGTACCTAAATCCACTCATCATGCTGCTCCTAGCCTTATGACGTTGATTTCATGGCTGAGTGATATTCCATTGTACATAAGGACCACAACTTCTTTATCCATTCTTCTCTTTCCTGGGATGTTTAAGGTGTAACGAAGTGGAGGTTCTTGTCAACAGAGCAGCCCTAAACTTTGGGGTGCCTGTGTCTTGCTGATTTTTAGTTTTCCCAATTTATACGCCCATGAGTGGAAGTGCCCTATGCTCTCTAAGCTGAGTTTTTTAGATGTTTCAGGACACACCGTACACTTCTCCAGAGTGGCTGTTGGCAATTTACAGCCCGCCCATCAGCGTAGCAAGGCTCCCATTTCTCCATGGCCTGTCCTGCATTTCTGGTTTTGACACTTTATTCAGCATGGCCCTTTTGACCGATGGGAAGCGAGACTTCTTTGTAGCGCTGATTTGCCTTTCCAGGTTGCTTGGTTGGCCAAAAAGGGCGTATGCGTTTTTTCCTGAATATATTCAGGAAAAAACGCATACGCCCTTTTTGGCCAAGGGCATCATTGTCGAGGTTTTGCCGCTTTTCCTGTGCTTTAAAGGCGATTCGAATCTACCTCCTGAAATCGGTTTCCTGCAATTCTGCCTTGCTTTCAAATCCTCTTCGTTGCCTTCCCTCCATATATTTGTGGACGAGAGTTATCATTTCTAACTCTGCAGGTTTGTGAATTGCAGTGCCCCTGAGCTCCATTTTTCAACTCGCTTTCTTGGGAGCTGGCCGCAAAAGCGCAGGATTGCTTCAGGCCCTATTCTGGCTCCGGGCGGCAGGCTGAGCCTGTGGTTAATTCTGCTTCCTGATGGGAAAATAGAGTGACCTCTGCCTGTCCCAACACCTAGAGCTAGTCTCTCATTGGTTCCCCCTCTTCCCGTTCATCCTCAGGACAAATTGCAACGTGTTCGGGACAGGAGGTTAAAGGTGCTGATTCTCCAAGGAGGGAGATTGCTAGTAAAGCGGCTGGAATGGCGAACCGGAGCACAAGGAGATGAGAAATGAGGTGCGTTTTAGAAACCTTTCCCGGTCACACGGTGTACCATCTTCTGGGTTTCTCGTGCATGTTTTCGACGTAGGACGATGCCCTTGAACCTGGAGATTTGGGACCCATGGGATGGGTACCACGCCGTATTACTTTACAGGGTCTGCGTTAGCTCACCCAACCTCACCAAACCTCTCAGCCCCAAGAGTGTCCTCCCTTATGTCTCAATCAGCTGTGGGTCTAGATATGGTCAATCCAGGTGGCATCGCAGCCCCTGAACGAATTTTGTAAGAATTTCTCTCTCTTTCACTGTCTTTGTTTCACGGGTTTTTAAAAGTAATTGATTTTTATAATAGGGTTTAGCTGCTTTGCACTGCTGTGTTTATGCCGCTTTACACCCACTTGACTCACTTACAGAGAGATATCAATACATAGGTTTTAAGATTCTTACTAGTCAGATATATTCTTGGGCGGTGAATAGGGGGCGTTGAGTCCAGTTCACTGAGCAAGGAGTAGGTCTGGTCTATTACATATTGGGTTTATGGAACGGTATCTGAGCTAATTTGAAACCCTTGTTTTATGCATCACCCCACCTCACCTTTCCCGTTAAGCAGCCATAGTGTGTTTTCTAAACGTGCGACTCTGTTCTGTTTTGTAATTCAGTTCAAAGGTAGCGGTTTTTACATTCTCTCTGTAAGTGATATCTTATGATAAGTGTCTTTTTCTGTGTGACTTATTTCACTTAGAATCGTCGTACCTAAATCCACTCATCATGCTGCTCCTAGCCTTATGACGTTGATTTCATGGCTGAGTGATATTCCATTGTACATAAGGACCACAACTTCTTTATCCATTCTTCTCTTTCCTGGGATGTTTAAGGTGTAACGAAGTGGAGGTTCTTGTCAACAGAGCAGCCCTAAACTTTGGGGTGCCTGTGTCTTGCTGATTTTTAGTTTTCCCAATTTATACGCCCATGAGTGGAAGTGCCCTATGCTCTCTAAGCTGAGTTTTTTAGATGTTTCAGGACACACCGTACACTTCTCCAGAGTGGCTGTTGGCAATTTACAGCCCGCCCATCAGCGTAGCAAGGCTCCCATTTCTCCATGGCCTGTCCTGCATTTCTGGTTTTGACACTTTATTCAGCATGGCCCTTTTGACCGATGGGAAGCGAGACTTCTTTGTAGCGCTGATTTGCCTTTCCAGGTTGCTTGGTTGGCCAAAAAGGGCGTATGCGTTTTTTCCTGAATATATTCAGGAAAAAACGCATACGCCCTTTTTGGCCAAGGGCATCATTGTCGAGGTTTTGCCGCTTTTCCTGTGCTTTAAAGGCGATTCGAATCTACCTCCTGAAATCGGTTTCCTGCAATTCTGCCTTGCTTTCAAATCCTCTTCGTTGCCTTCCCTCCATATATTTGTGGACGAGAGTTATCATTTCTAACTCTGCAGGTTTGTGAATTGCAGTGCCCCTGAGCTCCATTTTTCAACTCGCTTTCTTGGGAGCTGGCCGCAAAAGCGCAGGATTGCTTCAGGCCCTATTCTGGCTCCGGGCGGCAGGCTGAGCCTGTGGTTAATTCTGCTTCCTGAGGGGAAAATAGAGTGACCTGTGCCTGTCCCAACACCTAGAGCTAGTCTCTCATTGGTTCCCCCTCTTCCCGTTCATCCTCAGGACAAATTGCAACGTGTTCGGAACAGGAGGTTAAAGGTGCTGATTCTCCAAGGAGGGAGATTGCTAGTAAAGCGGCTGGAATGGCGAACCGGAGCACAAGGAGATGAGAAATGAGGTGCGTTTTAGAAACCTTTCCCGGTCACACGGTGTACCATCTTCTGGGTTTCTCGTGCATGTTTTCGACGTAGGACGATGCCCTTGAACCTGGAGATTTGGGACCCATGGGATGGGTACCACGCCGTATTACTTTACAGGGTCTGCGTTAGCTCACCCAACCTCACCAAACCTCTCAGCCCCAAGAGTGTCCTCCCTTATGTCTCAATCAGCTGTGGGTCTAGATATGGTCAATCCAGGTGGCATCGCAGCCCCTGAACGAATTTTGTAAGAATTTCTCTCTCTTTCACTGTCTTTGTTTCACGGGTTTTTAAAAGTAATTGATTTTTATAATAGGGTTTAGCTGCTTTGCACTGCTGTGTTTATGCCGCTTTACACCCACTTGACTCACTTACAGAGAGATATCAATACATAGGTTTTAAGATTCTTACTAGTCAGATATATTCCTGGGCGGTGAATAGGGGTTGTTGAGTCCAGTTCACTGAGCAAGGAGTAGGTCTTGTCTATTACATATTGGGTTTATGGAACGGTATCTGAGCTAATTTGAAACCCTTGTTTTATGCATCACCCCACCTCACCTTTCCCGTTAAGCAGCCATAGTGTGTTTTCTAAACGTGCGACTCTGTTCTGTTTTGTAATTCAGTTCAAGGGTAGCGGTTTTTACATTCTCTCTGTAAGTGATATCTTATGATAAGTGTCTTTTTCTGTGTGACTTATTTCACTTAGAATCGTCGTACCTAAATCCACTCATCATGCTGCTCCTAGCCTTATGACGTTGATTTCATGGCTGAGTGATATTCCATTGTACATAAGGACCACAACTTCTTTATCCATTCTTCTATTTCCTGGGATGTTTCAGGTGTAACGAAGTGGAGGTTCTTGTCAACAGAGCAGCCCTAAACTTTGGGGTGCCTGTGTCTTGCTGATTTTTAGTTTTCCCAATTTATACGCCCATGAGTGGAAGTGCCCTATGCTCTCTAAGCTGAGTTTTTTCGATGTTTCAGGACACACCGTACACTTCTCCAGAGTGGCTGTTGGCAATTTAAAGCCCGCCCATCAGCGTAGCAAGGCTCCCATTTCTCCATGGCCTGTCCTGCATTTCTGGTTTTGACACTTTATTCAGCATGGCCCTTTTGACCGATGGGAAGCGAGACTTCTTTGTAGCGCTGATTTGCCTTTCCAGGTTGCTTGGTTGGCCAAAAAGGGCGTATGCGTTTTTTCCTGAATATATTCAGGAAAAAACGCATACGCCCTTTTTGGCCAAGGGCATCATTGTCGAGGTTTTGCCGCTTTTCCTGTGCTTTAAAGGCGATTCGAATCTACCTCCTGAAATCTGTTTCCTGCAATTCTGCCTTGCTTTCAAATCCTCTTCGTAGCCTTCCCTCCATATATTTGTGGACGAGAGTTATCATTTCTAACTCTGCAGGTTTGTGAATTGCAGTGCCCCTGAGCTCCATTTTTCAACTCGCTTTCTTGGGAGCTGGCCGCAAAAGCGCAGGATTGCTTCAGGCCCTATTCTGGCTCCGGGCGGCAGGCTGAGCCTGTGGTTAATTCTGCTACCTGATGGGAAAATAGAGTGACCTGTGCCTGTCCCAACACCTAGAGCTAGTCTCTCATTGGTTCCCCCTCTTCCCGTTCATCCTCAGGACAAATTGCAACGTGTACGGAACAGGAGGTTAAAGGCGCTGATTCTCCAAGGAGGGAGATTGCTAGTAAAGCGGCTGGAATGGCGAACCGGAGCACAAGGAGATGAGAAATGAGGTGCGTTTTAGAAACCTTTCCCGGTCACACGGTGTACCATCTTCTGGGTTTCTCGTGCATGTTTTCGACGTAGGAAGATGCCCTTGACCCTGTAGATTTGGGACCCATGGGATGGGTACCAAGCCATATTACTTTACAGGGTCTGCGTTAGCTCACCCAACCTCACCAAACCTCTCAGCCCCAAGAGTGTCCACCCTTATGTTTCAATCAGCTGTGGGTCTAGATATGGTCAATCCAGGTGGCATCGCAGCCCCTGAACGAATTTTGTAAGAATTTCTCTCTCTTTCACTGTCTTTGTTTCACGGGTTTTTAAAAGTAATTGATTTTTATAATAGGGTTTAGCTGCTTTGCACTGCTGTGTTTATGCCGCTTTTCACCCACTTGACTCACTTACAGATAGATATCAATACATAGGTTTTAAGATTCTTACTAGTCAGATATATTCTTGGGCGGTGAATAGGGGGCGTTGAGTCCAGTTCACTGAGCAAGGAGTAGGTCTGGTCTATTACATATTGGGTTTATGGAACGGTATCTGAGCTAATTTGAAACCCTTGTTTTATGCATCACCCCACCTCACCTTTCCCGTTAAGCAGCCATAGTGTGTTTTCTAAACGTGCGACTCTGTTCTGTTTTGTAATTCAGTTCAAGGGTAGCGGTTTTTACATTCTCTCTGTAAGTGATATCTTATGATAAGTGTCTTTTTCTGTGTGACTTATTTCACTTAGAATCGTCGTACCTAAATCCACTCATCATGCTGCTCCTAGCCTTATGACGTTGATTTCATGGCTGAGTGATATTCCATTGTACATAAGGACCACAACTTCTTTATCCATTCTTCTCTTTCCTGGGATGTTTAAGGTGTAACGAAGTGGAGGTTCTTGTCAACAGAGCAGCCCTAAACTTTGGGGTGCCTGTGTCTTGCTGATTTTTAGTTTTCCCAATTTATACGCCCATGAGTGGAAGTGCCCTATGCTCTCTAAGCTGAGTTTTTTACATGTTTCAGGACACACCGTACACTTCTCCAGAGTGGCTGTTGGCAATTTACAGCCCGCCCATCAGCGTAGCAAGGCTCCCATTTCTCCATGGCCTGTCCTGCATTTCTGGTTTTGACACTTTATTCAGCATGGCCCTTTTGACCGATGGGAAGCGAGACTTCTTTGTAGCGCTGATTTGCCTTTCCAGGTTGCTTGGTTGGCCAAAAAGGGCGTATGCGTTTTTTCCTGAATATATTCAGGAAAAAACGCATACGCCCTTTTTGGCCAAGGGCATCATTGTCGAGGTTTTGCCGCTTTTCCTGTGCTTTAAAGGCGATTCGAATCTACCTCCTGAAATCGGTTTCCTGCAATTCTGCCTTGCTTTCAAATCCTCTTCGTAGCCTTCCCTCCATATATTTGTGGACGAGAGTTATCATTTCTAACTCTGCAGGTTTGTGAATTGCAGTGCCCCTGAGCTCCATTTTTCAACTCGCTTTCTTGGGAGCTGGCCGCAAAAGCGCAGGATTGCTTCAGGCCCTATTCTGGCTCCGGGCGGCAGGCTGAGCCTGTGGTTAATTCTGCTACCTGATGGGAAAATAGAGTGACCTGTGCCTGTCCCAACACCTAGAGCTAGTCTCTCATTGGTTCCCCCTCTTCACGTTCATCCTCAGGACAAATTGCAACGTGTACGGAACAGGAGGTTAAAGGCGCTGATTCTCCAAGGAGGGAGATTGCTAGTAAAGCGGCTGGAATGGCGAACCGGAGCACAAGGAGATGAGAAATGAGGTGCGTTTTAGAAACCTTTCCCGGTCACACGGTGTACCATCTTCTGGGTTTCTCGTGCATGTTTTCGACGTAGGAAGATGCCCTTGACCCTGGAGATTTGGGACCCATGGGATGGGTACCACGCCGTATTACTTTACAGGGTCTGCGTTAGCTCACCCAACCTCACCAAACCTCTCAGCCCCAAGAGTGTCCACCCTTATGTCTCAATCAGCTGTGGGTCTAGATATGGTCAATCCAGGTGGCATCGCAGCCCCTGAACGAATTTTGTAAGAATTTCTCTCTCTTTCACTGTCTTTGTTTCATGGGTTTTTAAAAGTAATTGATTTTTATAATAGGGTTTAGCTGCTTTGCACTGCTGTGTTTATGCCGCTTTTCACCCACTTGACTCACTTACAGATAGATATCAATACATAGGTTTTAAGATTCTTACTAGTCAGATATATTCTTGGGCGGTGAATAGGGGGCGTTGAGTCCAGTTCACTGAGCAAGGAGTAGGTCTTGTCTATTACATATTGGGTTTATGGAACGGTATCTGAGCTAATTTGAAACCCTTGTTTTATGCATCACCCCACCTCACCTTTCCCGTTAAGCAGCCATAGTGTGTTTTCTAAACGTGCGACTCTGTTCTGTTTTGTAATTCAGTTCAAGGGTAGCGGTTTTTACATTCTCTCTGTAAGTGATATCTTATGATAAGTGTCTTTTTCTGTGTGACTTATTTCACTTAGAATCGTCGTACCTAAATCCACTCATCATGCTGCTCCTAGCCTTATGACGTTGATTTCATGGCTGAGTGATATTCCATTGTACATAAGGACCACAACTTCTTTATCCATTCTTCTCTTTCCTGGGATGTTTAAGGTGTAACGAAGTGGAGGTTCTTGTCAACAGAGCAGCCCTAAACTTTGGGGTGCCTGTGTCTTGCTGATTTTTAGTTTTCCCAATTTATACGCCCATGAGTGGAAGTGCCCTATGCTCTCTAAGCTGAGTTTTTTAGATGTTTCAGGACACACCGTACACTTCTCCAGAGTGGCTGTTGGCAATTTACAGCCCGCCCATCAGTGTAGCAAGGCTCCCATTTCTCCATGGCCTGTCCTGCATTTCTGGTTTTGACACTTTATTCAGCATGGCCCTTTTGACCGATGGGAAGCGAGACTTCTTTGTAGCGCTGATTTGCCTTTCCAGGTTGCTTGGTTGGCCAAAAAGGGCGTATGCGTTTTTTCCTGAATATATTCAGGAAAAAACGCATACGCCCTTTTTGGCCAAGGGCATCATTTTCGAGGTTTTGCCGCTTTTCCTGTGCTTTAAAGGCGATTCGAATCTACCTCCTTAAATCTGTTTCCTGCAATTCTACCTTGCTTTCAAATCCTCTTCGTAGCCTTCCCTCCATATATTTGTGGACGAGAGTTATCATTTCTAACTCTGCAGGTTTGTGAATTGCAGTGCCCCTGAGCTCCATTTTTCAACTCGCTTTCTTGGGAGCTGGCCGCAAAAGCGCAGGATTGCTTCAGGCCCTATTCTGGCTCCGGGCGGCAGGCTAAGCCTGTGGTTAATTCTTCTTCCTGATGGGAAAATAGAGTGACCTGTGCCTGTCCCAACACCTAGAGCTAGTCTCTCATTGGTTCCCCCTCTTCCCGTTCATCCTCAGGACAAATTGCAACGTGTACGGAACAGGAGGTTAAAGGTGCTGATTCTCCAAGGAGGGAGATTGCTAGTAAAGCGGCTGGAATGGCGAACCGGAGCACAAGGAGATGAGAAATGAGGTGCGTTTTAGAAACCTTTCCCGGTCACACGGTGTACCATTTTCTGGGTTTCTCATGCATGTTTTCGATGTAGGAAGATGCCCTTGAACCTGGAGATTTGGGACCCATGGGATGGGTACCACGCCGTATTACTTTACAGGGTCTGCGTTAGCTCACCCAACCTCACCAAACCTCTCAGCCCCAAGAGTGTCCACCCTTATGTCTCAATCAGCTGTGGGTCTAGATATGGTCAATCCAGGTGGCATCGCAGCCCCTGAACGAATTTTGTAAGAATTTCTCTCTCTTTCACTGTCTTTGTTTCACGGGTTTTTAAAAGTAATTGATTTTTATAATAGGGTTTAGCTGCTTTGCACTGCTGTGTTTATGCCGCTTTTCACCCACTTGACTCACTTACAGAGAGATATCAATACATAGGTTTTAAGATTCTTACTAGTCAGATATATTCTTGGGCGGTGAATAGGGGGCGTTGAGTCCAGTTCACTGAGCAAGGAGTAGGTCTGGTCTATTACATATTGGGTTTATGGAACGGTATCTGAGCTAATTTGAAACCCTTGTTTTATGCATCACCCCACCTCACCTTTCCCGTTAAGCAGCCATAGTGTGTTTTCTAAACGTGCGACTCTGTTCTGTTTTGTAATTCAGTTCAAGGGTAGCGGTTTTTACATTCTCTCTGTAAGTGATATCTTATGATAAGTGTCTTTTTCTGTGTGACTTATTTCACTTAGAATCGTCGTACCTAAATCCACTCATCATGCTGCTCCTAGCCTTATGACGTTGATTTCATGGCTGAGTGATATTCCATTGTACATAAGGACCACAACTTCTTTATCCATTCTTCTCTTTCCTGGGATGTTTAAGGTGTAACGAAGTGGAGGTTCTTGTCAACAGAGCAGCCCTTAACTTTGGGGTGCCTGTGTCTTGCTGATTTTTAGTTTTCCCAATTTATACGCCCATGAGTGGAAGTGCCCTATGCTCTCTGAGCTGAGTTTTTTAGATGTTTCAGGACACACCGTACACTTCTCCAGAGTGGCTGTTGGCAATTTACAGCCCGCCCATCAGCGTAGCAAGGCTCCCATTTCTCCATGGCCTGTCCTGCATTTCTGGTTTTGACACATTATACAGCATGGCCCTTTTGACCGATGGGAAGCGAGACTTCTTTGTAGCGCTGATTTGCCTTTCCAGG
This sequence comes from Balaenoptera borealis, assembly GCF_965194805.1. NCBI lineage: Eukaryota > Metazoa > Chordata > Mammalia > Artiodactyla > Balaenopteridae > Balaenoptera > Balaenoptera borealis. Next base: position 369,301 of record NW_028123474.1, on the reverse strand, counting down.
TTGCTTGGTTGGCCAAAAAGGGCGTATGCGTTTTTTCCTGAATATATTCAGGAAAAAACGCATACGCCCTTTTTGGCCAAGGGCATCATTGTCGAGGTTTTGCCGCTTTTCCTGTGCTTTAAAGGCGATTCGAATCTACCTCCTGAAATCGGTTTCCTGCAATTCTGCCTTGCTTTCAAATCCTCTTCGTTGCCTTCCCTCCATATATTTGTGGACGAGAGTTATCATTTCTAACTCTGCAGGTTTGTGAATTGCAGTGCCCCTGAGCTCCATTTTTCAACTCGCTTTCTTGGGAGCTGGCCGCAAAAGCGCAGGATTGCTTCAGGCCCTATTCTGGCTCCGGGCGGCAGGCTGAGCCTGTGGTTAATTCTGCTTCCTGAGGGGAAAATAGAGTGACCTGTGCCTGTCCCAACACCTAGAGCTAGTCTCTCATTGGTTCCCCCTCTTCCCGTTCATCCTCAGGACAAATTGCAACGTGTTCGGAACAGGAGGTTAAAGGTGCTGATTCTCCAAGGAGGGAGATTGCTAGTAAAGCGGCTGGAATGGCGAACCGGAGCACAAGGAGATGAGAAATGAGGTGCGTTTTAGAAACCTTTCCCGGTCACACGGTGTACCATCTTCTGGGTTTCTCGTGCATGTTTTCGACGTAGGACGATGCCCTTGAACCTGGAGATTTGGGACCCATGGGATGGGTACCACGCCGTATTACTTTACAGGGTCTGCGTTAGCTCACCCAACCTCACCAAACCTCTCAGCCCCAAGAGTGTCCTCCCTTATGTCTCAATCAGCTGTGGGTCTAGATATGGTCAATCCAGGTGGCATCGCAGCCCCTGAACGAATTTTGTAAGAATTTCTCTCTCTTTCACTGTCTTTGTTTCACGGGTTTTTAAAAGTAATTGATTTTTATAATAGGGTTTAGCTGCTTTGCACTGCTGTGTTTATGCCGCTTTACACCCACTTGACTCACTTACAGAGAGATATCAATACATAGGTTTTAAGATTCTTACTAGTCAGATATATTCTTGGGCGGTGAATAGGGGGCGTTGAGTCCAGTTCACTGAGCAAGGAGTAGGTCTGGTCTATTACATATTGGGTTTATGGAACGGTATCTGAGCTAATTTGAAACCCTTGTTTTATGCATCACCCCACCTCACCTTTCCCGTTAAGCAGCCATAGTGTGTTTTCTAAACGTGCGACTCTGTTCTGTTTTGTAATTCAGTTCAAGGGTAGCGGTTTTTACATTCCCTCTGTAAGTGATATCTTATGATAAGTGTCTTTTTCTGTGTGACTTATTTCACTTAGAATCGTCGTACCTAAATCCACTCATCATGCTGCTCCTAGCCTTATGACGTTGATTTCATGGCTGAGTGATATTCCATTGTACATAAGGACCACAACTTCTTTATCCATTCTTCTATTTCCTGGGATGTTTCAGGTGTAACGAAGTGGAGGTTCTTGTCAACAGAGCAGCCCTAAACTTTGGGGTGCCTGTGTCTTGCTGATTTTTAGTTTTCCCAATTTATACGCCCATGAGTGGAAGTGCCCTATGCTCTCTAAGCTGAGTTTTTTCGATGTTTCAGGACACACCGTACACTTCTCCAGAGTGGCTGTTGGCAATTTACAGCCCGCCCATCAGCGTAGCAAGGCTCCCATTTCTCCATGGCCTGTCCTGCATTTCTGGTTTTGACACTTTATTCAGCATGGCCCTTTTGACCGATGGGAAGCGAGACTTCTTTGTAGCGCTGATTTGCCTTTCCAGGTTGCTTGGTTGGCCAAAAAGGGCGTATGCGTTTTTTCCTGAATATATTCAGGAAAAAACGCATACGCCCTTTTTGGCCAAGGGCATCATTGTCGAGGTTTTGCCGCTTTTCCTGTGCTTTAAAGGCGATTCGAATCTACCTCCTGAAATCTGTTTCCTGCAATTCTGCCTTGCTTTCAAATCCTCTTCGTAGCCTTCCCTCCATATATTTGTGGACGAGAGTTATCATTTCTAACTCTGCAGGTTTGTGAATTGCAGTGCCCCTGAGCTCCATTTTTCAACTCGCTTTCTTGGGAGCTGGCCGCAAAAGCGCAGGATTGCTTCAGGCCCTATTCTGGCTCCGGGCGGCAGGCTGAGCCTGTGGTTAATTCTGCTACCTGATGGGAAAATAGAGTGACCTGTGCCTGTCCCAACACCTAGAGCTAGTCTCTCATTGGTTCCCCCTCTTCCCGTTCATCCTTAGGACAAATTGCAACGTGTACGGAACAGGAGGTTAAAGGCGCTGATTCTCCAAGGAGGGAGATTGCTAGTAAAGCGGCTGGAATGGCGAACCGGAGCACAAGGAGATGAGAAATGAGGTGCGTTTTAGAAACCTTTCCCGGTCACACGGTGTACCATCTTCTGGGTTTCTCGTGCATGTTTTCGACGTAGGAAGATGCCCTTGACCCTGGAGATTTGGGACCCATGGGATGGGTACCAAGCCATATTACTTTACAGGGTCTGCGTTAGCTCACCCAACCTCACCAAACCTCTCAGCCCCAAGAGTGTCCACCCTTATGTTTCAATCAGCTGTGGGTCTAGATATGGTCAATCCAGGTGGCATCGCAGCCCCTGAACGAATTTTGTAAGAATTTCTCTCTCTTTCACTGTCTTTGTTTCACGGGTTTTTAAAAGTAATTGATTTTTATAATAGGGTTTAGCTGCTTTGCACTGCTGTGTTTATGCCGCTTTTCACCCACTTGACTCACTTACAGAGAGATATCAATACATAGGTTTTAAGATTCTTACTAGTCAGATATATTCTTGGGCGGTGAATAGGGGGCGTTGAGTCCAGTTCACTGAGCAAGGAGTAGGTCTGGTCTATTACATATTGGGTTTATGGAACGGTATCTGAGCTAATTTGAAACCCTTGTTTTATGCATCACCCCACCTCACCTTTCCCGTTAAGCAGCCATAGTGTGTTTTCTAAACGTGCGACTCTGTTCTGTTTTGTAATTCAGTTCAAGGGTAGCGGTTTTTACATTCTCTCTGTAAGTGATATCTTATGATAAGTGTCTTTTTCTGTGTGACTTATTTCACTTAGAATCGTCGTACCTAAATCCACTCATCATGCTGCTCCTAGCCTTATGACGTTGATTTCATGGCTGAGTGATATTCCATTGTACATAAGGACCACAACTTCTTTATCCATTCTTCTCTTTCCTGGGATGTTTAAGGTGTAACGAAGTGGAGGTTCTTGTCAACAGAGCAGCCCTAAACTTTGGGGTGCCTGTGTCTTGCTGATTTTTAGTTTTCCCAATTTATACGCCCATGAGTGGAAGTGCCCTATGCTCTCTAAGCTGAGTTTTTTACATGTTTCAGGACACACCGTACACTTCTCCAGAGTGGCTGTTGGCAATTTACAGCCCGCCCATCAGCGTAGCAAGGCTCCCATTTCTCCATGGCCTGTCCTGCATTTCTGGTTTTGACACTTTATTCAGCATGGCCCTTTTGACCGATGGGAAGCGAGACTTCTTTGTAGCGCTGATTTGCCTTTCCAGGTTGCTTGGTTGGCCAAAAAGGGCGTATGCGTTTTTTCCTGAATATATTCAGGAAAAAACGCATACGCCCTTTTTGGCCAAGGGCATCATTTTCGAGGTTTTGCCGCTTTTCCTGTGCTTTAAAGGCGATTCGAATCTACCTCCTGAAATCGGTTTCCTGCAATTCTGCCTTGCTTTCAAATCCTCTTCGTAGCCTTCCCTCCATATATTTGTGGACGAGAGTTATCATTTCTAACTCTGCAGGTTTGTGAATTGCAGTGCCCCTGAGCTCCATTTTTCAACTCGCTTTCTTGGGAGCTGGCCGCAAAAGCGCAGGATTGCTTCAGGCCCTATTCTGGCTCCGGGCGGCAGGCTGAGCCTGTGGTTAATTCTGCTACCTGATGGGAAAATAGAGTGACCTGTGCCTGTCCCAACACCTAGAGCTAGTCTCTCATTGGTTCCCCCTCTTCACGTTCATCCTCAGGACAAATTGCAACGTGTACGGAACAGGAGGTTAAAGGCGCTGATTCTCCAAGGAGGGAGATTGCTAGTAAAGCGGCTGGAATGGCGAACCGGAGCACAAGGAGATGAGAAATGAGGTGCGTTTTAGAAACCTTTCCCGGTCACACGGTGTACCATCTTCTGGGTTTCTCGTGCATGTTTTCGACGTAGGAAGATGCCCTTGACCCTGGAGATTTGGGACCCATGGGATGGGTACCACGCCGTATTACTTTACAGGGTCTGCGTTAGCTCACCCAACCTCACCAAACCTCTCAGCCCCAAGAGTGTCCACCCTTATGTCTCAATCAGCTGTGGGTCTAGATATGGTCAATCCAGGTGGCATCGCAGCCCCTGAACGAATTTTGTAAGAATTTCTCTCTCTTTCACTGTCTTTGTTTCATGGGTTTTTAAAAGTAATTGATTTTTATAATAGGGTTTAGCTGCTTTGCACTGCTGTGTTTATGCCGCTTTTCACCCACTTGACTCACTTACAGATAGATATCAATACATAGGTTTTAAGATTCTTACTAGTCAGATATATTCTTGGGCGGTGAATAGGGGGCGTTGAGTCCAGTTCACTGAGCAAGGAGTAGGTCTTGTCTATTACATATTGGGTTTATGGAACGGTATCTGAGCTAATTTGAAACCCTTGTTTTATGCATCACCCCACCTCACCTTTCCCGTTAAGCAGCCATAGTGTGTTTTCTAAACGTGCGACTCTGTTCTGTTTTGTAATTCAGTTCAAGGGTAGCGGTTTTTACATTCTCTCTGTAAGTGATATCTTATGATAAGTGTCTTTTTCTGTGTGACTTATTTCACTTAGAATCGTCGTACCTAAATCCACTCATCATGCTGCTCCTAGCCTTATGACGTTGATTTCATGGCTGAGTGATATTCCATTGTACATAAGGACCACAACTTCTTTATCCATTCTTCTCTTTCCTGGGATGTTTAAGGTGTAACGAAGTGGAGGTTCTTGTCAACAGAGCAGCCCTAAACTTTGGGGTGCCTGTGTCTTGCTGATTTTTAGTTTTCCCAATTTATACGCCCATGAGTGGAAGTGCCCTATGCTCTCTAAGCTGAGTTTTTTAGATGTTTCAGGACACACCGTACACTTCTCCAGAGTGGCTGTTGGCAATTTACAGCCCGCCCATCAGTGTAGCAAGGCTCCCATTTCTCCATGGCCTGTCCTGCATTTCTGGTTTTGACACTTTATTCAGCATGGCCCTTTTGACCGATGGGAAGCGAGACTTCTTTGTAGCGCTGATTTGCCTTTCCAGGTTGCTTGGTTGGCCAAAAAGGGCGTATGCGTTTTTTCCTGAATATATTCAGGAAAAAACGCATACGCCCTTTTTGGCCAAGGGCATCATTTTCGAGGTTTTGCCGCTTTTCCTGTGCTTTAAAGGCGATTCGAATCTACCTCCTTAAATCTGTTTCCTGCAATTCTACCTTGCTTTCAAATCCTCTTCGTAGCCTTCCCTCCATATATTTGTGGACGAGAGTTATCATTTCTAACTCTGCAGGTTTGTGAATTGCAGTGCCCCTGAGCTCCATTTTTCAACTCGCTTTCTTGGGAGCTGGCCGCAAAAGCGCAGGATTGCTTCAGGCCCTATTCTGGCTCCGGGCGGCAGGCTAAGCCTGTGGTTAATTCTTCTTCCTGATGGGAAAATAGAGTGACCTGTGCCTGTCCCAACACCTAGAGCTAGTCTCTCATTGGTTCCCCCTCTTCCCGTTCATCCTCAGGACAAATTGCAACGTGTACGGAACAGGAGGTTAAAGGTGCTGATTCTCCAAGGAGGGAGATTGCTAGTAAAGCGGCTGGAATGGCGAACCGGAGCACAAGGAGATGAGAAATGAGGTGCGTTTTAGAAACCTTTCCCGGTCACACGGTGTACCATCTTCTGGGTTTCTCATGCATGTTTTCGATGTAGGAAGATGCCCTTGAACCTGGAGATTTGGGACCCATGGGATGGGTACCACGCCGTATTACTTTACAGGGTCTGCGTTAGCTCACCCAACCTCACCAAACCTCTCAGCCCCAAGAGTGTCCACCCTTATGTCTCAATCAGCTGTGGGTCTAGATATGGTCAATCCAGGTGGCATCGCAGCCCCTGAACGAATTTTGTAAGAATTTCTCTCTCTTTCACTGTCTTTGTTTCACGGGTTTTTAAAAGTAATTGATTTTTATAATAGGGTTTAGCTGCTTTGCACTGCTGTGTTTATGCCGCTTTTCACCCACTTGACTCACTTACAGAGAGATATCAATACATAGGTTTTAAGATTCTTACTAGTCAGATATATTCTTGGGCGGTGAATAGGGGGCGTTGAGTCCAGTTCACTGAGCAAGGAGTAGGTCTGGTCTATTACATATTGGGTTTATGGAACGGTATCTGAGCTAATTTGAAACCCTTGTTTTATGCATCACCCCACCTCACCTTTCCCGTTAAGCAGCCATAGTGTGTTTTCTAAACGTGCGACTCTGTTCTGTTTTGTAATTCAGTTCAAGGGTAGCGGTTTTTACATTCTCTCTGTAAGTGATATCTTATGATAAGTGTCTTTTTCTGTGTGACTTATTTCACTTAGAATCGTCGTACCTAAATCCACTCATCATGCTGCTCCTAGCCTTATGACGTTGATTTCATGGCTGAGTGATATTCCATTGTACATAAGGACCACAACTTCTTTATCCATTCTTCTCTTTCCTGGGATGTTTAAGGTGTAACGAAGTGGAGGTTCTTGTCAACAGAGCAGCCCTAAACTTTGGGGTGCCTGTGTCTTGCTGATTTTTAGTTTTCCCAATTTATACGCCCATGAGTGGAAGTGCCCTATGCTCTCTGAGCTGAGTTTTTTAGATGTTTCAGGACACACCGTACACTTCTCCAGAGTGGCTGTTGGCAATTTACAGCCCGCCCATCAGCGTAGCAAGGCTCCCATTTCTCCATGGCCTGTCCTGCATTTCTGGTTTTGACACATTATACAGCATGGCCCTTTTGACCGATGGGAAGCGAGACTTCTTTGTAGCGCTGATTTGCCTTTCCAGGTTGCTTGGTTGGCCAAAAAGGGCGTATGCGTTTTTTCCTGAATATATTCAGGAAAAAACGCATACGCCCTTTTTGGCCAAGGGCATCATTGTCGAGGTTTTGCCGCTTTTCCTGTGCTTTAAAGGCGATTCGAATCTACCTCCTGAAATCGGTTTCCTGCAATTCTGCCTTGCTTTCAAATCCTCTTCGTTGCCTTCCCTCCATATATTTGTGGACGAGAGTTATCATTTCTAACTCTGCAGGTTTGTGAATTGCAGTGCCCCTGAGCTCCATTTTTCAACTCGCTTTCTTGGGAGCTGGCCGCAAAAGCGCAGGATTGCTTCAGGCCCTATTCTGGCTCCGGGCGGCAGGCTGAGCCTGTGGTTAATTCTGCTTCCTGAGGGGAAAATAGAGTGACCTGTGCCTGTCCCAACACCTAGAGCTAGTCTCTCATTGGTTCCCCCTCTTCCCGTTCATCCTCAGGACAAATTGCAACGTGTTCGGAACAGGAGGTTAAAGGTGCTGATTCTCCAAGGAGGGAGATTGCTAGTAAAGCGGCTGGAATGGCGAACCGGAGCACAAGGAGATGAGAAATGAGGTGCGTTTTAGAAACCTTTCCCGGTCACACGGTGTACCATCTTCTGGGTTTCTCGTGCATGTTTTCGACGTAGGACGATGCCCTTGAACCTGGAGATTTGGGACCCATGGGATGGGTACCACGCCGTATTACTTTACAGGGTCTGCGTTAGCTCACCCAACCTCACCAAACCTCTCAGCCCCAAGAGTGTCCTCCCTTATGTCTCAATCAGCTGTGGGTCTAGATATGGTCAATCCAGGTGGCATCGCAGCCCCTGAACGAATTTTGTAAGAATTTCTCTCTCTTTCACTGTCTTTGTTTCACGGGTTTTTAAAAGTAATTGATTTTTATAATAGGGTTTAGCTGCTTTGCACTGCTGTGTTTATGCCGCTTTACACCCACTTGACTCACTTACAGAGAGATATCAATACATAGGTTTTAAGATTCTTACTAGTCAGATATATTCTTGGGCGGTGAATAGGGGGCGTTGAGTCCAGTTCACTGAGCAAGGAGTAGGTCTGGTCTATTACATATTGGGTTTATGGAACGGTATCTGAGCTAATTTGAAACCCTTGTTTTATGCATCACCCCACCTCACCTTTCCCGTTAAGCAGCCATAGTGTGTTTTCTAAACGTGCGACTCTGTTCTGTTTTGTAATTCAGTTCAAGGGTAGCGGTTTTTACATTCCCTCTGTAAGTGATATCTTATGATAAGTGTCTTTTTCTGTGTGACTTATTTCACTTAGAATCGTCGTACCTAAATCCACTCATCATGCTGCTCCTAGCCTTATGACGTTGATTTCATGGCTGAGTGATATTCCATTGTACATAAGGACCACAACTTCTTTATCCATTCTTCTCTTTCCTGGGATGTTTAAGGTGTAACGAAGTGGAGGTTCTTGTCAACAGAGCAGCCCTAAACTTTGGGGTGCCTGTGTCTTGCTGATTTTTAGTTTTCCCAATTTATACGCCCATGAGTGGAAGTGCCCTATGCTCTCTAAGCTGAGTTTTTTAGATGTTTCAGGACACACCGTACACTTCTCCCGAGTGGCTGTTGGCAATTTACAGCCTGCCCATCAGCGTAGCAAGGCTCCCATTTCTCCATGGCCTGTCCTGCATTTCTGGTTTTGACACTTTATTCAGCATGGCCCTTTTGACCGATGGGAAGCGAGACTTCTTTGTAGCGCTGATTTGCCTTTCCAGGTTGCTTGGTTGGCCAAAAAGGGCGTATGCGTTTTTTCCTGAATATATTCAGGAAAAAACGCATACGCCCTTTTTGGCCAAGGGCATCATTGTCGAGGTTTTGCCGCTTTTCCTGTGCTTTAAAGGCGATTCGAATCTACCTCCTGAAATCGGTTTCCTGCAATTCTGCCTTGCTTTCAAATCCTCTTCGTTGCCTTCCCTCCATATATTTGTGGACGAGAGTTATCATTTCTAACTCTGCATGTTTGTGAATTGCAGTGCCCCTGAGCTCCATTTTTCAACTCGCTTTCTTGGGAGCTGGCCGCAAAAGCGCAGGATTGCTTCAGGCCCTATTCTGGCTCCGGGCGGCAGGCTGAGCCTGTGGTTAATTCTGCTTCCTGATGGGAAAATAGAGTGACCTCTGCCTGTCCCAACACCTAGAGCTAGTCTCTCATTGGTTCCCCCTCTTCCCGTTCATCCTCAGGACAAATTGCAACGTGTTCGGAACAGGAGGTTAAAGGTGCTGATTCTCCAAGGAGGGAGATTGCTAGTAAAGCGGCTGGAATGGCGAACCGGAGCACAAGGAGATGAGAAATGAGGTGCGTTTTAGAAACCTTTCCCGGTCACACGGTGTACCATCTTCTGGGTTTCTCGTGCATGTTTTCGACGTAGGAAGATGCCCTTGACCCTGGAGATTTGGGACCCATGGGATGGGTACCACGCCGTATTACTTTACAGGGTCTGCGTTAGCTCACCCAACCTCACCAAACCTCTCAGCCCCAAGAGTGTCCACCCTTATGTCTCAATCAGCTGTGGGTCTAGATATGGTCAATCCAGGTGGCATCGCAGCCCCTGAACGAATTTTGTAAGAATTTCTCTCTCTTTCACTGTCTTTGTTTCATGGGTTTTTAAAAGTAATTGATTTTTATAATAGGGTTTAGCTGCTTTGCACTGCTGTGTTTATGCCGCTTTTCACCCACTTGACTCACTTACAGATAGATATCAATACATAGGTTTTAAGATTCTTACTAGTCAGATATATTCTTGGGCGGTGAATAGGGGGCGTTGAGTCCAGTTCACTGAGCAAGGAGTAGGTCTTGTCTATTACATATTGGGTTTATGGAACGGTATCTGAGCTAATTTGAAACCCTTGTTTTATGCATCACCCCACCTCACCTTTCCCGTTAAGCAGCCATAGTGTGTTTTCTAAACGTGCGACTCTGTTCTGTTTTGTAATTCAGTTCAAGGGTAGCGGTTTTTACATTCTCTCTGTAAGTGATATCTTATGATAAGTGTCTTTTTCTGTGTGACTTATTTCACTTAGAATCGTCGTACCTAAATCCACTCATCATGCTGCTCCTAGCCTTATGACGTTGATTTCATGGCTGAGTGATATTCCATTGTACATAAGGACCACAACTTCTTTATCCATTCTTCTATTTCCTGGGATGTTTCAGGTGTAACGAAGTGGAGGTTCTTGTCAACAGAGCAGCCCTAAACTTTGGGGTGCCTGTGTCTTGCTGATTTTTAGTTTTCCCAATTTATACGCCCATGAGTGGAAGTGCCCTATGCTCTCTAAGCTGAGTTTTTTCGATGTTTCAGGACACACCGTACACTTCTCCAGAGTGGCTGTTGGCAATTTAAAGCCCGCCCATCAGCGTAGCAAGGCTCCCATTTCTCCATGGCCTGTCCTGCATTTCTGGTTTTGACACTTTATTCAGCATGGCCCTTTTGACCGATGGGAAGCGAGACTTCTTTGTAGCGCTGATTTGCCTTTCCAGGTTGCTTGGTTGGCCAAAAAGGGCGTATGCGTTTTTTCCTGAATATATTCAGGAAAAAACGCATACGCCCTTTTTGGCCAAGGGCATCATTGTCGAGGTTTTGCCGCTTTTCCTGTGCTTTAAAGGCGATTTGAATCTACCTCCTGAAATCTGTTTCCTGCAATTCTGCCTTGCTTTCAAATCCTCTTCGTAGCCTTCCCTCCATATATTTGTGGACGAGAGTTATCATTTCTAACTCTGCAGGTTTGTGAATTGCAGTGCCCCTGAGCTCCATTTTTCAACTCGCTTTCTTGGGAGCTGGCCGCAAAAGCGCAGGATTGCTTCAGGCCCTATTCTGGCTCCGGGCGGCAGGCTGAGCCTGTGGTTAATTCTGCTACCTGATGGGAAAATAGAGTGACCTGTGCCTGTCCCAACACCTAGAGCTAGTCTCTCATTGGTTCCCCCTCTTCCCGTTCATCCTCAGGACAAATTGCAACGTGTACGGAACAGGAGGTTAAAGGCGCTGATTCTCCAAGGAGGGAGATTGCTAGTAAAGCGGCTGGAATGGCGAACCGGAGCACAAGGAGATGAGAAATGAGGTGCGTTTTAGAAACCTTTCCCGGTCACACGGTGTACCATCTTCTGGGTTTCTCGTGCATGTTTTCGACGTAGGAAGATGCCCTTGACCCTGGAGATTTGGGACCCATGGGATGGGTACCAAGCCATATTACTTTACAGGGTCTGCGTTAGCTCACCCAACCTCACCAAACCTCTCAGCCCCAAGAGTGTCCACCCTTATGTCTCAATCAGCTGTGGGTCTAGATATGGTCAATCCAGGTGGCATCGCAGCCCCTGAACGAATTTTGTAAGAATTTCTCTCTCTTTCACTGTCTTTGTTTCACGGGTTTTTAAAAGTAATTGATTTTTATAATAGGGTTTAGCTGCTTTGCACTGCTGTGTTTATGCCGCTTTTCACCCACTTGACTCACTTACAGATAGATATCAATACATAGGTTTTAAGATTCTTACTAGTCAGATATATTCTTGGGCGGTGAATAGGGGGCGTTGAGTCCAGTTCACTGAGCAAGGAGTAGGTCTGGTCTATTACATATTGGGTTTATGGAACGGTATCTGAGCTAATTTGAAACCCTTGTTTTATGCATCACCCCACCTCACCTTTCCCGTTAAGCAGCCATAGTGTGTTTTCTAAACGTGCGACTCTGTTCTGTTTTGTAATTCAGTTCAAGGGTAGCGGTTTTTACATTCTCTCTGTAAGTGATATCTTATGATAAGTGTCTTTTTCTGTGTGACTTATTTCACTTAGAATCGTCGTACCTAAATCCACTCATCATGCTGCTCCTAGCCTTATGATGTTGATTTCATGGCTGAGTGATATTCCATTGTACATAAGGACCACAACTTCTTTATCCATTCTTCTCTTTCCTGGGATGTTTAAGGTGTAACGAAGTGGAGGTTCTTGTCAACAGAGCAGCCCTAAACTTTGGGGTGCCTGTGTCTTGCTGATTTTTAGTTTTCCCAATTTATACGCCCATGAGTGGAAGTGCCCTATGCTCTCTAAGCTGAGTTTTTTACATGTTTCAGGACACACCGTACACTTCTCCAGAGTGGCTGTTGGCAATTTACAGCCCGCCCATCAGCGTAGCAAGGCTCCCATTTCTCCATGGCCTGTCCTGCATTTCTGGTTTTGACACTTTATTCAGCATGGCCCTTTTGACCGATGGGAAGCGAGACTTCTTTGTAGCGCTGATTTGCCTTTCCAGGTTGCTTGGTTGGCCAAAAAGGGCGTATGCGTTTTTTCCTGAATATATTCAGGAAAAAACGCATACGCCCTTTTTGGCCAAGGGCATCATTGTCGAGGTTTTGCCGCTTTTCCTGTGCTTTAAAGGCGATTCGAATCTACCTCCTGAAATCGGTTTCCTGCAATTCTGCCTTGCTTTCAAATCCTCTTCGTAGCCTTCCCTCCATATATTTGTGGACGAGAGTTATCATTTCTAACTCTGCAGGTTTGTGAATTGCAGTGCCCCTGAGCTCCATTTTTCAACTCGCTTTCTTGGGAGCTGGCCGCAAAAGCGCAGGATTGCTTCAGGCCCTATTCTGGCTCCGGGCGGCAGGCTGAGCCTGTGGTTAATTCTGCTACCTGATGGGAAAATAGAGTGACCTGTGCCTGTCCCAACACCTAGAGCTAGTCTCTCATTGGTTCCCCCTCTTCACGTTCATCCTCAGGACAAATTGCAACGTGTACGGAACAGGAGGTTAAAGGCGCTGATTCTCCAAGGAGGGAGATTGCTAGTAAAGCGGCTGGAATGGCGAACCGGAAGACAAGGAGATGAGAAATGAGGTGCGTTTTAGAAACCTTTCCCGGTCACACGGTGTACCATCTTCTGGGTTTCTCGTGCATGTTTTCGACGTAGGAAGATGCCCTTGACCCTGGAGATTTGGGACCCATGGGATGGGTACCACGCCGTATTACTTTACAGGGTCTGCGTTAGCTCACCCAACCTCACCAAACCTCTCAGCCCCAAGAGTGTCCACCCTTATGTCTCAATCAGCTGTGGGTCTAGATATGGTCAATCCAGGTGGCATCGCAGCCCCTGAACGAATTTTGTAAGAATTTCTCTCTCTTTCACTGTCTTTGTTTCATGGGTTTTTAAAAGTAATTGATTTTTATAATAGGGTTTAGCTGCTTTGCACTGCTGTGTTTATGCCGCTTTTCACCCACTTGACTCACTTACAGATAGATATCAATACATAGGTTTTAAGATTCTTACTAGTCAGATATATTCTTGGGCGGTGAATAGGGGGCGTTGAGTCCAGTTCACTGAGCAAGGAGTAGGTCTTGTCTATTACATATTGGGTTTATGGAACGGTATCTGAGCTAATTTGAAACCCTTGTTTTATGCATCACCCCACCTCACCTTTCCCGTTAAGCAGCCATAGTGTGTTTTCTAAACGTGCGACTCTGTTCTGTTTTGTAATTCAGTTCAAGGGTAGCGGTTTTTACATTCTCTCTGTAAGTGATATCTTATGATAAGTGTCTTTTTCTGTGTGACTTATTTCACTTAGAATCGTCGTACCTAAATCCACTCATCATGCTGCTCCTAGCCTTATGACGTTGATTTCATGGCTGAGTGATATTCCATTGTACATAAGGACCACAACTTCTTTATCCATTCTTCTCTTTCCTGGGATGTTTAAGGTGTAACGAAGTGGAGGTTCTTGTCAACAGAGCAGCCCTAAACTTTGGGGTGCCTGTGTCTTGCTGATTTTTAGTTTTCCCAATTTATACGCCCATGAGTGGAAGTGCCCTATGCTCTCTAAGCTGAGTTTTTTAGATGTTTCAGGACACACCGTACACTTCTCCAGAGTGGCTGTTGGCAATTTACAGCCCGCCCATCAGTGTAGCAAGGCTCCCATTTCTCCATGGCCTGTCCTGCATTTCTGGTTTTGACACTTTATTCAGCATGGCCCTTTTGACCGATGGGAAGCGAGACTTCTTTGTAGCGCTGATTTGCCTTTCCAGGTTGCTTGGTTGGCCAAAAAGGGCGTATGCGTTTTTTCCTGAATATATTCAGGAAAAAACGCATACGCCCTTTTTGGCCAAGGGCATCATTTTCGAGGTTTTGCCGCTTTTCCTGTGCTTTAAAGGCGATTCGAATCTACCTCCTTAAATCTGTTTCCTGCAATTCTACCTTGCTTTCAAATCCTCTTCGTAGCCTTCCCTCCATATATTTGTGGACGAGAGTTATCATTTCTAACTCTGCAGGTTTGTGAATTGCAGTGCCCCTGAGCTCCATTTTTCAACTCGCTTTCTTGGGAGCTGGCCGCAAAAGCGCAGGATTGCTTCAGGCCCTATTCTGGCTCCGGGCGGCAGGCTGAGCCTGTGGTTAATTCTGCTACCTGATGGGAAAATAGAGTGACCTGTGCCTGTCCCAACACCTAGAGCTAGTCTCTCATTGGTTCCCCCTCTTCACGTTCATCCTCAGGACAAATTGCAACGTGTACGGAACAGGAGGTTAAAGGCGCTGATTCTCCAAGGAGGGAGATTGCTAGTAAAGCGGCTGGAATGGCGAACCGGAAGACAAGGAGATGAGAAATGAGGTGCGTTTTAGAAACCTTTCCCGGTCACACGGTGTACCATCTTCTGGGTTTCTCGTGCATGTTTTCGACGTAGGAAGATGCCCTTGACCCTGGAGATTTGGGACCCATGGGATGGGTACCACGCCGTATTACTTTACAGGGTCTGCGTTAGCTCACCCAACCTCACCAAACCTCTCAGCCCCAAGAGTGTCCACCCTTATGTCTCAATCAGCTGTGGGTCTAGATATGGTCAATCCAGGTGGCATCGCAGCCCCTGAACGAATTTTGTAAGAATTTCTCTCTCTTTCACTGTCTTTGTTTCATGGGTTTTTAAAAGTAATTGATTTTTATAATAGGGTTTAGCTGCTTTGCACTGCTGTGTTTATGCCGCTTTTCACCCACTTGACTCACTTACAGATAGATATCAATACATAGGTTTTAAGATTCTTACTAGTCAGATATATTCTTGGGCGGTGAATAGGGGGCGTTGAGTCCAGTTCACTGAGCAAGGAGTAGGTCTTGTCTATTACATATTGGGTTTATGGAACGGTATCTGAGCTAATTTGAAACCCTTGTTTTATGCATCACCCCACCTCACCTTTCCCGTTAAGCAGCCATAGTGTGTTTTCTAAACGTGCGACTCTGTTCTGTTTTGTAATTCAGTTCAAGGGTAGCGGTTTTTACATTCTCTCTGTAAGTGATATCTTATGATAAGTGTCTTTTTCTGTGTGACTTATTTCACTTAGAATCGTCGTACCTAAATCCACTCATCATGCTGCTCCTAGCCTTATGACGTTGATTTCATGGCTGAGTGATATTCCATTGTACATAAGGACCACAACTTCTTTATCCATTCTTCTCTTTCCTGGGATGTTTAAGGTGTAACGAAGTGGAGGTTCTTGTCAACAGAGCAGCCCTAAACTTTGGGGTGCCTGTGTCTTGCTGATTTTTAGTTTTCCCAATTTATACGCCCATGAGTGGAAGTGCCCTATGCTCTCTAAGCTGAGTTTTTTAGATGTTTCAGGACACACCGTACACTTCTCCAGAGTGGCTGTTGGCAATTTACAGCCCGCCCATCAGTGTAGCAAGGCTCCCATTTCTCCATGGCCTGTCCTGCATTTCTGGTTTTGACACTTTATTCAGCATGGCCCTTTTGACCGATGGGAAGCGAGACTTCTTTGTAGCGCTGATTTGCCTTTCCAGGTTGCTTGGTTGGCCAAAAAGGGCGTATGCGTTTTTTCCTGAATATATTCAGGAAAAAACGCATACGCCCTTTTTGGCCAAGGGCATCATTTTCGAGGTTTTGCCGCTTTTCCTGTGCTTTAAAGGCGATTCGAATCTACCTCCTTAAATCTGTTTCCTGCAATTCTACCTTGCTTTCAAATCCTCTTCGTAGCCTTCCCTCCATATATTTGTGGACGAGAGTTATCATTTCTAACTCTGCAGGTTTGTGAATTGCAGTGCCCCTGAGCTCCATTTTTCAACTCGCTTTCTTGGGAGCTGGCCGCAAAAGCGCAGGATTGCTTCAGGCCCTATTCTGGCTCCGGGCGGCAGGCTGAGCCTGTGGTTAATTCTGCTACCTGATGGGAAAATAGAGTGACCTGTGCCTGTCCCAACACCTAGAGCTAGTCTCTCATTGGTTCCCCCTCTTCACGTTCATCCTCAGGACAAATTGCAACGTGTACGGAACAGGAGGTTAAAGGTGCTGATTCTCCAAGGAGGGAGATTGCTAGTAAAGCGGCTGGAATGGCGAACCGGAGCACAAGGAGATGAGAAATGAGGTGCGTTTTAGAAACCTTTCCCGG
Organism: Balaenoptera borealis; assembly: GCF_965194805.1. Classification (NCBI taxonomy): domain Eukaryota; kingdom Metazoa; phylum Chordata; class Mammalia; order Artiodactyla; family Balaenopteridae; genus Balaenoptera; species Balaenoptera borealis. The sequence continues at coordinate 352,860 of NW_028123474.1, read as the reverse complement.
TCACACGGTGTACCATCTTCTGGGTTTCTCATGCATGTTTTCGATGTAGGAAGATGCCCTTGAACCTGGAGATTTGGGACCCATGGGATGGGTACCACGCCGTATTACTTTACAGGGTCTGCGTTAGCTCACCCAACCTCACCAAACCTCTCAGCCCCAAGAGTGTCCACCCTTATGTCTCAATCAGCTGTGGGTCTAGATATGGTCAATCCAGGTGGCATCGCAGCCCCTGAACGAATTTTGTAAGAATTTCTCTCTCTTTCACTGTCTTTGTTTCACGGGTTTTTAAAAGTAATTGATTTTTATAATAGGGTTTAGCTGCTTTGCACTGCTGTGTTTATGCCGCTTTTCACCCACTTGACTCACTTACAGATAGATATCAATACATAGGTTTTAAGATTCTTACTAGTCAGATATATTCTTGGGCGGTGAATAGGGGGCGTTGAGTCCAGTTCACTGAGCAAGGAGTAGGTCTTGTCTATTACATATTGGGTTTATGGAACGGTATCTGAGCTAATTTGAAACCCTTGTTTTATGCATCACCCCACCTCACCTTTCCCGTTAAGCAGCCATAGTGTGTTTTCTAAACGTGCGACTCTGTTCTGTTTTGTAATTCAGTTCAAGGGTAGCGGTTTTTACATTCTCTCTGTAAGTGATATCTTATGATAAGTGTCTTTTTCTGTGTGACTTATTTCACTTAGAATCGTCGTACCTAAATCCACTCATCATGCTGCTCCTAGCCTTATGACGTTGATTTCATGGCTGAGTGATATTCCATTGTACATAAGGACCACAACTTCTTTATCCATTCTTCTATTTCCTGGGATGTTTCAGGTGTAACGAAGTGGAGGTTCTTGTCAACAGAGCAGCCCTAAACTTTGGGGTGCCTGTGTCTTGCTGATTTTTAGTTTTCCCAATTTATACGCCCATGAGTGGAAGTGCCCTATGCTCTCTAAGCTGAGTTTTTTCGATGTTTCAGGACACACCGTACACTTCTCCAGAGTGGCTGTTGGCAATTTAAAGCCCGCCCATCAGCGTAGCAAGGCTCCCATTTCTCCATGGCCTGTCCTGCATTTCTGGTTTTGACACTTTATTCAGCATGGCCCTTTTGACCGATGGGAAGCGAGACTTCTTTGTAGCGCTGATTTGCCTTTCCAGGTTGCTTGGTTGGCCAAAAAGGGCGTATGCGTTTTTTCCTGAATATATTCAGGAAAAAACGCATACGCCCTTTTTGGCCAAGGGCATCATTGTCGAGGTTTTGCCGCTTTTCCTGTGCTTTAAAGGCGATTCGAATCTACCTCCTGAAATCTGTTTCCTGCAATTCTGCCTTGCTTTCAAATCCTCTTCGTAGCCTTCCCTCCATATATTTGTGGACGAGAGTTATCATTTCTAACTCTGCAGGTTTGTGAATTGCAGTGCCCCTGAGCTCCATTTTTCAACTCGCTTTCTTGGGAGCTGGCCGCAAAAGCGCAGGATTGCTTCAGGCCCTATTCTGGCTCCGGGCGGCAGGCTGAGCCTGTGGTTAATTCTGCTACCTGATGGGAAAATAGAGTGACCTGTGCCTGTCCCAACACCTAGAGCTAGTCTCTCATTGGTTCCCCCTCTTCCCGTTCATCCTCAGGACAAATTGCAACGTGTACGGAACAGGAGGTTAAAGGCGCTGATTCTCCAAGGAGGGAGATTGCTAGTAAAGCGGCTGGAATGGCGAACCGGAGCACAAGGAGATGAGAAATGAGGTGCGTTTTAGAAACCTTTCCCGGTCACACGGTGTACCATCTTCTGGGTTTCTCGTGCATGTTTTCGACGTAGGAAGATGCCCTTGACCCTGGAGATTTGGGACCCATGGGATGGGTACCAAGCCATATTACTTTACAGGGTCTGCGTTAGCTCACCCAACCTCACCAAACCTCTCAGCCCCAAGAGTGTCCACCCTTATGTCTCAATCAGCTGTGGGTCTAGATATGGTCAATCCAGGTGGCATCGCAGCCCCTGAACGAATTTTGTAAGAATTTCTCTCTCTTTCACTGTCTTTGTTTCACGGGTTTTTAAAAGTAATTGATTTTTATAATAGGGTTTAGCTGCTTTGCACTGCTGTGTTTATGCCGCTTTTCACCCACTTGACTCACTTACAGATAGATATCAATACATAGGTTTTAAGATTCTTACTAGTCAGATATATTCTTGGGCGGTGAATAGGGGGCGTTGAGTCCAGTTCACTGAGCAAGGAGTAGGACTGGTCTATTACATATTGGGTTTATGGAACGGTATCTGAGCTAATTTGAAACCCTTGTTTTATGCATCACCCCACCTCACCTTTCCCGTTAAGCAGCCATAGTGTGTTTTCTAAACGTGCGACTCTGTTCTGTTTTGTAATTCAGTTCAAGGGTAGCGGTTTTTACATTCTCTCTGTAAGTGATATCTTATGATAAGTGTCTTTTTCTGTGTGACTTATTTCACTTAGAATCGTCGTACCTAAATCCACTCATCATGCTGCTCCTAGCCTTATGATGTTGATTTCATGGCTGAGTGATATTCCATTGTACATAAGGACCACAACTTCTTTATCCATTCTTCTCTTTCCTGGGATGTTTAAGGTGTAACGAAGTGGAGGTTCTTGTCAACAGAGCAGCCCTAAACTTTGGGGTGCCTGTGTCTTGCTGATTTTTAGTTTTCCCAATTTATACGCCCATGAGTGGAAGTGCCCTATGCTCTCTAAGCTGAGTTTTTTACATGTTTCAGGACACACCGTACACTTCTCCAGAGTGGCTGTTGGCAATTTAAAGCCCGCCCATCAGCGTAGCAAGGCTCCCATTTCTCCATGGCCTGTCCTGCATTTCTGGTTTTGACACTTTATTCAGCATGGCCCTTTTGACCGATGGGAAGCGAGACTTCTTTGTAGCGCTGATTTGCCTTTCCAGGTTGCTTGGTTGGCCAAAAAGGGCGTATGCGTTTTTTCCTGAATATATTCAGGAAAAAACGCATACGCCCTTTTTGGCCAAGGGCATCATTTTCGAGGTTTTGCCGCTTTTCCTGTGCTTTAAAGGCGATTCGAATCTACCTCCTGAAATCGGTTTCCTGCAATTCTGCCTTGCTTTCAAATCCTCTTCGTAGCCTTCCCTCCATATATTTGTGGACGAGAGTTATCATTTCTAACTCTGCAGGTTTGTGAATTGCAGTGCCCCTGAGCTCCATTTTTCAACTCGCTTTCTTGGGAGCTGGCCGCAAAAGCGCAGGATTGCTTCAGGCCCTATTCTGGCTCCGGGCGGCAGGCTGAGCCTGTGGTTAATTCTGCTACCTGATGGGAAAATAGAGTGACCTGTGCCTGTCCCAACACCTAGAGCTAGTCTCTCATTGGTTCCCCCTCTTCACGTTCATCCTCAGGACAAATTGCAACGTGTACGGAACAGGAGGTTAAAGGCGCTGATTCTCCAAGGAGGGAGATTGCTAGTAAAGCGGCTGGAATGGCGAACCGGAGCACAAGGAGATGAGAAATGAGGTGCGTTTTAGAAACCTTTCCCGGTCACACGGTGTACCATCTTCTGGGTTTCTCGTGCATGTTTTCGACGTAGGAAGATGCCCTTGACCCTGGAGATTTGGGACCCATGGGATGGGTACCACGCCGTATTACTTTACAGGGTCTGCGTTAGCTCACCCAACCTCACCAAACCTCTCAGCCCCAAGAGTGTCCACCCTTATGTCTCAATCAGCTGTGGGTCTAGATATGGTCAATCCAGGTGGCATCGCAGCCCCTGAACGAATTTTGTAAGAATTTCTCTCTCTTTCACTGTCTTTGTTTCATGGGTTTTTAAAAGTAATTGATTTTTATAATAGGGTTTAGCTGCTTTGCACTGCTGTGTTTATGCCGCTTTTCACCCACTTGACTCACTTACAGATAGATATCAATACATAGGTTTTAAGATTCTTACTAGTCAGATATATTCTTGGGCGGTGAATAGGGGGCGTTGAGTCCAGTTCACTGAGCAAGGAGTAGGTCTTGTCTATTACATATTGGGTTTATGGAACGGTATCTGAGCTAATTTGAAACCCTTGTTTTATGCATCACCCCACCTCACCTTTCCCGTTAAGCAGCCATAGTGTGTTTTCTAAACGTGCGACTCTGTTCTGTTTTGTAATTCAGTTCAAGGGTAGCGGTTTTTACATTCTCTCTGTAAGTGATATCTTATGATAAGTGTCTTTTTCTGTGTGACTTATTTCACTTAGAATCGTCGTACCTAAATCCACTCATCATGCTGCTCCTAGCCTTATGACGTTGATTTCATGGCTGAGTGATATTCCATTGTACATAAGGACCACAACTTCTTTATCCATTCTTCTCTTTCCTGGGATGTTTAAGGTGTAACGAAGTGGAGGTTCTTGTCAACAGAGCAGCCCTAAACTTTGGGGTGCCTGTGTCTTGCTGATTTTTAGTTTTCCCAATTTATACGCCCATGAGTGGAAGTGCCCTATGCTCTCTAAGCTGAGTTTTTTAGATGTTTCAGGACACACCGTACACTTCTCCAGAGTGGCTGTTGGCAATTTACAGCCCGCCCATCAGTGTAGCAAGGCTCCCATTTCTCCATGGCCTGTCCTGCATTTCTGGTTTTGACACTTTATTCAGCATGGCCCTTTTGACCGATGGGAAGCGAGACTTCTTTGTAGCGCTGATTTGCCTTTCCAGGTTGCTTGGTTGGCCAAAAAGGGCGTATGCGTTTTTTCCTGAATATATTCAGGAAAAAACGCATACGCCCTTTTTGGCCAAGGGCATCATTTTCGAGGTTTTGCCGCTTTTCCTGTGCTTTAAAGGCGATTCGAATCTACCTCCTTAAATCTGTTTCCTGCAATTCTACCTTGCTTTCAAATCCTCTTCGTAGCCTTCCCTCCATATATTTGTGGACGAGAGTTATCATTTCTAACTCTGCAGGTTTGTGAATTGCAGTGCCCCTGAGCTCCATTTTTCAACTCGCTTTCTTGGGAGCTGGCCGCAAAAGCGCAGGATTGCTTCAGGCCCTATTCTGGCTCCGGGCGGCAGGCTAAGCCTGTGGTTAATTCTTCTTCCTGATGGGAAAATAGAGTGACCTGTGCCTGTCCCAACACCTAGAGCTAGTCTCTCATTGGTTCCCCCTCTTCCCGTTCATCCTCAGGACAAATTGCAACGTGTACGGAACAGGAGGTTAAAGGTGCTGATTCTCCAAGGAGGGAGATTGCTAGTAAAGCGGCTGGAATGGCGAACCGGAGCACAAGGAGATGAGAAATGAGGTGCGTTTTAGAAACCTTTCCCGGTCACACGGTGTACCATCTTCTGGGTTTCTCATGCATGTTTTCGATGTAGGAAGATGCCCTTGAACCTGGAGATTTGGGACCCATGGGATGGGTACCACGCCGTATTACTTTACAGGGTCTGCGTTAGCTCACCCAACCTCACCAAACCTCTCAGCCCCAAGAGTGTCCACCCTTATGTCTCAATCAGCTGTGGGTCTAGATATGGTCAATCCAGGTGGCATCGCAGCCCCTGAACGAATTTTGTAAGAATTTCTCTCTCTTTCACTGTCTTTGTTTCACGGGTTTTTAAAAGTAATTGATTTTTATAATAGGGTTTAGCTGCTTTGCACTGCTGTGTTTATGCCGCTTTTCACCCACTTGACTCACTTACAGAGAGATTTCAATACATAGGTTTTAAGATTCTTACTAGTCAGATATATTCTTGGGCGGTGAATAGGGGGCGTTGAGTCCAGTTCACTGAGCAAGGAGTAGGTCTGGTCTATTACATATTGGGTTTATGGAACGGTATCTGAGCTAATTTGAAACCCTTGTTTTATGCATCACCCCACCTCACCTTTCCCGTTAAGCAGCCATAGTGTGTTTTCTAAACGTGCGACTCTGTTCTGTTTTGTAATTCAGTTCAAGGGTAGCGGTTTTTACATTCTCTCTGTAAGTGATATCTTATGATAAGTGTCTTTTTCTGTGTGACTTATTTCACTTAGAATCGTCGTACCTAAATCCACTCATCATGCTGCTCCTAGCCTTATGACGTTGATTTCATGGCTGAGTGATATTCCATTGTACATAAGGACCACAACTTCTTTATCCATTCTTCTCTTTCCTGGGATGTTTAAGGTGTAACGAAGTGGAGGTTCTTGTCAACAGAGCAGCCCTAAACTTTGGGGTGCCTGTGTCTTGCTGATTTTTAGTTTTCCCAATTTATACGCCCATGAGTGGAAGTGCCCTATGCTCTCTGAGCTGAGTTTTTTAGATGTTTCAGGACACACCGTACACTTCTCCAGAGTGGCTGTTGGCAATTTACAGCCCGCCCATCAGCGTAGCAAGGCTCCCATTTCTCCATGGCCTGTCCTGCATTTCTGGTTTTGACACATTATACAGCATGGCCCTTTTGACCGATGGGAAGCGAGACTTCTTTGTAGCGCTGATTTGCCTTTCCAGGTTGCTTGGTTGGCCAAAAAGGGCGTATGCGTTTTTTCCTGAATATATTCAGGAAAAAACGCATACGCCCTTTTTGGCCAAGGGCATCATTGTCGAGGTTTTGCCGCTTTTCCTGTGCTTTAAAGGCGATTCGAATCTACCTCCTGAAATCGGTTTCCTGCAATTCTGCCTTGCTTTCAAATCCTCTTCGTTGCCTTCCCTCCATATATTTGTGGACGAGAGTTATCATTTCTAACTCTGCAGGTTTGTGAATTGCAGTGCCCCTGAGCTCCATTTTTCAACTCGCTTTCTTGGGAGCTGGCCGCAAAAGCGCAGGATTGCTTCAGGCCCTATTCTGGCTCCGGGCGGCAGGCTGAGCCTGTGGTTAATTCTGCTTCCTGAGGGGAAAATAGAGTGACCTGTGCCTGTCCCAACACCTAGAGCTAGTCTCTCATTGGTTCCCCCTCTTCCCGTTCATCCTCAGGACAAATTGCAACGTGTTCGGAACAGGAGGTTAAAGGTGCTGATTCTCCAAGGAGGGAGATTGCTAGTAAAGCGGCTGGAATGGCGAACCGGAGCACAAGGAGATGAGAAATGAGGTGCGTTTTAGAAACCTTTCCCGGTCACACGGTGTACCATCTTCTGGGTTTCTCGTGCATGTTTTCGACGTAGGACGATGCCCTTGAACCTGGAGATTTGGGACCCATGGGATGGGTACCACGCCGTATTACTTTACAGGGTCTGCGTTAGCTCACCCAACCTCACCAAACCTCTCAGCCCCAAGAGTGTCCTCCCTTATGTCTCAATCAGCTGTGGGTCTAGATATGGTCAATCCAGGTGGCATCGCAGCCCCTGAACGAATTTTGTAAGAATTTCTCTCTCTTTCACTGTCTTTGTTTCACGGGTTTTTAAAAGTAATTGATTTTTATAATAGGGTTTAGCTGCTTTGCACTGCTGTGTTTATGCCGCTTTACACCCACTTGACTCACTTACAGAGAGATATCAATACATAGGTTTTAAGATTCTTACTAGTCAGATATATTCTTGGGCGGTGAATAGGGGGCGTTGAGTCCAGTTCACTGAGCAAGGAGTAGGTCTGGTCTATTACATATTGGGTTTATGGAACGGTATCTGAGCTAATTTGAAACCCTTGTTTTATGCATCACCCCACCTCACCTTTCCCGTTAAGCAGCCATAGTGTGTTTTCTAAACGTGCGACTCTGTTCTGTTTTGTAATTCAGTTCAAGGGTAGCGGTTTTTACATTCCCTCTGTAAGTGATATCTTATGATAAGTGTCTTTTTCTGTGTGACTTATTTCACTTAGAATCGTCGTACCTAAATCCACTCATCATGCTGCTCCTAGCCTTATGACGTTGATTTCATGGCTGAGTGATATTCCATTGTACATAAGGACCACAACTTCTTTATCCATTCTTCTCTTTCCTGGGATGTTTAAGGTGTAACGAAGTGGAGGTTCTTGTCAACAGAGCAGCCCTAAACTTTGGGGTGCCTGTGTCTTGCTGATTTTTAGTTTTCCCAATTTATACGCCCATGAGTGGAAGTGCCCTATGCTCTCTGAGCTGAGTTTTTTAGATGTTTCAGGACACACCGTACACTTCTCCCGAGTGGCTGTTGGCAATTTACAGCCTGCCCATCAGCGTAGCAAGGCTCCCATTTCTCCATGGCCTGTCCTGCATTTCTGGTTTTGACACTTTATTCAGCATGGCCCTTTTGACCGATGGGAAGCGAGACTTCTTTGTAGCGCTGATTTGCCTTTCCAGGTTGCTTGGTTGGCCAAAAAGGGCGTATGCGTTTTTTCCTGAATATATTCAGGAAAAAACGCATACGCCCTTTTTGGCCAAGGGCATCATTGTCGAGGTTTTGCCGCTTTTCCTGTGCTTTAAAGGCGATTCGAATCTACCTCCTGAAATCGGTTTCCTGCAATTCTGCCTTGCTTTCAAATCCTCTTCGTTGCCTTCCCTCCATATATTTGTGGACGAGAGTTATCATTTCTAACTCTGCATGTTTGTGAATTGCAGTGCCCCTGAGCTCCATTTTTCAACTCGCTTTCTTGGGAGCTGGCCGCAAAAGCGCAGGATTGCTTCAGGCCCTATTCTGGCTCCGGGCGGCAGGCTAAGCCTGTGGTTAATTCTTCATCCTGATGGGAAAATAGAGTGACCTGTGCCTGTCCCAACACCTAGAGCTAGTCTCTCATTGGTTCCCCCTCTTCCCGTTCATCCTCAGGACAAATTGCAACGTGTACGGAACAGGAGGTTAAAGGCGCTGATTCTCCAAGGAGGGAGATTGCTAGTAAAGCGGCTGGAATGGCGAACCGGAGCACAAGGAGATGAGAAATGAGGTGCGTTTTAGAAACCTTTCCCGGTCACACGGTGTACCATCTTCTGGGTTTCTCGTGCATGTTTTCGACGTAGGAAGATGCCCTTGACCCTGGAGATTTGGGACCCATGGGATGGGTACCAAGCCATATTACTTTACAGGGTCTGCGTTAGCTCACCCAACCTCACCAAACCTCTCAGCCCCAAGAGTGTCCACCCTTATGTCTCAATCAGCTGTGGGTCTAGATATGGTCAATCCAGGTGGCATCGCAGCCCCTGAACGAATTTTGTAAGAATTTCTCTCTCTTTCACTGTCTTTGTTTCACGGGTTTTTAAAAGTAATTGATTTTTATAATAGGGTTTAGCTGCTTTGCACTGCTGTGTTTATGCCGCTTTTCACCCACTTGACTCACTTACAGAGAGATATCAATACATAGGTTTTAAGATTCTTACTACTCAGATATATTCTTGGGCGGTGAATAGGGGGCGTTGAGTCCAGTTCACTGAGCAAGGAGTAGGTCTGGTCTATTACATATTGGGTTTATGGAACGGTATCTGAGCTAATTTGAAACCCTTGTTTTATGCATCACCCCACCTTACCTTTCCCGTTAAGCAGCCATAGTGTGTTTTCTAAACGTGCGACTCTGTTCTGTTTTGTAATTCAGTTCAAGGGTAGCGGTTTTTACATTCTCTCTGTAAGTGATATCTTATGATAAGTGTCTTTTTCTGTGTGACTTATTTCACTTAGAATCGTCGTACCTAAATCCACTCATCATGCTGCTCCTAGCCTTATGACGTTGATTTCATGGCTGAGTGATATTCCATTGTACATAAGGACCACAACTTCTTTATCCATTCTTCTCTTTCCTGGGATGTTTAAGGTGTAACGAAGTGGAGGTTCTTGTCAACAGAGCAGCCCTAAACTTTGGGGTGCCTGTGTCTTGCTGATTTTTAGTTTTCCCAATTTATACGCCCATGAGTGGAAGTGCCCTATGCTCTCTAAGCTGAGTTTTTTAGATGTTTCAGGACACACCGTACACTTCTCCAGAGTGGCTGTTGGCAATTTACAGCCCGCCCATCAGTGTAGCAAGGCTCCCATTTCTCCATGGCCTGTCCTGCATTTCTGGTTTTGACACTTTATTCAGCATGGCCCTTTTGACCGATGGGAAGCGAGACTTCTTTGTAGCGCTGATTTGCCTTTCCAGGTTGCTTGGTTGGCCAAAAAGGGCGTATGCGTTTTTTCCTGAATATATTCAGGAAAAAACGCATACGCCCTTTTTGGCCAAGGGCATCATTTTCGAGGTTTTGCCGCTTTTCCTGTGCTTTAAAGGCGATTCGAATCTACCTCCTTAAATCTGTTTCCTGCAATTCTACCTTGCTTTCAAATCCTCTTCGTAGCCTTCCCTCCATATATTTGTGGACGAGAGTTATCATTTCTAACTCTGCAGGTTTGTGAATTGCAGTGCCCCTGAGCTCCATTTTTCAACTCGCTTTCTTGGGAGCTGGCCGCAAAAGCGCAGGATTGCTTCAGGCCCTATTCTGGCTCCGGGCGGCAGGCTAAGCCTGTGGTTAATTCTTCTTCCTGATGGGAAAATAGAGTGACCTGTGCCTGTCCCAACACCTAGAGCTAGTCTCTCATTGGTTCCCCCTCTTCCCGTTCATCCTCAGGACAAATTGCAACGTGTACGGAACAGGAGGTTAAAGGTGCTGATTCTCCAAGGAGGGAGATTGCTAGTAAAGCGGCTGGAATGGCGAACCGGAGCACAAGGAGATGAGAAATGAGGTGCGTTTTAGAAACCTTTCCCGGTCACACGGTGTACCATCTTCTGGGTTTCTCATGCATGTTTTCGATGTAGGAAGATGCCCTTGAACCTGGAGATTTGGGACCCATGGGATGGGTACCACGCCGTATTACTTTACAGGGTCTGCGTTAGCTCACCCAACCTCACCAAACCTCTCAGCCCCAAGAGTGTCCACCCTTATGTCTCAATCAGCTGTGGGTCTAGATATGGTCAATCCAGGTGGCATCGCAGCCCCTGAACGAATTTTGTAAGAATTTCTCTCTCTTTCACTGTCTTTGTTTCACGGGTTTTTAAAAGTAATTGATTTTTATAATAGGGTTTAGCTGCTTTGCACTGCTGTGTTTATGCCGCTTTTCACCCACTTGACTCACTTACAGATAGATATCAATACATAGGTTTTAAGATTCTTACTAGTCAGATATATTCTTGGGCGGTGAATAGGGGGCGTTGAGTCCAGTTCACTGAGCAAGGAGTAGGTCTTGTCTATTACATATTGGGTTTATGGAACGGTATCTGAGCTAATTTGAAACCCTTGTTTTATGCATCACCCCACCTCACCTTTCCCGTTAAGCAGCCATAGTGTGTTTTCTAAACGTGCGACTCTGTTCTGTTTTGTAATTCAGTTCAAGGGTAGCGGTTTTTACATTCTCTCTGTAAGTGATATCTTATGATAAGTGTCTTTTTCTGTGTGACTTATTTCACTTAGAATCGTCGTACCTAAATCCACTCATCATGCTGCTCCTAGCCTTATGACGTTGATTTCATGGCTGAGTGATATTCCATTGTACATAAGGACCACAACTTCTTTATCCATTCTTCTATTTCCTGGGATGTTTCAGGTGTAACGAAGTGGAGGTTCTTGTCAACAGAGCAGCCCTAAACTTTGGGGTGCCTGTGTCTTGCTGATTTTTAGTTTTCCCAATTTATACGCCCATGAGTGGAAGTGCCCTATGCTCTCTAAGCTGAGTTTTTTCGATGTTTCAGGACACACCGTACACTTCTCCAGAGTGGCTGTTGGCAATTTAAAGCCCGCCCATCAGCGTAGCAAGGCTCCCATTTCTCCATGGCCTGTCCTGCATTTCTGGTTTTGACACTTTATTCAGCATGGCCCTTTTGACCGATGGGAAGCGAGACTTCTTTGTAGCGCTGATTTGCCTTTCCAGGTTGCTTGGTTGGCCAAAAAGGGCGTATGCGTTTTTTCCTGAATATATTCAGGAAAAAACGCATACGCCCTTTTTGGCCAAGGGCATCATTGTCGAGGTTTTGCCGCTTTTCCTGTGCTTTAAAGGCGATTCGAATCTACCTCCTGAAATCTGTTTCCTGCAATTCTGCCTTGCTTTCAAATCCTCTTCGTAGCCTTCCCTCCATATATTTGTGGACGAGAGTTATCATTTCTAACTCTGCAGGTTTGTGAATTGCAGTGCCCCTGAGCTCCATTTTTCAACTCGCTTTCTTGGGAGCTGGCCGCAAAAGCGCAGGATTGCTTCAGGCCCTATTCTGGCTCCGGGCGGCAGGCTGAGCCTGTGGTTAATTCTGCTACCTGATGGGAAAATAGAGTGACCTGTGCCTGTCCCAACACCTAGAGCTAGTCTCTCATTGGTTCCCCCTCTTCCCGTTCATCCTCAGGACAAATTGCAACGTGTACGGAACAGGAGGTTAAAGGCGCTGATTCTCCAAGGAGGGAGATTGCTAGTAAAGCGGCTGGAATGGCGAACCGGAGCACAAGGAGATGAGAAATGAGGTGCGTTTTAGAAACCTTTCCCGGTCACACGGTGTACCATCTTCTGGGTTTCTCGTGCATGTTTTCGACGTAGGAAGATGCCCTTGACCCTGGAGATTTGGGACCCATGGGATGGGTACCAAGCCATATTACTTTACAGGGTCTGCGTTAGCTCACCCAACCTCACCAAACCTCTCAGCCCCAAGAGTGTCCACCCTTATGTCTCAATCAGCTGTGGGTCTAGATATGGTCAATCCAGGTGGCATCGCAGCCCCTGAACGAATTTTGTAAGAATTTCTCTCTCTTTCACTGTCTTTGTTTCACGGGTTTTTAAAAGTAATTGATTTTTATAATAGGGTTTAGCTGCTTTGCACTGCTGTGTTTATGCCGCTTTTCACCCACTTGACTCACTTACAGATAGATATCAATACATAGGTTTTAAGATTCTTACTAGTCAGATATATTCTTGGGCGGTGAATAGGGGGCGTTGAGTCCAGTTCACTGAGCAAGGAGTAGGACTGGTCTATTACATATTGGGTTTATGGAACGGTATCTGAGCTAATTTGAAACCCTTGTTTTATGCATCACCCCACCTCACCTTTCCCGTTAAGCAGCCATAGTGTGTTTTCTAAACGTGCGACTCTGTTCTGTTTTGTAATTCAGTTCAAGGGTAGCGGTTTTTACATTCTCTCTGTAAGTGATATCTTATGATAAGTGTCTTTTTCTGTGTGACTTATTTCACTTAGAATCGTCGTACCTAAATCCACTCATCATGCTGCTCCTAGCCTTATGATGTTGATTTCATGGCTGAGTGATATTCCATTGTATATAAGGACCACAACTTCTTTATCCATTCTTCTCTTTCCTGGGATGTTTAAGGTGTAACGAAGTGGAGGTTCTTGTCAACAGAGCAGCCCTAAACTTTGGGGTGCCTGTGTCTTGCTGATTTTTAGTTTTCCCAATTTATACGCCCATGAGTGGAAGTGCCCTATGCTCTCTAAGCTGAGTTTTTTACATGTTTCAGGACACACCGTACACTTCTCCAGAGTGGCTGTTGGCAATTTACAGCCCGCCCATCAGCGTAGCAAGGCTCCCATTTCTCCATGGCCTGTCCTGCATTTCTGGTTTTGACACTTTATTCAGCATGGCCCTTTTGACCGATGGGAAGCGAGACTTCTTTGTAGCGCTGATTTGCCTTTCCAGGTTGCTTGGTTGGCCAAAAAGGGCGTATGCGTTTTTTCCTGAATATATTCAGGAAAAAACGCATACGCCCTTTTTGGCCAAGGGCATCATTTTCGAGGTTTTGCCGCTTTTCCTGTGCTTTAAAGGCGATTCGAATCTACCTCCTGAAATCGGTTTCCTGCAATTCTGCCTTGCTTTCAAATCCTCTTCGTAGCCTTCCCTCCATATATTTGTGGACGAGAGTTATCATTTCTAACTCTGCAGGTTTGTGAATTGCAGTGCCCCTGAGCTCCATTTTTCAACTCGCTTTCTTGGGAGCTGGCCGCAAAAGCGCAGGATTGCTTCAGGCCCTATTCTGGCTCCGGGCGGCAGGCTGAGCCTGTGGTTAATTCTGCTACCTGATGGGAAAATAGAGTGACCTGTGCCTGTCCCAACACCTAGAGCTAGTCTCTCATTGGTTCCCCCTCTTCACGTTCATCCTCAGGACAAATTGCAACGTGTACGGAACAGGAGGTTAAAGGCGCTGATTCTCCAAGGAGGGAGATTGCTAGTAAAGCGGCTGGAATGGCGAACCGGAGCACAAGGAGATGAGAAATGAGGTGCGTTTTAGAAACCTTTCCCGGTCACACGGTGTACCATCTTCTGGGTTTCTCGTGCATGTTTTCGACGTAGGAAGATGCCCTTGACCCTGGAGATTTGGGACCCATGGGATGGGTACCACGCCGTATTACTTTACAGGGTCTGCGTTAGCTCACCCAACCTCACCAAACCTCTCAGCCCCAAGAGTGTCCACCCTTATGTCTCAATCAGCTGTGGGTCTAGATATGGTCAATCCAGGTGGCATCGCAGCCCCTGAACGAATTTTGTAAGAATTTCTCTCTCTTTCACTGTCTTTGTTTCATGGGTTTTTAAAAGTAATTGATTTTTATAATAGGGTTTAGCTGCTTTGCACTGCTGTGTTTATGCCGCTTTTCACCCACTTGACTCACTTACAGATAGATATCAATACATAGGTTTTAAGATTCTTACTAGTCAGATATATTCTTGGGCGGTGAATAGGGGGCGTTGAGTCCAGTTCACTGAGCAAGGAGTAGGTCTTGTCTATTACATATTGGGTTTATGGAACGGTATCTGAGCTAATTTGAAACCCTTGTTTTATGCATCACCCCACCTCACCTTTCCCGTTAAGCAGCCATAGTGTGTTTTCTAAACGTGCGACTCTGTTCTGTTTTGTAATTCAGTTCAAGGGTAGCGGTTTTTACATTCTCTCTGTAAGTGATATCTTATGATAAGTGTCTTTTTCTGTGTGACTTATTTCACTTAGAATCGTCGTACCTAAATCCACTCATCATGCTGCTCCTAGCCTTATGACGTTGATTTCATGGCTGAGTGATATTCCATTGTACATAAGGACCACAACTTCTTTATCCATTCTTCTCTTTCCTGGGATGTTTAAGGTGTAACGAAGTGGAGGTTCTTGTCAACAGAGCAGCCCTAAACTTTGGGGTGCCTGTGTCTTGCTGATTTTTAGTTTTCCCAATTTATACGCCCATGAGTGGAAGTGCCCTATGCTCTCTAAGCTGAGTTTTTTAGATGTTTCAGGACACACCGTACACTTCTCCAGAGTGGCTGTTGGCAATTTACAGCCCGCCCATCAGTGTAGCAAGGCTCCCATTTCTCCATGGCCTGTCCTGCATTTCTGGTTTTGACACTTTATTCAGCATGGCCCTTTTGACCGATGGGAAGCGAGACTTCTTTGTAGCGCTGATTTGCCTTTCCAGGTTGCTTGGTTGGCCAAAAAGGGCGTATGCGTTTTTTCCTGAATATATTCAGGAAAAAACGCATACGCCCTTTTTGGCCAAGGGCATCATTTTCGAGGTTTTGCCGCTTTTCCTGTGCTTTAAAGGCGATTCGAATCTACCTCCTTAAATCTGTTTCCTGCAATTCTACCTTGCTTTCAAATCCTCTTCGTAGCCTTCCCTCCATATATTTGTGGACGAGAGTTATCATTTCTAACTCTGCAGGTTTGTGAATTGCAGTGCCCCTGAGCTCCATTTTTCAACTCGCTTTCTTGGGAGCTGGCCGCAAAAGCGCAGGATTGCTTCAGGCCCTATTCTGGCTCCGGGCGGCAGGCTAAGCCTGTGGTTAATTCTTCTTCCTGATGGGAAAATAGAGTGACCTGTGCCTGTCCCAACACCTAGAGCTAGTCTCTCATTGGTTCCCCCTCTTCCCGTTCATCCTCAGGACAAATTGCAACGTGTACGGAACAGGAGGTTAAAGGTGCTGATTCTCCAAGGAGGGAGATTGCTAGTAAAGCGGCTGGAATGGCGAACCGGAGCACAAGGAGATGAGAAATGAGGTGCGTTTTAGAAACCTTTCCCGGTCACACGGTGTACCATCTTCTGGGTTTCTCATGCATGTTTTCGATGTAGGAAGATGCCCTTGAACCTGGAGATTTGGGACCCATGGGATGGGTACCACGCCGTATTACTTTACAGGGTCTGCGTTAGCTCACCCAACCTCACCAAACCTCTCAGCCCCAAGAGTGTCCACCCTTATGTCTCAATCAGCTGTGGGTCTAGATATGGTCAATCCAGGTGGCATCGCAGCCCCTGAACGAATTTTGTAAGAATTTCTCTCTCTTTCACTGTCTTTGTTTCACGGGTTTTTAAAAGTAATTGATTTTTATAATAGGGTTTAGCTGCTTTGCACTGCTGTGTTTATGCCGCTTTTCACCCACTTGACTCACTTACAGAGAGATTTCAATACATAGGTTTTAAGATTCTTACTAGTCAGATATATTCTTGGGCGGTGAATAGGGGGCGTTGAGTCCAGTTCACTGAGCAAGGAGTAGGTCTGGTCTATTACATATTGGGTTTATGGAACGGTATCTGAGCTAATTTGAAACCCTTGTTTTATGCATCACCCCACCTCACCTTTCCCGTTAAGCAGCCATAGTGTGTTTTCTAAACGTGCGACTCTGTTCTGTTTTGTAATTCAGTTCAAGGGTAGCGGTTTTTACATTCTCTCTGTAAGTGATATCTTATGATAAGTGTCTTTTTCTGTGTGACTTATTTCACTTAGAATCGTCGTACCTAAATCCACTCATCATGCTGCTCCTAGCCTTATGACGTTGATTTCATGGCTGAGTGATATTCCATTGTACATAAGGACCACAACTTCTTTATCCATTCTTCTCTTTCCTGGGATGTTTAAGGTGTAACGAAGTGGAGGTTCTTGTCAACAGAGCAGCCCTAAACTTTGGGGTGCCTGTGTCTTGCTGATTTTTAGTTTTCCCAATTTATACGCCCATGAGTGGAAGTGCCCTATGCTCTCTGAGCTGAGTTTTTTAGATGTTTCAGGACACACCGTACACTTCTCCAGAGTGGCTGTTGGCAATTTACAGCCCGCCCATCAGCGTAGCAAGGCTCCCATTTCTCCATGGCCTGTCCTGCATTTCTGGTTTTGACACATTATACAGCATGGCCCTTTTGACCGATGGGAAGCGAGACTTCTTTGTAGCGCTGATTTGCCTTTCCAGGTTGCTTGGTTGGCCAAAAAGGGCGTATGCGTTTTTTCCTGAATATATTCAGGAAAAAACGCATACGCCCTTTTTGGCCAAGGGCATCATTGTCGAGGTTTTGCCGCTTTTCCTGTGCTTTAAAGGCGATTCGAATCTACCTCCTGAAATCGGTTTCCTGCAATTCTGCCTTGCTTTCAAATCCTCTTCGTTGCCTTCCCTCCATATATTTGTGGACGAGAGTTATCATTTCTAACTCTGCAGGTTTGTGAATTGCAGTGCCCCTGAGCTCCATTTTTCAACTCGCTTTCTTGGGAGCTGGCCGCAAAAGCGCAGGATTGCTTCAGGCCCTATTCTGGCTCCGGGCGGCAGGCTGAGCCTGTGGTTAATTCTGCTTCCTGAGGGGAAAATAGAGTGACCTGTGCCTGTCCCAACACCTAGAGCTAGTCTCTCATTGGTTCCCCCTCTTCCCGTTCATCCTCAGGACAAATTGCAACGTGTTCGGAACAGGAGGTTAAAGGTGCTGATTCTCCAAGGAGGGAGATTGCTAGTAAAGCGGCTGGAATGGCGAACCGGAGCACAAGGAGATGAGAAATGAGGTGCGTTTTAGAAACCTTTCCCGGTCACACGGTGTACCATCTTCTGGGTTTCTCGTGCATGTTTTCGACGTAGGACGATGCCCTTGAACCTGGAGATTTGGGACCCATGGGATGGGTACCACGCCGTATTACTTTACAGGGTCTGCGTTAGCTCACCCAACCTCACCAAACCTCTCAGCCCCAAGAGTGTCCTCCCTTATGTCTCAATCAGCTGTGGGTCTAGATATGGTCAATCCAGGTGGCATCGCAGCCCCTGAACGAATTTTGTAAGAATTTCTCTCTCTTTCACTGTCTTTGTTTCACGGGTTTTTAAAAGTAATTGATTTTTATAATAGGGTTTAGCTGCTTTGCACTGCTGTGTTTATGCCGCTTTACACCCACTTGACTCACTTACAGAGAGATATCAATACATAGGTTTTAAGATTCTTACTAGTCAGATATATTCTTGGGCGGTGAATAGGGGGCGTTGAGTCCAGTTCACTGAGCAAGGAGTAGGTCTGGTCTATTACATATTGGGTTTATGGAACGGTATCTGAGCTAATTTGAAACCCTTGTTTTATGCATCACCCCACCTCACCTTTCCCGTTAAGCAGCCATAGTGTGTTTTCTAAACGTGCGACTCTGTTCTGTTTTGTAATTCAGTTCAAGGGTAGCGGTTTTTACATTCCCTCTGTAAGTGATATCTTATGATAAGTGTCTTTTTCTGTGTGACTTATTTCACTTAGAATCGTCGTACCTAAATCCACTCATCATGCTGCTCCTAGCCTTATGACGTTGATTTCATGGCTGAGTGATATTCCATTGTACATAAGGACCACAACTTCTTTATCCATTCTTCTCTTTCCTGGGATGTTTAAGGTGTAACGAAGTGGAGGTTCTTGTCAACAGAGCAGCCCTAAACTTTGGGGTGCCTGTGTCTTGCTGATTTTTAGTTTTCCCAATTTATACGCCCATGAGTGGAAGTGCCCTATGCTCTCTGAGCTGAGTTTTTTAGATGTTTCAGGACACACCGTACACTTCTCCCGAGTGGCTGTTGGCAATTTACAGCCTGCCCATCAGCGTAGCAAGGCTCCCATTTCTCCATGGCCTGTCCTGCATTTCTGGTTTTGACACTTTATTCAGCATGGCCCTTTTGACCGATGGGAAGCGAGACTTCTTTGTAGCGCTGATTTGCCTTTCCAGGTTGCTTGGTTGGCCAAAAAGGGCGTATGCGTTTTTTCCTGAATATATTCAGGAAAAAACGCATACGCCCTTTTTGGCCAAGGGCATCATTGTCGAGGTTTTGCCGCTTTTCCTGTGCTTTAAAGGCGATTCGAATCTACCTCCTGAAATCGGTTTCCTGCAATTCTGCCTTGCTTTCAAATCCTCTTCGTTGCCTTCCCTCCATATATTTGTGGACGAGAGTTATCATTTCTAACTCTGCATGTTTGTGAATTGCAGTGCCCCTGAGCTCCATTTTTCAACTCGCTTTCTTGGGAGCTGGCCGCAAAAGCGCAGGATTGCTTCAGGCCCTATTCTGGCTCCGGGCGGCAGGCTGAGCCTGTGGTTAATTCTGCTTCCTGATGGGAAAATAGAGTGACCTCTGCCTGTCCCAACACCTAGAGCTAGTCTCTCATTGGTTCCCCCTCTTCCCGTTCATCCTCAGGACAAATTGCAACGTGTTCGGAACAGGAGGTTAAAGGTGCTGATTCTCCAAGGAGGGAGATTGCTAGTAAAGCGGCTGGAATGGCGAACCGGAGCACAAGGAGATGAGAAATGAGGTGCGTTTTAGAAACCTTTCCCGGTCACACGGTGTACCATCTTCTGGGTTTCTCATGCATGTTTTCGATGTAGGAAGATGCCCTTGAACCTGGAGATTTGGGACCCATGGGATGGGTACCACGCCGTATTACTTTACAGGGTCTGCGTTAGCTCACCCAACCTCACCAAACCTCTCAGCCCCAAGAGTGTCCACCCTTATGTCTCAGTCAGCTGTGGGTCTAGATATGGTCAATCCAGGTGGCATCGCAGCCCCTGAACGAATTTTGTAAGAACTTATCTCTCTTTCACTGTCTTTGTTTGACGGGTTTTTAAAAGTAATTGATTTTTATAATGGGGTTTAGCTGCTTTGCACTGCTGTGTTTATGCCGCTTTACACCCACTTGACTCACTTACAGAGAGATATCAATACATAGGTTTTAAGATTCTTACTAGTCAGATATATTCTTGGGCGGTGAATAGGGGGCGTTGAGTCCAGTTCACTGAGCAAGGAGTAGGTCTTGTCTATTACATATTGGGTTTATGGAACGGTATCTGAGCTAATTTGAAACCCTTGTTTTATGCATCACCCCACCTCACCTTTCCCGTTAAGCAGCCATAGTGTGTTTTCTAAACGTGCGACTCTGTTCTGTTTTGTAATTCAGTTCAAGGGTAGCGGTTTTTACATTCTCTCTGTAAGTGATATCTTATGATAAGTGTCTTTTTCTGTGTGACTTATTTCACTTAGAATCGTCGTACCTAAATCCACTCATCATGCTGCTCCTAGCCTTATGACGTTGATTTCATGGCTGAGTGATATTCCATTGTACATAAGGACCACAACTTCTTTATCCATTCTTCTCTTTCCTGGGATGTTTAAGGTGTAACGAAGTGGAGGTTCTTGTCAACAGAGCAGCCCTAAACTTTGGGGTGCCTGTGTCTTGCTGATTTTTAGTTTTCCCAATTTATACGCCCATGAGTGGAAGTGCCCTATGCTCTCTAAGCTGAGTTTTTTAGATGTTTCAGGACACACCGTACACTTCTCCAGAGTGGCTGTTGGCAATTTACAGCCCGCCCATCAGCGTAGCAAGGCTCCCATTTCTCCATGGCCTGTCCTGCATTTCTGGTTTTGACACTTTATTCAGCATGGCCCTTTTGACCGATGGGAAGTGAGACTTCTTTGTAGCGCTGATTTGCCTTTCCAGGTTGCTTGGTTGGCCAAAAAGGGCGTATGCGTTTTTTCCTGAATATATTCAGGAAAAAACGCATACGCCCTTTTTGGCCAAGGGCATCATTGTCGAGGTTTTGCCGCTTTTCCTGTGCTCTAAAGGCGATTCGAATCTACCTCCTGAAATCTGTTTCCTGCAATTCTACCTTGCTTTCAAATCCTCTTCGTAGCCTTCCCTCCATATATTTGTGGACGAGAGTTATCATTTCTAACTCTGCAGGTTTGTGAATTGCAGTGCCCCTGAGCTCCATTTTTCAACTCGCTTTCTTGGGAGCTGGCCGCAAAAGCGCAGGATTGCTTCAGGCCCTATTCTGGCTCCGGGCGGCAGGCTAAGCCTGTGGTTAATTCTTCATCCTGATGGGAAAATAGAGTGACCTGTGCCTGTCCCAACACCTAGAGCTAGTCTCTCATTGGTTCCCCCTCTTCCCGTTCATCCTCAGGACAAATTGCAACGTGTACGGAACAGGAGGTTAAAGGCGCTGATTCTCCAAGGAGGGAGATTGCTAGTAAAGCGGCTGGAATGGCGAACCGGAGCACAAGGAGATGAGAAATGAGGTGCGTTTTAGAAACCTTTCCCGGTCACACGGTGTACCATCTTCTGGGTTTCTCGTGCATGTTTTCGACGTAGGAAGATGCCCTTGACCCTGGAGATTTGGGACCCATGGGATGGGTACCAAGCCATATTACTTTACAGGGTCTGCGTTAGCTCACCCAACCTCACCAAACCTCTCAGCCCCAAGAGTGTCCACCCTTATGTCTCAATCAGCTGTGGGTCTAGATATGGTCAATCCAGGTGGCATCGCAGCCCCTGAACGAATTTTGTAAGAATTTCTCTCTCTTTCACTGTCTTTGTTTCACGGGTTTTTAAAAGTAATTGATTTTTATAATAGGGTTTAGCTGCTTTGCACTGCTGTGTTTATGCCGCTTTTCACCCACTTGACTCACTTACAGAGAGATATCAATACATAGGTTTTAAGATTCTTACTACTCAGATATATTCTTGGGCGGTGAATAGGGGGCGTTGAGTCCAGTTCACTGAGCAAGGAGTAGGTCTGGTCTATTACATATTGGGTTTATGGAACGGTATCTGAGCTAATTTGAAACCCTTGTTTTATGCATCACCCCACCTTACCTTTCCCGTTAAGCAGCCATAGTGTGTTTTCTAAACGTGCGACTCTGTTCTGTTTTGTAATTCAGTTCAAGGGTAGCGGTTTTTACATTCTCTCTGTAAGTGATATCTTATGATAAGTGTCTTTTTCTGTGTGACTTATTTCACTTAGAATCGTCGTACCTAAATCCACTCATCATGCTGCTCCTAGCCTTATGACGTTGATTTCATGGCTGAGTGATATTCCATTGTACATAAGGACCACAACTTCTTTATCCATTCTTCTCTTTCCTGGGATGTTTAAGGTGTAACGAAGTGGAGGTTCTTGTCAACAGAGCAGCCCTAAACTTTGGGGTGCCTGTGTCTTGCTGATTTTTAGTTTTCCCAATTTATACGCCCATGAGTGGAAGTGCCCTATGCTCTCTGAGCTGAGTTTTTTAGATGTTTCAGGACACACCGTACACTTCTCCAGAGTGGCTGTTGGCAATTTACAGCCCGCCCATCAGCGTAGCAAGGCTCCCATTTCTCCATGGCCTGTCCTGCATTTCTGGTTTTGACACATTATACAGCATGGCCCTTTTGACCGATGGGAAGCGAGACTTCTTTGTAGCGCTGATTTGCCTTTCCAGGTTGCTTGGTTGGCCAAAAAGGGCGTATGCGTTTTTTCCTGAATATATTCAGGAAAAAACGCATACGCCCTTTTTGGCCAAGGGCATCATTGTCGAGGTTTTGCCGCTTTTCCTGTGCTTTAAAGGCGATTCGAATCTACCTCCTGAAATCGGTTTCCTGCAATTCTGCCTTGCTTTCAAATCCTCTTCGTTGCCTTCCCTCCATATATTTGTGGACGAGAGTTATCATTTCTAACTCTGCAGGTTTGTGAATTGCAGTGCCCCTGAGCTCCATTTTTCAACTCGCTTTCTTGGGAGCTGGCCGCAAAAGCGCAGGATTGCTTCAGGCCCTATTCTGGCTCCGGGCGGCAGGCTGAGCCTGTGGTTAATTCTGCTTCCTGAGGGGAAAATAGAGTGACCTGTGCCTGTCCCAACACCTAGAGCTAGTCTCTCATTGGTTCCCCCTCTTCCCGTTCATCCTCAGGACAAATTGCAACGTGTTCGGAACAGGAGGTTAAAGGTGCTGATTCTCCAAGGAGGGAGATTGCTAGTAAAGCGGCTGGAATGGCGAACCGGAGCACAAGGAGATGAGAAATGAGGTGCGTTTTAGAAACCTTTCCCGGTCACACGGTGTACCATCTTCTGGGTTTCTCGTGCATGTTTTCGACGTAGGACGATGCCCTTGAACCTGGAGATTTGGGACCCATGGGATGGGTACCACGCCGTATTACTTTACAGGGTCTGCGTTAGCTCACCCAACCTCACCAAACCTCTCAGCCCCAAGAGTGTCCTCCCTTATGTCTCAATCAGCTGTGGGTCTAGATATGGTCAATCCAGGTGGCATCGCAGCCCCTGAACGAATTTTGTAAGAATTTCTCTCTCTTTCACTGTCTTTGTTTCACGGGTTTTTAAAAGTAATTGATTTTTATAATAGGGTTTAGCTGCTTTGCACTGCTGTGTTTATGCCGCTTTACACCCACTTGACTCACTTACAGAGAGATATCAATACATAGGTTTTAAGATTCTTACTAGTCAGATATATTCTTGGGCGGTGAATAGGGGGCGTTGAGTCCAGTTCACTGAGCAAGGAGTAGGTCTGGTCTATTACATATTGGGTTTATGGAACGGTATCTGAGCTAATTTGAAACCCTTGTTTTATGCATCACCCCACCTCACCTTTCCCGTTAAGCAGCCATAGTGTGTTTTCTAAACGTGCGACTCTGTTCTGTTTTGTAATTCAGTTCAAGGGTAGCGGTTTTTACATTCCCTCTGTAAGTGATATCTTATGATAAGTGTCTTTTTCTGTGTGACTTATTTCACTTAGAATCGTCGTACCTAAATCCACTCATCATGCTGCTCCTAGCCTTATGACGTTGATTTCATGGCTGAGTGATATTCCATTGTACATAAGGACCACAACTTCTTTATCCATTCTTCTCTTTCCTGGGATGTTTAAGGTGTAACGAAGTGGAGGTTCTTGTCAACAGAGCAGCCCTAAACTTTGGGGTGCCTGTGTCTTGCTGATTTTTAGTTTTCCCAATTTATACGCCCATGAGTGGAAGTGCCCTATGCTCTCTAAGCTGAGTTTTTTAGATGTTTCAGGACACACCGTACACTTCTCCCGAGTGGCTGTTGGCAATTTACAGCCTGCCCATCAGCGTAGCAAGGCTCCCATTTCTCCATGGCCTGTCCTGCATTTCTGGTTTTGACACTTTATTCAGCATGGCCCTTTTGACCGATGGGAAGCGAGACTTCTTTGTAGCGCTGATTTGCCTTTCCAGGTTGCTTGGTTGGCCAAAAAGGGCGTATGCGTTTTTTCCTGAATATATTCAGGAAAAAACGCATACGCCCTTTTTGGCCAAGGGCATCATTGTCGAGGTTTTGCCGCTTTTCCTGTGCTTTAAAGGCGATTCGAATCTACCTCCTGAAATCGGTTTCCTGCAATTCTGCCTTGCTTTCAAATCCTCTTCGTTGCCTTCCCTCCATATATTTGTGGACGAGAGTTATCATTTCTAACTCTGCATGTTTGTGAATTGCAGTGCCCCTGAGCTCCATTTTTCAACTCGCTTTCTTGGGAGCTGGCCGCAAAAGCGCAGGATTGCTTCAGGCCCTATTCTGGCTCCGGGCGGCAGGCTGAGCCTGTGGTTAATTCTGCTTCCTGATGGGAAAATAGAGTGACCTCTGCCTGTCCCAACACCTAGAGCTAGTCTCTCATTGGTTCCCCCTCTTCCCGTTCATCCTCAGGACAAATTGCAACATGTTCGGAACAGGAGGTTAAAGGTGCTGATTCTCCAAGGAGGGAGATTGCTAGTAAAGCGGCTGGAATGGCGAACCGGAGCACAAGGAGATGAGAAATGAGGTGCGTTTTAGAAACCTTTCCCGGTCACACGGTGTACCATCTTCTGGGTTTCTCGTGCATGTTTTCGACGTAGGACGATGCCCTTGAACCTGGAGATTTGGGACCCATGAGATGGGTACCACGCCATATTACTTTACAGGGTCTGCGTTAGCTCACCCAACCTCACCAAACCTCTCAGCCCCAAGAGTGTCCTCCCTTATGTCTCAATCAGCTGTGGGTCTAGATATGGTCAATCCAGGTGGCATCGCAGCCCCTGAACGAATTTTGTAAGAATTTCTCTCTCTTTCACTGTCTTTGTTTCACGGGTTTTTAAAAGTAATTGATTTTTATAATAGGGTTTAGCTGCTTTGCACTGCTGTGTTTATGCCGCTTTACACCCACTTGACTCACTTACAGAGAGATATCAATACATAGGTTTTAAGATTCTTACTAGTCAGATATATTCTTGGGCGGTGAATAGGGGGCGTTGAGTCCAGTTCACTGAGCAAGGAGTAGGTCTGGTCTATTACATATTGGGTTTATGGAACGGTATCTGAGCTAATTTGAAACCCTTGTTTTATGCATCACCCCACCTCACCTTTCCCGTTAAGCAGCCATAGTGTGTTTTCTAAACGTGCGACTCTGTTCTGTTTTGTAATTCAGTTCAAGTGTAGCGGTTTTTACATTCTCTCTGTAAGTGATATCTTATGATAAGTGTCTTTTTCTGTGTGACTTATTTCACTTAGAATCGTCGTACCTAAATCCACTCATCATGCTGCTCCTAGCCTTATGACGTTGATTTCATGGCTGAGTGATATTCCATTGTACATAAGGACCACAACTTCTTTATCCATTCTTCTCTTTCCTGGGATGTTTAAGGTGTAACGAAGTGGAGGTTCTTGTCAACAGAGCAGCCCTAAACTTTGGGGTGCCTGTGTCTTGCTGATTTTTAGTTTTCCCAATTTATACGCCCATGAGTGGAAGTGCCCTATGCTCTCTAAGCTGAGTTTTTTAGATGTTTCAGGACACACCGTACACTTCTCCAGAGTGGCTGTTGGCAATTTACAGCCCGCCCATCAGCGTAGCAAGGCTCCCATTTCTCCATGGCCTGTCCTGCATTTCTGGTTTTGACACTTTATTCAGCATGGCCCTTTTGACCGATGGGAAGCGAGACTTCTTTGTAGCGCTGATTTGCCTTTCCAGGTTGCTTGGTTGGCCAAAAAGGGCGTATGCGTTTTTTCCTGAATATATTCAGGAAAAAACGCATACGCCCTTTTTGGCCAAGGGCATCATTGTCGAGGTTTTGCCGCTTTTCCTGTGCTTTAAAGGCGATTCGAATCTACCTCCTGAAATCGGTTTCCTGCAATTCTGCCTTGCTTTCAAATCCTCTTCGTTGCCTTCCCTCCATATATTTGTGGACGAGAGTTATCATTTCTAACTCTGCAGGTTTGTGAATTGCAGTGCCCCTGAGCTCCATTTTTCAACTCGCTTTCTTGGGAGCTGGCCGCAAAAGCGCAGGATTGCTTCAGGCCCTATTCTGGCTCCGGGCGGCAGGCTGAGCCTGTGGTTAATTCTGCTACCTGATGGGAAAATAGAGTGACCTGTGCCTGTCCCAACACCTAGAGCTAGTCTCTCATTGGTTCCCCCTCTTCACGTTCATCCTCAGGACAAATTGCAACGTGTACGGAACAGGAGGTTAAAGGCGCTGATTCTCCAAGGAGGGAGATTGCTAGTAAAGCGGCTGGAATGGCGAACCGGAGCACAAGGAGATGAGAAATGAGGTGCGTTTTAGAAACCTTTCCCGGTCACACGGTGTACCATCTTCTGGGTTTCTCGTGCATGTTTTCGACGTAGGAAGATGCCCTTGACCCTGGAGATTTGGGACCCATGGGATGGGTACCACGCCGTATTACTTTACAGGGTCTGCGTTTGCTCACCCAACCTCACCAAACCTCTCAGCCCCAAGAGTGTCCACCCTTATGTCTCAATCAGCTGTGGGTCTAGATATGGTCAATCCAGGTGGCATCGCAGCCCCTGAACGAATTTTGTAAGAATTTCTCTCTCTTTCACTGTCTTTGTTTCATGGGTTTTTAAAAGTAATTGATTTTTATAATAGGGTTTAGCTGCTTTGCACTGCTGTGTTTATGCCGCTTTTCACCCACTTGACTCACTTACAGATAGATATCAATACATAGGTTTTAAGATTCTTACTAGTCAGATATATTCTTGGGCGGTGAATAGGGGGCGTTGAGTCCAGTTCACTGAGCAAGGAGTAGGTCTTGTCTATTACATATTGGGTTTATGGAACGGTATCTGAGCTAATTTGAAACCCTTGTTTTATGCATCACCCCACCTCACCTTTCCCGTTAAGCAGCCATAGTGTGTTTTCTAAACGTGCGACTCTGTTCTGTTTTGTAATTCAGTTCAAGGGTAGCGGTTTTTACATTCTCTCTGTAAGTGATATCTTATGATAAGTGTCTTTTTCTGTGTGACTTATTTCACTTAGAATCGTCGTACCTAAATCCACTCATCATGCTGCTCCTAGCCTTATGACGTTGATTTCATGGCTGAGTGATATTCCATTGTACATAAGGACCACAACTTCTTTATCCATTCTTCTCTTTCCTGGGATGTTTAAGGTGTAACGAAGTGGAGGTTCTTGTCAACAGAGCAGCCCTAAACTTTGGGGTGCCTGTGTCTTGCTGATTTTTAGTTTTCCCAATTTATATGCCCATGAGTGGAAGTGCCCTATGCTCTCTAAGCTGAGTTTTTTAGATGTTTCAGGACACACCGTACACTTCTCCAGAGTGGCTGTTGGCAATTTACAGCCCGCCCATCAGCGTAGCAAGGCTCCCATTTCTCCATGGCCTGTCCTGCATTTCTGGTTTTGACACTTTATTCAGCATGGCCCTTTTGACCGATGGGAAGTGAGACTTCTTTGTAGCGCTGATTTGCCTTTCCAGGTTGCTTGGTTGGCCAAAAAGGGCGTATGCGTTTTTTCCTGAATATATTCAGGAAAAAACGCATACGCCCTTTTTGGCCAAGGGCATCATTGTCGAGGTTTTGCCGCTTTTCCTGTGCTCTAAAGGCGATTCGAATCTACCTCCTGAAATCTGTTTCCTGCAATTCTACCTTGCTTTCAAATCCTCTTCGTAGCCTTCCCTCCATATATTTGTGGACGAGAGTTATCATTTCTAACTCTGCAGGTTTGTGAATTGCAGTGCCCCTGAGCTCCATTTTTCAACTCGCTTTCTTGGGAGCTGGCCGCAAAAGCGCAGGATTGCTTCAGGCCCTATTCTGGCTCCGGGCGGCAGGCTAAGCCTGTGGTTAATTCTTCATCCTGATGGGAAAATAGAGTGACCTGTGCCTGTCCCAACACCTAGAGCTAGTCTCTCATTGGTTCCCCCTCTTCCCGTTCATCCTCAGGACAAATTGCAACGTGTACGGAACAGGAGGTTAAAGGCGCTGATTCTCCAAGGAGGGAGATTGCTAGTAAAGCGGCTGGAATGGCGAACCGGAGCACAAGGAGATGAGAAATGAGGTGCGTTTTAGAAACCTTTCCCGGTCACACGGTGTACCATCTTCTGGGTTTCTCGTGCATGTTTTCGACGTAGGAAGATGCCCTTGACCCTGGAGATTTGGGACCCATGGGATGGGTACCAAGCCATATTACTTTACAGGGTCTGCGTTAGCTCACCCAACCTCACCAAACCTCTCAGCCCCAAGAGTGTCCACCCTTATGTCTCAATCAGCTGTGGGTCTAGATATGGTCAATCCAGGTGGCATCACAGCCCCTGAACGAATTTTGTAAGAATTTCTCTCTCTTTCACTGTCTTTGTTTCACGGGTTTTTAAAAGTAATTGATTTTTATAATAGGGTTTAGCTGCTTTGCACTGCTGTGTTTATGCCGCTTTTCACCCACTTGACTCACTTACAGATAGATATCAATACATAGGTTTTAAGATTCTTACTAGTCAGATATATTCTTGGGCGGTGAATAGGGGGCGTTGAGTCCAGTTCACTGAGCAAGGAGTAGGTCTTGTCTATTACATATTGGGTTTATGGAACGGTATCTGAGCTAATTTGAAACCCTTGTTTTATGCATCACCCCACCTCACCTTTCCCGTTAAGCAGCCATAGTGTGTTTTCTAAACGTGCGACTCTGTTCTGTTTTGTAATTCAGTTCAAGGGTAGCGGTTTTTACATTCTCTCTGTAAGTGATATCTTATGATAAGTGTCTTTTTCTGTGTGACTTATTTCACTTAGAATCGTCGTACCTAAATCCACTCATCATGCTGCTCCTAGCCTTATGACGTTGATTTCATGGATGAGTGATATTCCATTGTACATAAGGACCACAACTTCTTTATCCATTCTTCTCTTTCCTGGGATGTTTAAGGTGTAACGAAGTGGAGGTTCTTGTCAACAGAGCAGCCCTAAACTTTGGGGTGCCTGTGTCTTGCTGATTTTTAGTTTTCCCAATTTATACGCCCATGAGTGGAAGTGCCCTATGCTCTCTGAGCTGAGTTTTTTAGATGTTTCAGGACACACCGTACACTTCTCCAGAGTGGCTGTTGGCAATTTACAGCCCGCCCATCAGCGTAGCAAGGCTCCCATTTCTCCATGGCCTGTCCTGCATTTCTGGTTTTGACACATTATACAGCATGGCCCTTTTGACCGATGGGAAGCGAGACTTCTTTGTAGCGCTGATTTGCCTTTCCAGGTTGCTTGGTTGGCCAAAAAGGGCGTATGCGTTTTTTCCTGAATATATTCAGGAAAAAACGCATACGCCCTTTTTGGCCAAGGGCATCATTGTCGAGGTTTTGCCGCTTTTCCTGTGCTTTAAAGGCGATTCGAATCTACCTCCTGAAATCTGTTTCCTGCAATTCTACCTTGCTTTCAAATCCTCTTCGTAGCCTTCCCTCCATATATTTGTGGACGAGAGTTATCATTTCTAACTCTGCAGGTTTGTGAATTGCAGTGCCCCTGAGCTCCATTTTTCAACTCGCTTTCTTGGGAGCTGGCCGCAAAAGCGCAGGATTGCTTCAGGCCCTATTCTGGCTCCGGGCGGCAGGCTGAGCCTGTGGTTAATTCTTCTTCCTGATGGGAAAATAGAGTGACCTGTGCCTGTCCCAACACCTAGAGCTAGTCTCTCATTGGTTCCCCCTCTTCCCGTTCATCCTCAGGACAAATTGCAACGTGTACGGAACAGGAGGTTAAAGGTGCTGATTCTCCCAGGAGGGAGATTGCTAGTAAAGCGGCTGGAATGGCGAACCGGAGCATAAGGAGATGAGAAATGAGGTGTGTTTTAGAAACCTTTCCCGGTCACACGGTGTACCATCTTCTGGGTTTCTCGTGCATGTTTTCGACGTAGGACGATGCCCTTGAACCTGGAGATTTGGGACCCATGGGATGGGTACCACGCCGTTGTACTTTAAAGGGTCTGCATTTGCTCACCCAACCTCTCCAAACCTCTCAGCCCCAAGAGTGTCCACCCTTATGTCTCAGTCATCTGTGGGTCTAGATATGGTCAATCCAGCTGGCATCGCAGCCCCTGAACGAATTTTGTAAGAATTTCTCTCTCTTTCACTGTCTTTGTTTCACAGGTTTTTAAAAGTAATTGATTTTTATAATGGGGTTTAGCTGCTTTGCACTGCTGTGTTTATGCCGCTTTTCACCCACTTGACTCACTTACAGATAGATATCAATACATAGGTTTTAAGATTCTTACTAGTCAGATATATTCTTGGGCGGTGAATAGGGGGCGTTGAGTCCAGTTCACTGAGCAAGGAGTAGGTCTTGTCTATTACATATTGGGTTTATGGAACGGTATCTGAGCTAATTTGAAACCCTTGTTTTATGCATCACCCCACCTCACCTTTCCCGTTAAGCAGCCATAGTGTGTTTTCTAAACGTGCGACTCTGTTCTGTTTTGTAATTCAGTTCAAGGGTAGCGGTTTTTACATTCTCTCTGTAAGTGATATCTTATGATAAGTGTCTTTTTCTGTGTGACTTATTTCACTTAGAATCGTCGTACCTAAATCCACTCATCATGCTGCTCCTAGCCTTATGACGTTGATTTCATGGATGAGTGATATTCCATTGTACATAAGGACCACAACTTCTTTATCCATTCTTCTCTTTCCTGGGATGTTTAAGGTGTAACGAAGTGGAGGTTCTTGTCAACAGAGCAGCCCTAAACTTTGGGGTGCCTGTGTCTTGCTGATTTTTAGTTTTCCCAATTTATACGCCCATGAGTGGAAGTGCCCTATGCTCTCTAAGCTGAGTTTTTTAGATGTTTCAGGACACACCGTACACTTCTCCAGAGTGGCTGTTGGCAATTTACAGCCCGCCCATCAGCGTAGCAAGGCTCCCATTTCTCCATGGCCTGTCCTGCATTTCTGGTTTTGACACTTTATTCAGCATGGCCCTTTTGACCGATGGGAAGTGAGACTTCTTTGTAGCGCTGATTTGCCTTTCCAGGTTGCTTGGTTGGCCAAAAAGGGCGTATGCGTTTTTTCCTGAATATATTCAGGAAAAAACGCATACGCCCTTTTTGGCCAAGGGCATCATTGTCGAGGTTTTGCCGCTTTTCCTGTGCTCTAAAGGCGATTCGAATCTACCTCCTGAAATCTGTTTCCTGCAATTCTACCTTGCTTTCAAATCCTCTTCGTAGCCTTCCCTCCATATATTTGTGGACGAGAGTTATCATTTCTAACTCTGCAGGTTTGTGAATTGCAGTGCCCCTGAGCTCCATTTTTCAACTCGCTTTCTTGGGAGCTGGCCGCAAAAGCGCAGGATTGCTTCAGGCCCTATTCTGGCTCCGGGCGGCAGGCTAAGCCTGTGGTTAATTCTTCATCCTGATGGGAAAATAGAGTGACCTGTGCCTGTCCCAACACCTAGAGCTAGTCTCTCATTGGTTCCCCCTCTTCCCGTTCATCCTCAGGACAAATTGCAACGTGTACGGAACAGGAGGTTAAAGGCGCTGATTCTCCAAGGAGGGAGATTGCTAGTAAAGCGGCTGGAATGGCGAACCGGAGCACAAGGAGATGAGAAATGAGGTGCGTTTTAGAAACCTTTCCCGGTCACACGGTGTACCATCTTCTGGGTTTCTCGTGCATGTTTTCGACGTAGGAAGATGCCCTTGACCCTGGAGATTTGGGACCCATGGGATGGGTACCAAGCCATATTACTTTACAGGGTCTGCGTTAGCTCACCCAACCTCACCAAACCTCTCAGCCCCAAGAGTGTCCACCCTTATGTCTCAATCAGCTGTGGGTCTAGATATGGTCAATCCAGGTGGCATCGCAGCCCCTGAACGAATTTTGTAAGAATTTCTCTCTCTTTCACTGTCTTTGTTTCACGGGTTTTTAAAAGTAATTGATTTTTATAATAGGGTTTAGCTGCTTTGCACTGCTGTGTTTATGCCGCTTTTCACCCACTTGACTCACTTACAGAGAGATATCAATACATAGGTTTTAAGATTCTTACTACTCAGATATATTCTTGGGCGGTGAATAGGGGGCGTTGAGTCCAGTTCACTGAGCAAGGAGTAGGTCTGGTCTATTACATATTGGGTTTATGGAACGGTATCTGAGCTAATTTGAAACCCTTGTTTTATGCATCACCCCACCTTACCTTTCCCGTTAAGCAGCCATAGTGTGTTTTCTAAACGTGCGACTCTGTTCTGTTTTGTAATTCAGTTCAAGGGTAGCGGTTTTTACATTCTCTCTGTAAGTGATATCTTATGATAAGTGTCTTTTTCTGTGTGACTTATTTCACTTAGAATCGTCGTACCTAAATCCACTCATCATGCTGCTCCTAGCCTTATGACGTTGATTTCATGGCTGAGTGATATTCCATTGTACATAAGGACCACAACTTCTTTATCCATTCTTCTCTTTCCTGGGATGTTTAAGGTGTAACGAAGTGGAGGTTCTTGTCAACAGAGCAGCCCTAAACTTTGGGGTGCCTGTGTCTTGCTGATTTTTAGTTTTCCCAATTTATACGCCCATGAGTGGAAGTGCCCTATGCTCTCTGAGCTGAGTTTTTTAGATGTTTCAGGACACACCGTACACTTCTCCAGAGTGGCTGTTGGCAATTTACAGCCCGCCCATCAGCGTAGCAAGGCTCCCATTTCTCCATGGCCTGTCCTGCATTTCTGGTTTTGACACATTATACAGCATGGCCCTTTTGACCGATGGGAAGCGAGACTTCTTTGTAGCGCTGATTTGCCTTTCCAGGTTGCTTGGTTGGCCAAAAAGGGCGTATGCGTTTTTTCCTGAATATATTCAGGAAAAAACGCATACGCCCTTTTTGGCCAAGGGCATCATTGTCGAGGTTTTGCCGCTTTTCCTGTGCTTTAAAGGCGATTCGAATCTACCTCCTGAAATCGGTTTCCTGCAATTCTGCCTTGCTTTCAAATCCTCTTCGTTGCCTTCCCTCCATATATTTGTGGACGAGAGTTATCATTTCTAACTCTGCAGGTTTGTGAATTGCAGTGCCCCTGAGCTCCATTTTTCAACTCGCTTTCTTGGGAGCTGGCCGCAAAAGCGCAGGATTGCTTCAGGCCCTATTCTGGCTCCGGGCGGCAGGCTGAGCCTGTGGTTAATTCTGCTTCCTGAGGGGAAAATAGAGTGACCTGTGCCTGTCCCAACACCTAGAGCTAGTCTCTCATTGGTTCCCCCTCTTCCCGTTCATCCTCAGGACAAATTGCAACGTGTTCGGAACAGGAGGTTAAAGGTGCTGATTCTCCAAGGAGGGAGATTGCTAGTAAAGCGGCTGGAATGGCGAACCGGAGCACAAGGAGATGAGAAATGAGGTGCGTTTTAGAAACCTTTCCCGGTCACACGGTGTACCATCTTCTGGGTTTCTCGTGCATGTTTTCGACGTAGGACGATGCCCTTGAACCTGGAGATTTGGGACCCATGGGATGGGTACCACGCCGTATTACTTTACAGGGTCTGCGTTAGCTCACCCAACCTCACCAAACCTCTCAGCCCCAAGAGTGTCCTCCCTTATGTCTCAATCAGCTGTGGGTCTAGATATGGTCAATCCAGGTGGCATCGCAGCCCCTGAACGAATTTTGTAAGAATTTCTCTCTCTTTCACTGTCTTTGTTTCACGGGTTTTTAAAAGTAATTGATTTTTATAATAGGGTTTAGCTGCTTTGCACTGCTGTGTTTATGCCGCTTTACACCCACTTGACTCACTTACAGAGAGATATCAATACATAGGTTTTAAGATTCTTACTAGTCAGATATATTCTTGGGCGGTGAATAGGGGGCGTTGAGTCCAGTTCACTGAGCAAGGAGTAGGTCTGGTCTATTACATATTGGGTTTATGGAACGGTATCTGAGCTAATTTGAAACCCTTGTTTTATGCATCACCCCACCTCACCTTTCCCGTTAAGCAGCCATAGTGTGTTTTCTAAACGTGCGACTCTGTTCTGTTTTGTAATTCAGTTCAAGGGTAGCGGTTTTTACATTCCCTCTGTAAGTGATATCTTATGATAAGTGTCTTTTTCTGTGTGACTTATTTCACTTAGAATCGTCGTACCTAAATCCACTCATCATGCTGCTCCTAGCCTTATGACGTTGATTTCATGGCTGAGTGATATTCCATTGTACATAAGGACCACAACTTCTTTATCCATTCTTCTCTTTCCTGGGATGTTTAAGGTGTAACGAAGTGGAGGTTCTTGTCAACAGAGCAGCCCTAAACTTTGGGGTGCCTGTGTCTTGCTGATTTTTAGTTTTCCCAATTTATACGCCCATGAGTGGAAGTGCCCTATGCTCTCTAAGCTGAGTTTTTTAGATGTTTCAGGACACACCGTACACTTCTCCCGAGTGGCTGTTGGCAATTTACAGCCTGCCCATCAGCGTAGCAAGGCTCCCATTTCTCCATGGCCTGTCCTGCATTTCTGGTTTTGACACTTTATTCAGCATGGCCCTTTTGACCGATGGGAAGCGAGACTTCTTTGTAGCGCTGATTTGCCTTTCCAGGTTGCTTGGTTGGCCAAAAAGGGCGTATGCGTTTTTTCCTGAATATATTCAGGAAAAAACGCATACGCCCTTTTTGGCCAAGGGCATCATTGTCGAGGTTTTGCCGCTTTTCCTGTGCTTTAAAGGCGATTCGAATCTACCTCCTGAAATCGGTTTCCTGCAATTCTGCCTTGCTTTCAAATCCTCTTCGTTGCCTTCCCTCCATATATTTGTGGACGAGAGTTATCATTTCTAACTCTGCATGTTTGTGAATTGCAGTGCCCCTGAGCTCCATTTTTCAACTCGCTTTCTTGGGAGCTGGCCGCAAAAGCGCAGGATTGCTTCAGGCCCTATTCTGGCTCCGGGCGGCAGGCTGAGCCTGTGGTTAATTCTGCTTCCTGATGGGAAAATAGAGTGACCTCTGCCTGTCCCAACACCTAGAGCTAGTCTCTCATTGGTTCCCCCTCTTCCCGTTCATCCTCAGGACAAATTGCAACATGTTCGGAACAGGAGGTTAAAGGTGCTGATTCTCCAAGGAGGGAGATTGCTAGTAAAGCGGCTGGAATGGCGAACCGGAGCACAAGGAGATGAGAAATGAGGTGCGTTTTAGAAACCTTTCCCGGTCACACGGTGTACCATCTTCTGGGTTTCTCGTGCATGTTTTCGACGTAGGACGATGCCCTTGAACCTGGAGATTTGGGACCCATGAGATGGGTACCACGCCATATTACTTTACAGGGTCTGCGTTAGCTCACCCAACCTCACCAAACCTCTCAGCCCCAAGAGTGTCCTCCCTTATGTCTCAATCAGCTGTGGGTCTAGATATGGTCAATCCAGGTGGCATCGCAGCCCCTGAACGAATTTTGTAAGAATTTCTCTCTCTTTCACTGTCTTTGTTTCACGGGTTTTTAAAAGTAATTGATTTTTATAATAGGGTTTAGCTGCTTTGCACTGCTGTGTTTATGCCGCTTTACACCCACTTGACTCACTTACAGAGAGATATCAATACATAGGTTTTAAGATTCTTACTAGTCAGATATATTCTTGGGCGGTGAATAGGGGGCGTTGAGTCCAGTTCACTGAGCAAGGAGTAGGTCTGGTCTATTACATATTGGGTTTATGGAACGGTATCTGAGCTAATTTGAAACCCTTGTTTTATGCATCACCCCACCTCACCTTTCCCGTTAAGCAGCCATAGTGTGTTTTCTAAACGTGCGACTCTGTTCTGTTTTGTAATTCAGTTCAAGTGTAGCGGTTTTTACATTCTCTCTGTAAGTGATATCTTATGATAAGTGTCTTTTTCTGTGTGACTTATTTCACTTAGAATCGTCGTACCTAAATCCACTCATCATGCTGCTCCTAGCCTTATGACGTTGATTTCATGGCTGAGTGATATTCCATTGTACATAAGGACCACAACTTCTTTATCCATTCTTCTCTTTCCTGGGATGTTTAAGGTGTAACGAAGTGGAGGTTCTTGTCAACAGAGCAGCCCTAAACTTTGGGGTGCCTGTGTCTTGCTGATTTTTAGTTTTCCCAATTTATACGCCCATGAGTGGAAGTGCCCTATGCTCTCTAAGCTGAGTTTTTTAGATGTTTCAGGACACACCGTACACTTCTCCAGAGTGGCTGTTGGCAATTTACAGCCCGCCCATCAGCGTAGCAAGGCTCCCATTTCTCCATGGCCTGTCCTGCATTTCTGGTTTTGACACTTTATTCAGCATGGCCCTTTTGACCGATGGGAAGCGAGACTTCTTTGTAGCGCTGATTTGCCTTTCCAGGTTGCTTGGTTGGCCAAAAAGGGCGTATGCGTTTTTTCCTGAATATATTCAGGAAAAAACGCATACGCCCTTTTTGGCCAAGGGCATCATTGTCGAGGTTTTGCCGCTTTTCCTGTGCTTTAAAGGCGATTCGAATCTACCTCCTGAAATCGGTTTCCTGCAATTCTGCCTTGCTTTCAAATCCTCTTCGTTGCCTTCCCTCCATATATTTGTGGACGAGAGTTATCATTTCTAACTCTGCAGGTTTGTGAATTGCAGTGCCCCTGAGCTCCATTTTTCAACTCGCTTTCTTGGGAGCTGGCCGCAAAAGCGCAGGATTGCTTCAGGCCCTATTCTGGCTCCGGGCGGCAGGCTGAGCCTGTGGTTAATTCTGCTACCTGATGGGAAAATAGAGTGACCTGTGCCTGTCCCAACACCTAGAGCTAGTCTCTCATTGGTTCCCCCTCTTCACGTTCATCCTCAGGACAAATTGCAACGTGTACGGAACAGGAGGTTAAAGGCGCTGATTCTCCAAGGAGGGAGATTGCTAGTAAAGCGGCTGGAATGGCGAACCGGAGCACAAGGAGATGAGAAATGAGGTGCGTTTTAGAAACCTTTCCCGGTCACACGGTGTACCATCTTCTGGGTTTCTCGTGCATGTTTTCGACGTAGGAAGATGCCCTTGACCCTGGAGATTTGGGACCCATGGGATGGGTACCACGCCGTATTACTTTACAGGGTCTGCGTTTGCTCACCCAACCTCACCAAACCTCTCAGCCCCAAGAGTGTCCACCCTTATGTCTCAATCAGCTGTGGGTCTAGATATGGTCAATCCAGGTGGCATCGCAGCCCCTGAACGAATTTTGTAAGAATTTCTCTCTCTTTCACTGTCTTTGTTTCATGGGTTTTTAAAAGTAATTGATTTTTATAATAGGGTTTAGCTGCTTTGCACTGCTGTGTTTATGCCGCTTTTCACCCACTTGACTCACTTACAGATAGATATCAATACATAGGTTTTAAGATTCTTACTAGTCAGATATATTCTTGGGCGGTGAATAGGGGGCGTTGAGTCCAGTTCACTGAGCAAGGAGTAGGTCTTGTCTATTACATATTGGGTTTATGGAACGGTATCTGAGCTAATTTGAAACCCTTGTTTTATGCATCACCCCACCTCACCTTTCCCGTTAAGCAGCCATAGTGTGTTTTCTAAACGTGCGACTCTGTTCTGTTTTGTAATTCAGTTCAAGGGTAGCGGTTTTTACATTCTCTCTGTAAGTGATATCTTATGATAAGTGTCTTTTTCTGTGTGACTTATTTCACTTAGAATCGTCGTACCTAAATCCACTCATCATGCTGCTCCTAGCCTTATGACGTTGATTTCATGGCTGAGTGATATTCCATTGTACATAAGGACCACAACTTCTTTATCCATTCTTCTCTTTCCTGGGATGTTTAAGGTGTAACGAAGTGGAGGTTCTTGTCAACAGAGCAGCCCTAAACTTTGGGGTGCCTGTGTCTTGCTGATTTTTAGTTTTCCCAATTTATATGCCCATGAGTGGAAGTGCCCTATGCTCTCTAAGCTGAGTTTTTTAGATGTTTCAGGACACACCGTACACTTCTCCAGAGTGGCTGTTGGCAATTTACAGCCCGCCCATCAGCGTAGCAAGGCTCCCATTTCTCCATGGCCTGTCCTGCATTTCTGGTTTTGACACTTTATTCAGCATGGCCCTTTTGACCGATGGGAAGTGAGACTTCTTTGTAGCGCTGATTTGCCTTTCCAGGTTGCTTGGTTGGCCAAAAAGGGCGTATGCGTTTTTTCCTGAATATATTCAGGAAAAAACGCATACGCCCTTTTTGGCCAAGGGCATCATTGTCGAGGTTTTGCCGCTTTTCCTGTGCTCTAAAGGCGATTCGAATCTACCTCCTGAAATCTGTTTCCTGCAATTCTACCTTGCTTTCAAATCCTCTTCGTAGCCTTCCCTCCATATATTTGTGGACGAGAGTTATCATTTCTAACTCTGCAGGTTTGTGAATTGCAGTGCCCCTGAGCTCCATTTTTCAACTCGCTTTCTTGGGAGCTGGCCGCAAAAGCGCAGGATTGCTTCAGGCCCTATTCTGGCTCCGGGCGGCAGGCTAAGCCTGTGGTTAATTCTTCATCCTGATGGGAAAATAGAGTGACCTGTGCCTGTCCCAACACCTAGAGCTAGTCTCTCATTGGTTCCCCCTCTTCCCGTTCATCCTCAGGACAAATTGCAACGTGTACGGAACAGGAGGTTAAAGGCGCTGATTCTCCAAGGAGGGAGATTGCTAGTAAAGCGGCTGGAATGGCGAACCGGAGCACAAGGAGATGAGAAATGAGGTGCGTTTTAGAAACCTTTCCCGGTCACACGGTGTACCATCTTCTGGGTTTCTCGTGCATGTTTTCGACGTAGGAAGATGCCCTTGACCCTGGAGATTTGGGACCCATGGGATGGGTACCAAGCCATATTACTTTACAGGGTCTGCGTTAGCTCACCCAACCTCACCAAACCTCTCAGCCCCAAGAGTGTCCACCCTTATGTCTCAATCAGCTGTGGGTCTAGATATGGTCAATCCAGGTGGCATCACAGCCCCTGAACGAATTTTGTAAGAATTTCTCTCTCTTTCACTGTCTTTGTTTCACGGGTTTTTAAAAGTAATTGATTTTTATAATAGGGTTTAGCTGCTTTGCACTGCTGTGTTTATGCCGCTTTTCACCCACTTGACTCACTTACAGATAGATATCAATACATAGGTTTTAAGATTCTTACTAGTCAGATATATTCTTGGGCGGTGAATAGGGGGCGTTGAGTCCAGTTCACTGAGCAAGGAGTAGGTCTTGTCTATTACATATTGGGTTTATGGAACGGTATCTGAGCTAATTTGAAACCCTTGTTTTATGCATCACCCCACCTCACCTTTCCCGTTAAGCAGCCATAGTGTGTTTTCTAAACGTGCGACTCTGTTCTGTTTTGTAATTCAGTTCAAGGGTAGCGGTTTTTACATTCTCTCTGTAAGTGATATCTTATGATAAGTGTCTTTTTCTGTGTGACTTATTTCACTTAGAATCGTCGTACCTAAATCCACTCATCATGCTGCTCCTAGCCTTATGACGTTGATTTCATGGATGAGTGATATTCCATTGTACATAAGGACCACAACTTCTTTATCCATTCTTCTCTTTCCTGGGATGTTTAAGGTGTAACGAAGTGGAGGTTCTTGTCAACAGAGCAGCCCTAAACTTTGGGGTGCCTGTGTCTTGCTGATTTTTAGTTTTCCCAATTTATACGCCCATGAGTGGAAGTGCCCTATGCTCTCTGAGCTGAGTTTTTTAGATGTTTCAGGACACACCGTACACTTCTCCAGAGTGGCTGTTGGCAATTTACAGCCCGCCCATCAGCGTAGCAAGGCTCCCATTTCTCCATGGCCTGTCCTGCATTTCTGGTTTTGACACATTATACAGCATGGCCCTTTTGACCGATGGGAAGCGAGACTTCTTTGTAGCGCTGATTTGCCTTTCCAGGTTGCTTGGTTGGCCAAAAAGGGCGTATGCGTTTTTTCCTGAATATATTCAGGAAAAAACGCATACGCCCTTTTTGGACAAGGGCATCATTGTCGAGGTTTTGCCGCTTTTCCTGTGCTTTAAAGGCGATTCGAATCTACCTCCTGAAATCTGTTTCCTGCAATTCTACCTTGCTTTCAAATCCTCTTCGTAGCCTTCCCTCCATATATTTGTGGACGAGAGTTATCATTTCTAACTCTGCAGGTTTGTGAATTGCAGTGCCCCTGAGCTCCATTTTTCAACTCGCTTTCTTGGGAGCTGGCCGCAAAAGCGCAGGATTGCTTCAGGCCCTATTCTGGCTCCGGGCGGCAGGCTGAGCCTGTGGTTAATTCTTCTTCCTGATGGGAAAATAGAGTGACCTGTGCCTGTCCCAACACCTAGAGCTAGTCTCTCATTGGTTCCCCCTCTTCCCGTTCATCCTCAGGACAAATTGCAACGTGTACGGAACAGGAGGTTAAAGGTGCTGATTCTCCCAGGAGGGAGATTGCTAGTAAAGCGGCTGGAATGGCGAACCGGAGCATAAGGAGATGAGAAATGAGGTGTGTTTTAGAAACCTTTCCCGGTCACACGGTGTACCATCTTCTGGGTTTCTCGTGCATGTTTTCGACGTAGGACGATGCCCTTGAACCTGGAGATTTGGGACCCATGGGATGGGTACCACGCCGTTGTACTTTAAAGGGTCTGCGTTTGCTCACCCAACCTCTCCAAACCTCTCAGCCCCAAGAGTGTCCACCCTTATGTCTCAGTCATCTGTGGGTCTAGATATGGTCAATCCAGCTGGCATCGCAGCCCCTGAACGAATTTTGTAAGAATTTCTCTCTCTTTCACTGTCTTTGTTTCACAGGTTTTTAAAAGTAATTGATTTTTATAATGGGGTTTAGCTGCTTTGCACTGCTGTGTTTATGCCGCTTTTCACCCACTTGACTCACTTACAGATAGATATCAATACATAGGTTTTAAGATTCTTACTAGTCAGATATATTCTTGGGCGGTGAATAGGGGGCGTTGAGTCCAGTTCACTGAGCAAGGAGTAGGTCTTGTCTATTACATATTGGGTTTATGGAACGGTATCTGAGCTAATTTGAAACCCTTGTTTTATGCATCACCCCACCTCACCTTTCCCGTTAAGCAGCCATAGTGTGTTTTCTAAACGTGCGACTCTGTTCTGTTTTGTAATTCAGTTCAAGGGTAGCGGTTTTTACATTCTCTCTGTAAGTGATATCTTATGATAAGTGTCTTTTTCTGTGTGACTTATTTCACTTAGAATCGTCGTACCTAAATCCACTCATCATGCTGCTCCTAGCCTTATGACGTTGATTTCATGGATGAGTGATATTCCATTGTACATAAGGACCACAACTTCTTTATCCATTCTTCTCTTTCCTGGGATGTTTAAGGTGTAACGAAGTGGAGGTTCTTGTCAACAGAGCAGCCCTAAACTTTGGGGTGCCTGTGTCTTGCTGATTTTTAGTTTTCCCAATTTATACGCCCATGAGTGGAAGTGCCCTATGCTCTCTAAGCTGAGTTTTTTAGATGTTTCAGGACACACCGTACACTTCTCCAGAGTGGCTGTTGGCAATTTACAGCCCGCCCATCAGCGTAGCAAGGCTCCCATTTCTCCATGGCCTGTCCTGCATTTCTGGTTTTGACACTTTATTCAGCATGGCCCTTTTGACCGATGGGAAGCGAGACTTCTTTGTAGCGCTGATTTGCCTTTCCAGGTTGCTTGGTTGGCCAAAAAGGGCGTATGCGTTTTTTCCTGAATATATTCAGGAAAAAACGCATACGCCCTTTTTGGACAAGGGCATCATTGTCGAGGTTTTGCCGCTTTTCCTGTGCTTTAAAGGCGATTCGAATCTACCTCCTGAAATCTGTTTCCTGCAATTCTACCTTGCTTTCAAATCCTCTTCGTAGCCTTCCCTCCATATATTTGTGGACGAGAGTTATCATTTCTAACTCTGCAGGTTTGTGAATTGCAGTGCCCCTGAGCTCCATTTTTCAACTCGCTTTCTTGGGAGCTGGCCGCAAAAGCGCAGGATTGCTTCAGGCCCTATTCTGGCTCCATGCGGCAGGCTGAGCCTGTGGTTAATTCTTCTTCCTGATGGGAAAATAGAGTGACCTGTGCCTGTCCCAACACCTAGAGCTAGTCTCTCATTGGTTCCCCCTCTTCCCGTTCATCCTCAGGACAAATTGCAATGTGTACGGAACAGGAGGTTAAAGGTGCTGATTCTCCCAGGAGGGAGATTGCTAGTAAAGCGGCTGGAATGGCGAACCGGAGCACAAGGAGATGAGAAATGAGGTGTGTTTTAGAAACCTTTCCCGGTCACACGGTGTACCATCTTCTGGGTTTCTCGTGCATGTTTTCGACGTAGGAAGATGCCCTTGAACCTGGAGATTTGGGACCCATGGGATGGGTACCACGCCATATTACTTTACAGGGTCTGCGTTTGCTCACCCAACCTCTCCAAACCTCTCAGCCCCAAGAGTGTCCACCCTTATGTCTCAGTCATCTGTGGGTCTAGATATGGTCAATCCAGCTGGCATCGCAGCCCCTGAACGAATTTTGTAAGAATTTCTCTCTCTTTCACTGTCTTTGTTTCACAGGTTTTTAAAAGTAATTGATTTTTATAATGGGGTTCAGCTGCT
This sequence comes from Balaenoptera borealis, assembly GCF_965194805.1. Lineage (NCBI taxonomy): Eukaryota > Metazoa > Chordata > Mammalia > Artiodactyla > Balaenopteridae > Balaenoptera > Balaenoptera borealis. The sequence goes on along the minus strand of NW_028123474.1, from coordinate 310,297 downwards.
TTGCACTGCTGTGTTTATGCCGCTTTACACCCACTTGACTCACTTACAGAGAGATATCAATGCATAGGTTTTAAGATTCTTACTAGTCAGATATATTCTTGGGCGGTGAATAGGGGGCGTTGAGTCCAGTTCACTGAGCAAGGAGTAGGTCTTGTCTATTACATATTGGGTTTATGGAACGGTATCTGAGCTAATTTGAAACCCTTGTTTTATGCATCACCCCACCTCACCTTTCCCGTTAAGCAGCCATAGTGTGTTTTCTAAACGTGCGACTCTGTTCTGTTTTGTAATTCAGTTCAAGGGTAGCGGTTTTTACATTCTCTCTGTAAGTGATATCTTATGATAAGTGTCTTTTTCTGTGTGACTTATTTCACTTAGAATCGTCGTACCTAAATCCACTCATCATGCTGCTCCTAGCCTTATGACGTTGATTTCATGGCTGAGTGATATTCCATTGTACATAAGGACCACAACTTCTTCTCTTTCCTGGGATGTTTAAGGTGTAACGAAGTGGAGGTTCTTGTCAACAGAGCAGCCCTAAACTTTGGGGTGCCTGTGTCTTGCTGATTTTTAGTTTTCCCAATTTATACGCCCATGAGTGGAAGTGCCCTATGCTCTCTGAGCTGAGTTTTTTAGATGTTTCAGGACACACCGTACACTTCTCCAGAGTGGCTGTTGGCAATTTACAGCCCGCCCATCAGCGTAGCAAGGCTCCCATTTCTCCATGGCCTGTCCTGCATTTCTGGTTTTGACACTTTATTCAGCATGGCCCTTTTGACCGATGGGAAGCGAGACTTCTTTGTAGCGCTGATTTGCCTTTCCAGGTTGCTTGGTTGGCCAAAAAGGGCGTATGCGTTTTTTCCTGAATATATTCAGGAAAAAACGCATACGCCCTTTTTGGCCAAGGGCATCATTGTCGAGGTTTTGCCGCTTTTCCTGTGCTTTAAATGCGATTCGAATCTACCTCCTGAAATCTGTTTCCTGCAATTCTGCCTTGCTTTCAAATCCTCATCGTTGCCTTCCTTCCATATATTTGTGGACGAGAGTTATCATTTCTAACTCTGCAGGTTTGTGAATTGCAGTGCCCCTGAGCTCCATTTTTTAACTCGCTTTCTTGGGAGCTGGCCACAAAAGCGCAGGATTGCTTCAGGCCCTATTCTGGCTCCGGGCGGTAGGCTGAGCCTGTCGTTAATTCTTCTTCCTGATGGGAAAATAGAGTGACTTGTGCCTGTCCCAACACTTAGAGCTAGTCTCTCATTGGTTCCCCCTCTTCCCGTTCATCCTCAGGACAAATTGCAACGTGTACGGAACAGGAGGTTAAAGGTCCTGATTCTCCCAGGAGGGAGATTGCTAGTAAAGCGGCTGGAATGGCGAACCGGAGCACAAGGAGATGAGAAATGAGGTGCGTTTTAGAAACCTTTCCCGGTCACACGGTGTACCATCTTCTGGGTTTCTCGTGCATGTTTTCGACGTAGGAAGATGCCCTTGAACCTGGAGATTTGGGACCCATGGGATGGGTACCACGCCATATTACTTTAAAGGGTCTGCGTTAGCTCACCCAACCTCACCAAACCTCTCAGCCCCAAGAGTGTCCACCCTTATGTCTCAAGCAGCTGTGGGTCTAGATATGGTCAATCCAGGTGGCATCGCAGCCCCTGAACGAATTTTGTAAGAATTTCTCTCTCTTTCACTGTCTTTGTTTCACGGGTTTTTAAAAGTAATTGATTTTTATAATGGGGTTTAGCTGCTTTGCACTGCTGTGTTTATGCCACTTTACACCCACTTGACTCACTTACAGAGAGATATCAATACATAGGTTTTAAGATTCTTACTAGTCAGATGTATTCCTGGGGGGTGAATAGGGGTTGTTGAGTCCAGTTCACTGAGCAAGGAGTAGGTCTTGTCTATTACATATTGGGTTTATGGAACGGTATCTGAGCTAATTTGAAACCCTTGTTTTATGCATCACCCCACCTCACCTTTCCCGTTAAGCAGCCATAGTGTGTTTTCTAAACGTGCGACTCTGTTCTGTTTTGTAATTCAGTTCAAGGGTAGCGGTTTTTACATTCTCTCTGTAAGTGATATCTTATGATAAGTGTCTTTTTCTGTGTGACTTATTTCACTTAGAATCGTCGTACCTAAATCCACTCATCATGCTGCTCCTAGCCTTATGACGTTGATTTCATGGCTGAGTGATATTCCATTGTACATAAGACCCACAACTTCTTTATCCATTCTTCTCTTTCCTGGGATGTTTAAGGTGTAACGAAGTGGAGGTTCTTGTCAACAGAGCAGCCCTAAACTTTGGGGTGCCTGTGTCTTGCTGATTTTTAGTTTTCCCAATTTATACGCCCATGAGTGGAAGTGCCCTATGCTCTCTAAGCTGAGTTTTTTACATGTTTCAGGACACACCGTACACTTCTCCAGAGTGGCTGTTGGCAATTTACAGCCCGCCCATCAGCGTAGCAAGGCTCCCATTTCTCCATGGCCTGTCCTGCATTTCTGGTTTTGACACTTTATTCAGCATGGCCCTTTTGACCGATGGGAAGCGAGACTTCTTTGTAGCGCTGATTTGCCTTTCCAGGTTGCTTGGTTGGCCAAAAAGGGCGTATGCGTTTTTTCCTGAATATATTCAGGAAAAAACGCATACGCCCTTTTTGGCCAAGGGCATCATTGTCGAGGTTTTGCCGCTTTTCCTGTGCTTTAAAGGCGATTCGAATCTACCTCCTGAAATCGGTTTCCTGCAATTCTGCCTTGCTTTCAAATCCTCTTCGTTGCCTTCCCTCCATATATTTGTGGACGAGAGTTATCATTTCTAACTCTGCAGGTTTGTGAATTGCAGTGCCCCTGAGCTCCATTTTTCAACTCGCTTTCTTGGGAGCTGGCCGCAAAAGCGCAGGATTGCTTCAGGCCCTATTCTGGCTCCGGGCGGCAGGCTGAGCCTGTGGTTAATTCTGCTTCCTGATGGGAAAATAGAGTGACCTCTGCCTGTCCCAACACCTAGAGCTAGTCTCTCATTGGTTCCCCCTCTTCCCGTTCATCCTCAGGACAAATTGAAACGTGTTCGGAACAGGAGGTTAAAGGTGCTGATTCTCCAAGGAGGGAGATTGCTAGTAAAGCGGCTGGAATGGCGAACCGGAGCACAAGGAGATGAGAAATGAGGTGCGTTTTAGAAACCTTTCCCGGTCACACGGTGTACCATCTTCTGGGTTTCTCGTGCATGTTTTCGACGTAGGAAGATGCCCTTGAACCTGGAGATTTGGGACCCATGGGATGGGTACCACGCCGTATTACTTTACAGGGTCTGCGTTAGCTCACCCAACCTCACCAAACCTCTCAGCCCCAAGAGTGTCCTCCCTTATGTCTCAATCAGCTGTGGGTCTAGATATGGTCAATCCAGGTGGCATCGCAGCCCCTGAACGAATTTTGTAAGAATTTCTCTCTCTTTCACTGTCTTTGTTTCACGGGTTTTTAAAAGTAATTGATTTTTATAATAGGGTTTAGCTGCTTTGCACTGCTGTGTTTATGCCGCTTTTCACCCACTTGACTCACTTACAGAGAGATATCAATACATAGGTTTTAAGATTCTTACTAGTCAGATATATTCTTGGGCGGTGAATAGGGGGCGTTGAGTCCAGTTCACTGAGCAAGGAGTAGGTCTTGTCTATTACATATTGGGTTTATGGAACGGTATCTGAGCTAATTTGAAACCCTTGTTTTATGCATCACCCCACCTCACCTTTCCCGTTAAGCAGCCATAGTGTGTTTTCTAAACGTGCGACTCTGTTCTGTTTTGTAATTCAGTTCAAGGGTAGCGGTTTTTACATTCTCTCTGTAAGTGATATCTTATGATAAGTGTCTTTTTCTGTGTGACTTATTTCACTTAGAATCGTCGTACCTAAATCCACTCATCATGCTGCTCCTAGCCTTATGACGTTGATTTCATGGCTGAGTGATATTCCATTGTACATAAGACCCACAACTTCTTTATCCATTCTTCTCTTTCCTGGGATGTTTAAGGTGTAACGAAGTGGAGGTTCTTGTCAACAGAGCAGCCCTAAACTTTGGGGTGCCTGTGTCTTGCTGATTTTTAGTTTTCCCAATTTATACGCCCATGAGTGGAAGTGCCCTATGCTCTCTAAGCTGAGTTTTTTACATGTTTCAGGACACACCGTACACTTCTCCAGAGTGGCTGTTGGCAATTTACAGCCCGCCCATCAGCGTAGCAAGGCTCCCATTTCTCCATGGCCTGTCCTGCATTTCTGGTTTTGACACTTTATTCAGCATGGCCCTTTTGACCGATGGGAAGCGAGACTTCTTTGTAGCGCTGATTTGCCTTTCCAGGTTGCTTGGTTGGCCAAAAAGGGCGTATGCGTTTTTTCCTGAATCTATTCAGGAAAAAACGCATACGCCCTTTTTGGCCAAGGGCATCATTGTCGAGGTTTTGCCGCTTTTCCTGTGCTTTAAAGGCGATTCGAATCTACCTCCTGAAATCGGTTTCCTGCAATTCTGCCTTGCTTTCAAATCCTCTTCGTTGCCTTCCCTCCATATATTTGTGGACGAGAGTTATCATTTCTAACTCTGCAGGTTTGTGAATTGCAGTGCCCCTGAGCTCCATTTTTCAACTCGCTTTCTTGGGAGCTGGCCGCAAAAGCGCAGGATTGCTTCAGGCCCTATTCTGGCTCCGGGCGGCAGGCTGAGCCTGTGGTTAATTCTGCTTCCTGATGGGAAAATAGAGTGACCTCTGCCTGTCCCAACACCTAGAGCTAGTCTCTCATTGGTTCCCCCTCTTCCCGTTCATCCTCAGGACAAATTGAAACGTGTTCGGAACAGGAGGTTAAAGGTGCTGATTCTCCAAGGAGGGAGATTGCTAGTAAAGCGGCTGGAATGGCGAACCGGAGCACAAGGAGATGAGAAATGAGGTGCGTTTTAGAAACCTTTCCCGGTCACACGGTGTACCATCTTCTGGGTTTCTCGTGCATGTTTTCGACGTAGGAAGATGCCCTTGAACCTGGAGATTTGGGACCCATGGGATGGGTACCACGCCGTATTACTTTACAGGGTCTGCGTTAGCTCACCCAACCTCACCAAACCTCTCAGCCCCAAGAGTGTCCTCCCTTATGTCTCAATCAGCTGTGGGTCTAGATATGGTCAATCCAGGTGGCATCGCAGCCCCTGAACGAATTTTGTAAGAATTTCTCTCTCTTTCACTGTCTTTGTTTCACGGGTTTTTAAAAGTAATTGATTTTTATAATAGGGTTTAGCTGCTTTGCACTGCTGTGTTTATGCCGCTTTACACCCACTTGACTCACTTACAGAGAGATATCAATACATAGGTTTTAAGATTCTTACTAGTCAGATATATTCTTGGGCGGTGAATAGGGGGCGTTGAGTCCAGTTCACTGAGCAAGGAGTAGGTCTTGTCTATTACATATTGGGTTTATGGAACGGTATCTGAGCTAATTTGAAACCCTTGTTTTATGCATCACCCCACCTCACCTTTCCCGTTAAGCAGCCATAGTGTGTTTTCTAAACGTGCGACTCTGTTCTGTTTTGTAATTCAGTTCAAGGGTAGCGGTTTTTACATTCCCTCTGTAAGTGATATCTTATGATAAGTGTCTTTTTCTGTGTGACTTATTTCACTTAGAATCGTCGTACCTAAATCCACTCATCATGCTGCTCCTAGCCTTATGACGTTGATTTCATGGCTGAGTGATATTCCATTGTACATAAGGACCACAACTTCTTTATCCATTCTTCTCTTTCCTGGGATGTTTAAGGTGTAACGAAGTGGAGGTTCTTGTCAACAGAGCAGCCCTAAACTTTGGGGTGCCTGTGTCTTGCTGATTTTTAGTTTTCCCAATTTATACGCCCATGAGTGGAAGTGCCCTATGCTCTCTAAGCTGAGTATTTTAGATGTTTCAGGACACACCGTACACTTCTCCAGAGTGGCTGTTGGCAATTTACAGCCCGCCCATCAGCGTAGCAAGGCTCCCATTTCTCCATGGCCTGTCCTGCATTTCTGGTTTGGCACTTTATTCAGCATGGCCCTTTTGACCAATGGGAAGCGAGACTTCTTTGTAGCGCTGATTTGCCTTTCCAGGTTGCTTGGTTGGCCAAAAAGGGCGTATGCGTTTTTTCCTGAATATATTCAGGAAAAAACGCATACGCCCTTTTTGGCCAAGGGCATCATTGTCGAGGTTTTGCCGCTTTTCCTGTGCTTTAAAGGCGATTCGAATCTACCTCCTGAAATCGGTTTCCTGCAATTCTGCCTTGCTTTCAAATCCTCTTCGTAGCCTTCCCTCCATATATTTGTGGACGAGAGTTATCATTTCTAACTCTGCAGGTTTGTGAATTGCAGTGCCCCTGAGCTCCATTTTTCAACTCGCTTTCTTGGGAGCTGGCCGCAAAAGCGCAGGATTGCTTCAGGCCCTATTCTGGCTCCGGGCGGCAGGCTGAGCCTGTGGTTAATTCTGCTTCCTGATGGGAAAATAGAGTGACCTGTGCCTGTCCCAACACCTAGAGCTAGTCTCTCATTGGTTCCCCCTCTTCCCGTTCATCCTCAGGACAAATTGCAACGTGTTCGGAACAGGAGGTTAAAGGTGCTGATTCTCCAAGGAGGGAGATTGCTAGTAAAGCGGCTGGAATGGCGAACCGGAGCACAAGGAGATGAGAAATGAGGTGCGTTTTAGAAACCTTTCCCGGTCACACGGTGTACCATCTTCTGGGTTTCTCGTGCATGTTTTCGACGTAGGACGATGCCCTTGAACCTGGAGATTTGGGACCCATGGGATGGGTACCACGCCGTATTACTTTACAGGGTCTGCGTTAGCTCACCCAACCTCACCAAACCTCTCAGCCCCAAGAGTGTCCTCCCTTATGTCTCAATCAGCTGTGGGTCTAGATATGGTCAATCCAGGTGGCATCGCAGCCCCTGAACGAATTTTGTAAGAATTTCTCTCTCTTTCACTGTCTTTGTTTCACGGGTTTTTAAAAGTAATTGATTTTTATAATAGGGTTTAGCTGCTTTGCACTGCTGTGTTTATGCCGCTTTACACCCACTTGACTCACTTACAGAGAGATATCAATACATAGGTTTTAAGATTCTTACTAGTCAGATATATTCTTGGGCGGTGAATAGGGGGCGTTGAGTCCAGTTCACTGAGCAAGGAGTAGGTCTGGTCTATTACATATTGGGTTTATGGAACGGTATCTGAGCTAATTTGAAACCCTTGTTTTATGCATCACCCCACCTCACCTTTCCCGTTAAGCAGCCATAGTGTGTTTTCTAAACGTGCGACTCTGTTCTGTTTTGTAATTCAGTTCAAGGGTAGCGGTTTTTACATTCCCTCTGTAAGTGATATCTTATGATAAGTGTCTTTTTCTGTGTGACTTATTTCACTTAGAATCGTCGTACCTAAATCCACTCATCATGCTGCTCCTAGCCTTATGACGTTGATTTCATGGCTGAGTGATATTCCATTGTACATAAGGACCACAACTTCTTTATCCATTCTTCTCTTTCCTGGGATGTTTAAGGTGTAACGAAGTGGAGGTTCTTGTCAACAGAGCAGCCCTAAACTTTGGGGTGCCTGTGTCTTGCTGATTTTTAGTTTTCCCAATTTATACGCCCATGAGTGGAAGTGCCCTATGCTCTCTAAGCTGAGTTTTTTAGATGTTTCAGGACACACCGTACACTTCTCCAGAGTGGCTGTTGGCAATTTACAGCCCGCCCATCAGCGTAGCAAGGCTCCCATTTCTCCATGGCCTGTCCTGCATTTCTGGTTTTGACACTTTATTCAGCATGGCCCTTTTGACCGATGGGAAGCGAGACTTCTTTGTAGCGCTGATTTGCCTTTCCAGGTTGCTTGGTTGGCCAAAAAGGGCGTATGCGTTTTTTCCTGAATATATTCAGGAAAAAACGCATACGCCCTTTTTGGCCAAGGGCATCATTGTCGAGGTTTTGCCGCTTTTCCTGTGCTTTAAAGGCGATTCGAATCTACCTCCTGAAATCGGTTTCCTGCAATTCTGCCTTGCTTTCAAATCCTCTTCGTAGCCTTCCCTCCATATATTTGTGGACGAGAGTTATCATTTCTAACTCTGCAGGTTTGTGAATTGCAGTGCCCCTGAGCTCCATTTTTCAACTCGCTTTCTTGGGAGCTGGCCGCAAAAGCGCAGGATTGCTTCAGGCCCTATTCTGGCTCCGGGCGGCAGGCTGAGCCTGTGGTTAATTCTGCTTCCTGATGGGAAAATAGAGTGACCTCTGCCTGTCCCAACACCTAGAGCTAGTCTCTCATTGGTTCCCCCTCTTCCCGTTCATCCTCAGGACAAATTGCAACGTGTACGGAACAGGAGGTTAAAGGTGCTGATTCTCCAAGGAGGGAGATTGCTAGTAAAGTGGCTGGAATGGCGAACCGGAGCACAGGGAGATGAGAAATGAGGTGCGTTTTAGAAACCTTTCCCGGTCACACGGTGTACCATCTTCTGGGTTTCTCGTGCATGTTTTCGACGTAGGAAGATGCCCTTGAACCTGGAGATTTGGGACCCATGGGATGGGTACCACGCCATATTACTTTAAAGGGTCTGCGTTAGCTCACCCAACCTCACCAAACCTCTCAGCCCCAAGAGTGTCCACCCTTATGTCTCAATCAGCTGTGGGTCTAGATATGGTCAATCCAGGTGGCATCGCAGCCCCTGAACGAATTTTGTAAGAATTTCTCTCTCTTTCACTGTCTTTGTTTCACGGGTTTTTAAAAGTAATTGATTTTTATAATAGGGTTTAGCTGCTTTGCACTGCTGTGTTTATGCCGCTTTACACCCACTTGACTCACTTACAGAGAGATATCAATACATAGGTTTTAAGATTCTTACTAGTCAGATATATTCCTGGGCGGTGAATAGGGGTTGTTGAGTCCAGTTCACTGAGCAAGGAGTAGGTCTTGTCTATTACATATTGGGTTTATGGAACGGTATCTGAGCTAATTTGAAACCCTTGTTTTATGCATCACCCCACCTCACCTTTCCCGTTAAGCAGCCATAGTGTGTTTTCTAAACGTGCGACTCTGTTCTGTTTTGTAATTCAGTTCAAGGGTAGCGGTTTTTACATTCCCTCTGTAAGTGATATCTTATGATAAGTGTCTTTTTCTGTGTGACTTATTTCACTTAGAATCGTCGTACCTAAATCCACTCATCATGCTGCTCCTAGCCTTATGACGTTGATTTCATGGCTGAGTGATATTCCATTGTACATAAGGACCACAACTTCTTTATCCATTCTTCTCTTTCCTGGGATGTTTAAGGTGTAACGAAGTGGAGGTTCTTGTCAACAGAGCAGCCCTAAACTTTGGGGTGCCTGTGTCTTGCTGATTTTTAGTTTTCCCAATTTATACGCCCATGAGTGGAAGTGCCCTATGCTCTCTAAGCTGAGTTTTTTAGATGTTTCAGGACACACCGTACACTTCTCCAGAGTGGCTGTTGGCAATTTACAGCCCGCCCATCAGCGTAGCAAGGCTCCCATTTCTCCATGGCCTGTCCTGCATTTCTGGTTTTGACACTTTATTCAGCATGGCCCTTTTGACCGATGGGAAGCGAGACTTCTTTGTAGCGCTGATTTGCCTTTCCAGGTTGCTTGGTTGGCCAAAAAGGGCGTATGCGTTTTTTCCTGAATATATTCAGGAAAAAACGCATACGCCCTTTTTGGCCAAGGGCATCATTGTCGAGGTTTTGCCGCTTTTCCTGTGCTTTAAAGGCGATTCGAATCTACCTCCTGAAATCGGTTTCCTGCAATTCTGCCTTGCTTTCAAATCCTCTTCGTAGCCTTCCCTCCATATATTTGTGGACGAGAGTTATCATTTCTAACTCTGCAGGTTTGTGAATTGCAGTGCCCCTGAGCTCCATTTTTCAACTCGCTTTCTTGGGAGCTGGCCGCAAAAGCGCAGGATTGCTTCAGGCCCTATTCTGGCTCCGGGCGGCAGGCTGAGCCTGTGGTTAATTCTGCTTCCTGATGGGAAAATAGAGTGACCTCTGCCTGTCCCAACACCTAGAGCTAGTCTCTCATTGGTTCCCCCTCTTCCCGTTCATCCTCAGGACAAATTGCAACGTGTACGGAACAGGAGGTTAAAGGTGCTGATTCTCCAAGGAGGGAGATTGCTAGTAAAGTGGCTGGAATGGCGAACCGGAGCACAAGGAGATGAGAAATGAGGTGCGTTTTAGAAACCTTTCCCGGTCACACGGTGTACCATCTTCTGGGTTTCTCGTGCATGTTTTCGACGTAGGAAGATGCCCTTGAACCTGGAGATTTGGGACCCATGGGATGGGTACCACGCCATATTACTTTAAAGGGTCTGCGTTAGCTCACCCAACCTCACCAAACCTCTCAGCCCCAAGAGTGTCCACCCTTATGTCTCAATCAGCTGTGGGTCTAGATATGGTCAATCCAGGTGGCATCGCAGCCCCTGAACGAATTTTGTAAGAATTTCTCTCTCTTTCACTGTCTTTGTTTCACGGGTTTTTAAAAGTAATTGATTTTTATAATAGGGTTTAGCTGCTTTGCACTGCTGTGTTTATGCCGCTTTACACCCACTTGACTCACTTACAGAGAGATATCAATACATAGGTTTTAAGATTCTTACTAGTCAGATATATTCCTGGGGGGTGAATAGGGGTTGTTGAGTCCAGTTCACTGAGCAAGGAGTAGGTCTTGTCTATTACATATTGGGTTTATGGAACGGTATCTGAGCTAATTTGAAACCCTTGTTTTATGCATCACCCCACCTCACCTTTCCCGTTAAGCAGCCATAGTGTGTTTTCTAAACGTGCGACTCTGTTCTGTTTTGTAATTCAGTTCAAGGGTAGCGGTTTTTACATTCTCTCTGTAAGTGATATCTTATGATAAGTGTCTTTTTCTGTGTGACTTATTTCACTTAGAATCGTCGTACCTAAATCCACTCATCATGCTGCTCCTAGCCTTATGACGTTGATTTCATGGCTGAGTGATATTCCATTGTACATAAGGACCACAACTTCTTTATCCATTCTTCTCTTTCCTGGGATGTTTAAGGTGTAACGAAGTGGAGGTTCTTGTCAACAGAGCAGCCCTAAACTTTGGGGTGCCTGTGTCTTGCTGATTTTTAGTTTTCCCAATTTATACGCCCATGAGTGGAAGTGCCCTATGCTCTCTAAGCTGAGTTTTTTAGATGTTTCAGGACACACCGTACACTTCTCCAGAGTGGCTGTTGGCAATTTACAGCCCGCCCATCAGCGTAGCAAGGCTCCCATTTCTCCATGGCCTGTCCTGCATTTCTGGTTTTGACACTTTATTCAGCATGGCCCTTTTGACCGATGGGAAGCGAGACTTCTTTGTAGCGCTGATTTGCCTTTCCAGGTTGCTTGGTTGGCCAAAAAGGGCGTATGCGTTTTTTCCTGAATATATTCAGGAAAAAACGCATACGCCCTTTTTGGCCAAGGGCATCATTGTCGAGGTTTTGCCGCTTTTCCTGTGCTTTAAAGGCGATTCGAATCTACCTCCTGAAATCGGTTTCCTGCAATTCTGCCTTGCTTTCAAATCCTCTTCGTTGCCTTCCCTCCATATATTTGTGGACGAGAGTTATCATTTCTAACTCTGCAGGTTTGTGAATTGCAGTGCCCCTGAGCTCCATTTTTCAACTCGCTTTCTTGGGAGCTGGCCGCAAAAGCGCAGGATTGCTTCAGGCCCTATTCTGGCTCCGGGCGGCAGGCTGAGCCTGTGGTTAATTCTGCTTCCTGATGGGAAAATAGAGTGACCTGTGCCTGTCCCAACACCTAGAGCTAGTCTCTCATTGGTTCCCCCTCTTCCCGTTCATCCTCAGGACAAATTGCAACGTGTTCGGAACAGGAGGTTAAAGGTGCTGATTCTCCAAGGAGGGAGATTGCTAGTAAAGCGGCTGGAATGGTGAACCGGAGCACAAGGAGATGAGAAATGAGGTGCGTTTTAGAAACCTTTCCCGGTCACACGGTGTACCATCTTCTGGGTTTCTCGTGCATGTTTTCGACGTAGGACGATGCCCTTGAACCTGGAGATTTGGGACCCATGGGATGGGTACCACGCCGTATTACTTTACAGGGTCTGCGTTAGCTCACCCAACCTCACCAAACCTCTCAGCCCCAAGAGTGTCCTCCCTTATGTCTCAATCAGCTGTGGGTCTAGATATGGTCAATCCAGGTGGCATCGCAGCCCCTGAACGAATTTTGTAAGAATTTCTCTCTCTTTCACTGTCTTTGTTTCACGGGTTTTTAAAAGTAATTGATTTTTATAATAGGGTTTAGCTGCTTTGCACTGCTGTGTTTATGCCGCTTTACACCCACTTGACTCACTTACAGAGAGATATCAATACATAGGTTTTAAGATTCTTACTAGTCAGATATATTCTTGGGCGGTGAATAGGGGGCGTTGAGTCCAGTTCACTGAGCAAGGAGTAGGTCTTGTCTATTACATATTGGGTTTATGGAACGGTATCTGAGCTAATTTGAAACCCTTGTTTTATGCATCACCCCACCTCACCTTTCCCGTTAAGCAGCCATAGTGTGTTTTCTAAACGTGCGACTCTGTTCTGTTTTGTAATTCAGTTCAAGGGTAGCGGTTTTTACATTCCCTCTGTAAGTGATATCTTATGATAAGTGTCTTTTTCTGTGTGACTTATTTCACTTAGAATCGTCGTACCTAAATCCACTCATCATGCTGCTCCTAGCCTTATGACGTTGATTTCATGGCTGAGTGATATTCCATTGTACATAAGGAACACAACTTCTTTATCCATTCTTCTCTTTCCTGGGATGTTTCAGGTGTAACGAAGTGGAGGTTCTTGTCAACAGAGCAGCCCTAAACTTTGGGGTGCCTGTGTCTTGCTGATTTTTAGTTTTCCCAATTTATACGCCCATGAGTGGAAGTGCCCTATGCTCTCTAAGCTGAGTTTTTTAGATGTTTCAGGACACACCGTACACTTCTCCAGAGTGGCTGTTGGCCATTTACAGCCCGCCCATCAGCGTAGCAAGGCTCCCATTTCTCCATGGCCTGTCCTGCATTTCTGGTTTTGACACATTATACAGCATGGCCCTTTTGACCGATGGGAAGCGAGACTTCTTTGTAGCGCTGATTTGCCTTTCCAGGTTGCTTGGTTGGCCAAAAAGGGCGTATGCGTTTTTTCCTGAATATATTCAGGAAAAAACGCATACGCCCTTTTTGGACAAGGGCATCATTGTCGAGGTTTTGCCGCTTTTCCTGTGCTTTAAAGGCGATTCGAATCTACCTCCTGAAATCTGTTTCCTGCAATTCTACCTTGCTTTCAAATCCTCTTCGTAGCCTTCCCTCCATATATTTGTGGACGAGAGTTATCATTTCTAACTCTGCAGGTTTGTGAATTGCAGTGCCCCTGAGCTCCATTTTTCAACTCGCTTTCTTGGGAGCTGGCCGCAAAAGCGCAGGATTGCTTCAGGCCCTATTCTGGCTCCGGGCGGCAGGCTGAGCCTGTGGTTAATTCTTCTTCCTGATGGGAAAATAGAGTGACCTGTGCCTGTCCCAACACCTAGAGCTAGTCTCTCATTGGTTCCCCCTCTTCCCGTTCATCCTCAGGACAAATTGCAACGTGTACGGAACAGGAGGTTAAAGGTGCTGATTCTCCCAGGAGGGAGATTGCTAGTAAAGCGGCTGGAATGGCGAACCGGAGCATAAGGAGATGAGAAATGAGGTGTGTTTTAGAAACCTTTCCCGGTCACACGGTGTACCATCTTCTGGGTTTCTCGTGCATGTTTTCGACGTAGGACGATGCCCTTGAACCTGGAGATTTGGGACCCATGGGATGGGTACCACGCCGTTGTACTTTAAAGGGTCTGCGTTTGCTCACCCAACCTCTCCAAACCTCTCAGCCCCAAGAGTGTCCACCCTTATGTCTCAGTCATCTGTGGGTCTAGATATGGTCAATCCAGCTGGCATCGCAGCCCCTGAACGAATTTTGTAAGAATTTCTCTCTCTTTCACTGTCTTTGTTTCACAGGTTTTTAAAAGTAATTGATTTTTATAATGGGGTTTAGCTGCTTTGCACTGCTGTGTTTATGCCGCTTTTCACCCACTTGACTCACTTACAGATAGATATCAATACATAGGTTTTAAGATTCTTACTAGTCAGATATATTCTTGGGCGGTGAATAGGGGGCGTTGAGTCCAGTTCACTGAGCAAGGAGTAGGTCTTGTCTATTACATATTGGGTTTATGGAACGGTATCTGAGCTAATTTGAAACCCTTGTTTTATGCATCACCCCACCTCACCTTTCCCGTTAAGCAGCCATAGTGTGTTTTCTAAACGTGCGACTCTGTTCTGTTTTGTAATTCAGTTCAAGGGTAGCGGTTTTTACATTCTCTCTGTAAGTGATATCTTATGATAAGTGTCTTTTTCTGTGTGACTTATTTCACTTAGAATCGTCGTACCTAAATCCACTCATCATGCTGCTCCTAGCCTTATGACGTTGATTTCATGGCTGAGTGATATTCCATTGTACATAAGGACCACAACTTCTTTATCCATTCTTCTCTTTCCTGGGATGTTTAAGGTGTAACGAAGTGGAGGTTCTTGTCAACAGAGCAGCCCTAAACTTTGGGGTGCCTGTGTCTTGCTGATTTTTAGTTTTCCCAATTTATACGCCCATGAGTGGAAGTGCCCTATGCTCTCTAAGCTGAGTTTTTTAGATGTTTCAGGACACACCGTACACTTCTCCAGAGTGGCTGTTGGCAATTTACAGCCCGCCCATCAGCGTAGCAAGGCTCCCATTTCTCCATGGCCTGTCCTGCATTTCTGGTTTTGACACTTTATTCAGCATGGCCCTTTTGACCGATGGGAAGTGAGACTTCTTTGTAGCGCTGATTTGCCTTTCCAGGTTGCTTGGTTGGCCAAAAAGGGCGTATGCGTTTTTTCCTGAATATATTCAGGAAAAAACGCATACGCCCTTTTTGGCCAAGGGCATCATTGTCGAGGTTTTGCCGCTTTTCCTGTGCTCTAAAGGCGATTCGAATCTACCTCCTGAAATCTGTTTCCTGCAATTCTACCTTGCTTTCAAATCCTCTTCGTAGCCTTCCCTCCATATATTTGTGGACGAGAGTTATCATTTCTAACTCTGCAGGTTTGTGAATTGCAGTGCCCCTGAGCTCCATTTTTCAACTCGCTTTCTTGGGAGCTGGCCGCAAAAGCGCAGGATTGCTTCAGGCCCTATTCTGGCTCCGGGCGGCAGGCTAAGCCTGTGGTTAATTCTTCATCCTGATGGGAAAATAGAGTGACCTGTGCCTGTCCCAACACCTAGAGCTAGTCTCTCATTGGTTCCCCCTCTTCCCGTTCATCCTCAGGACAAATTGCAACGTGTACGGAACAGGAGGTTAAAGGCGCTGATTCTCCAAGGAGGGAGATTGCTAGTAAAGCGGCTGGAATGGCGAACCGGAGCACAAGGAGATGAGAAATGAGGTGCGTTTTAGAAACCTTTCCCGGTCACACGGTGTACCATCTTCTGGGTTTCTCGTGCATGTTTTCGACGTAGGAAGATGCCCTTGACCCTGGAGATTTGGGACCCATGGGATGGGTACCAAGCCATATTACTTTACAGGGTCTGCGTTAGCTCACCCAACCTCACCAAACCTCTCAGCCCCAAGAGTGTCCACCCTTATGTCTCAATCAGCTGTGGGTCTAGATATGGTCAATCCAGGTGGCATCGCAGCCCCTGAACGAATTTTGTAAGAATTTCTCTCTCTTTCACTGTCTTTGTTTCACGGGTTTTTAAAAGTAATTGATTTTTATAATAGGGTTTAGCTGCTTTGCACTGCTGTGTTTATGCCGCTTTTCACCCACTTGACTCACTTACAGAGAGATATCAATACATAGGTTTTAAGATTCTTACTACTCAGATATATTCTTGGGCGGTGAATAGGGGGCGTTGAGTCCAGTTCACTGAGCAAGGAGTAGGTCTGGTCTATTACATATTGGGTTTATGGAACGGTATCTGAGCTAATTTGAAACCCTTGTTTTATGCATCACCCCACCTTACCTTTCCCGTTAAGCAGCCATAGTGTGTTTTCTAAACGTGCGACTCTGTTCTGTTTTGTAATTCAGTTCAAGGGTAGCGGTTTTTACATTCTCTCTGTAAGTGATATCTTATGATAAGTGTCTTTTTCTGTGTGACTTATTTCACTTAGAATCGTCGTACCTAAATCCACTCATCATGCTGCTCCTAGCCTTATGACGTTGATTTCATGGCTGAGTGATATTCCATTGTACATAAGGACCACAACTTCTTTATCCATTCTTCTCTTTCCTGGGATGTTTAAGGTGTAACGAAGTGGAGGTTCTTGTCAACAGAGCAGCCCTAAACTTTGGGGTGCCTGTGTCTTGCTGATTTTTAGTTTTCCCAATTTATACGCCCATGAGTGGAAGTGCCCTATGCTCTCTGAGCTGAGTTTTTTAGATGTTTCAGGACACACCGTACACTTCTCCAGAGTGGCTGTTGGCAATTTACAGCCCGCCCATCAGCGTAGCAAGGCTCCCATTTCTCCATGGCCTGTCCTGCATTTCTGGTTTTGACACATTATACAGCATGGCCCTTTTGACCGATGGGAAGCGAGACTTCTTTGTAGCGCTGATTTGCCTTTCCAGGTTGCTTGGTTGGCCAAAAAGGGCGTATGCGTTTTTTCCTGAATATATTCAGGAAAAAACGCATACGCCCTTTTTGGCCAAGGGCATCATTGTCGAGGTTTTGCCGCTTTTCCTGTGCTTTAAAGGCGATTCGAATCTACCTCCTGAAATCGGTTTCCTGCAATTCTGCCTTGCTTTCAAATCCTCTTCGTTGCCTTCCCTCCATATATTTGTGGACGAGAGTTATCATTTCTAACTCTGCAGGTTTGTGAATTGCAGTGCCCCTGAGCTCCATTTTTCAACTCGCTTTCTTGGGAGCTGGCCGCAAAAGCGCAGGATTGCTTCAGGCCCTATTCTGGCTCCGGGCGGCAGGCTGAGCCTGTGGTTAATTCTGCTTCCTGAGGGGAAAATAGAGTGACCTGTGCCTGTCCCAACACCTAGAGCTAGTCTCTCATTGGTTCCCCCTCTTCCCGTTCATCCTCAGGACAAATTGCAACGTGTTCGGAACAGGAGGTTAAAGGTGCTGATTCTCCAAGGAGGGAGATTGCTAGTAAAGCGGCTGGAATGGCGAACCGGAGCACAAGGAGATGAGAAATGAGGTGCGTTTTAGAAACCTTTCCCGGTCACACGGTGTACCATCTTCTGGGTTTCTCGTGCATGTTTTCGACGTAGGACGATGCCCTTGAACCTGGAGATTTGGGACCCATGGGATGGGTACCACGCCGTATTACTTTACAGGGTCTGCGTTAGCTCACCCAACCTCACCAAACCTCTCAGCCCCAAGAGTGTCCTCCCTTATGTCTCAATCAGCTGTGGGTCTAGATATGGTCAATCCAGGTGGCATCGCAGCCCCTGAACGAATTTTGTAAGAATTTCTCTCTCTTTCACTGTCTTTGTTTCACGGGTTTTTAAAAGTAATTGATTTTTATAATAGGGTTTAGCTGCTTTGCACTGCTGTGTTTATGCCGCTTTACACCCACTTGACTCACTTACAGAGAGATATCAATACATAGGTTTTAAGATTCTTACTAGTCAGATATATTCTTGGGCGGTGAATAGGGGGCGTTGAGTCCAGTTCACTGAGCAAGGAGTAGGTCTGGTCTATTACATATTGGGTTTATGGAACGGTATCTGAGCTAATTTGAAACCCTTGTTTTATGCATCACCCCACCTCACCTTTCCCGTTAAGCAGCCATAGTGTGTTTTCTAAACGTGCGACTCTGTTCTGTTTTGTAATTCAGTTCAAGGGTAGCGGTTTTTACATTCCCTCTGTAAGTGATATCTTATGATAAGTGTCTTTTTCTGTGTGACTTATTTCACTTAGAATCGTCGTACCTAAATCCACTCATCATGCTGCTCCTAGCCTTATGACGTTGATTTCATGGCTGAGTGATATTCCATTGTACATAAGGACCACAACTTCTTTATCCATTCTTCTCTTTCCTGGGATGTTTAAGGTGTAACGAAGTGGAGGTTCTTGTCAACAGAGCAGCCCTAAACTTTGGGGTGCCTGTGTCTTGCTGATTTTTAGTTTTCCCAATTTATACGCCCATGAGTGGAAGTGCCCTATGCTCTCTAAGCTGAGTTTTTTAGATGTTTCAGGACACACCGTACACTTCTCCCGAGTGGCTGTTGGCAATTTACAGCCTGCCCATCAGCGTAGCAAGGCTCCCATTTCTCCATGGCCTGTCCTGCATTTCTGGTTTTGACACTTTATTCAGCATGGCCCTTTTGACCGATGGGAAGCGAGACTTCTTTGTAGCGCTGATTTGCCTTTCCAGGTTGCTTGGTTGGCCAAAAAGGGCGTATGCGTTTTTTCCTGAATATATTCAGGAAAAAACGCATACGCCCTTTTTGGCCAAGGGCATCATTGTCGAGGTTTTGCCGCTTTTCCTGTGCTTTAAAGGCGATTCGAATCTACCTCCTGAAATCGGTTTCCTGCAATTCTGCCTTGCTTTCAAATCCTCTTCGTTGCCTTCCCTCCATATATTTGTGGACGAGAGTTATCATTTCTAACTCTGCATGTTTGTGAATTGCAGTGCCCCTGAGCTCCATTTTTCAACTCGCTTTCTTGGGAGCTGGCCGCAAAAGCGCAGGATTGCTTCAGGCCCTATTCTGGCTCCGGGCGGCAGGCTGAGCCTGTGGTTAATTCTGCTTCCTGATGGGAAAATAGAGTGACCTCTGCCTGTCCCAACACCTAGAGCTAGTCTCTCATTGGTTCCCCCTCTTCCCGTTCATCCTCAGGACAAATTGCAACATGTTCGGAACAGGAGGTTAAAGGTGCTGATTCTCCAAGGAGGGAGATTGCTAGTAAAGCGGCTGGAATGGCGAACCGGAGCACAAGGAGATGAGAAATGAGGTGCGTTTTAGAAACCTTTCCCGGTCACACGGTGTACCATCTTCTGGGTTTCTCGTGCATGTTTTCGACGTAGGACGATGCCCTTGAACCTGGAGATTTGGGACCCATGAGATGGGTACCACGCCATATTACTTTACAGGGTCTGCGTTAGCTCACCCAACCTCACCAAACCTCTCAGCCCCAAGAGTGTCCTCCCTTATGTCTCAATCAGCTGTGGGTCTAGATATGGTCAATCCAGGTGGCATCGCAGCCCCTGAACGAATTTTGTAAGAATTTCTCTCTCTTTCACTGTCTTTGTTTCACGGGTTTTTAAAAGTAATTGATTTTTATAATAGGGTTTAGCTGCTTTGCACTGCTGTGTTTATGCCGCTTTACACCCACTTGACTCACTTACAGAGAGATATCAATACATAGGTTTTAAGATTCTTACTAGTCAGATATATTCTTGGGCGGTGAATAGGGGGCGTTGAGTCCAGTTCACTGAGCAAGGAGTAGGTCTGGTCTATTACATATTGGGTTTATGGAACGGTATCTGAGCTAATTTGAAACCCTTGTTTTATGCATCACCCCACCTCACCTTTCCCGTTAAGCAGCCATAGTGTGTTTTCTAAACGTGCGACTCTGTTCTGTTTTGTAATTCAGTTCAAGTGTAGCGGTTTTTACATTCTCTCTGTAAGTGATATCTTATGATAAGTGTCTTTTTCTGTGTGACTTATTTCACTTAGAATCGTCGTACCTAAATCCACTCATCATGCTGCTCCTAGCCTTATGACGTTGATTTCATGGCTGAGTGATATTCCATTGTACATAAGGACCACAACTTCTTTATCCATTCTTCTCTTTCCTGGGATGTTTAAGGTGTAACGAAGTGGAGGTTCTTGTCAACAGAGCAGCCCTAAACTTTGGGGTGCCTGTGTCTTGCTGATTTTTAGTTTTCCCAATTTATACGCCCATGAGTGGAAGTGCCCTATGCTCTCTAAGCTGAGTTTTTTAGATGTTTCAGGACACACCGTACACTTCTCCAGAGTGGCTGTTGGCAATTTACAGCCCGCCCATCAGCGTAGCAAGGCTCCCATTTCTCCATGGCCTGTCCTGCATTTCTGGTTTTGACACTTTATTCAGCATGGCCCTTTTGACCGATGGGAAGCGAGACTTCTTTGTAGCGCTGATTTGCCTTTCCAGGTTGCTTGGTTGGCCAAAAAGGGCGTATGCGTTTTTTCCTGAATATATTCAGGAAAAAACGCATACGCCCTTTTTGGCCAAGGGCATCATTGTCGAGGTTTTGCCGCTTTTCCTGTGCTTTAAAGGCGATTCGAATCTACCTCCTGAAATCGGTTTCCTGCAATTCTGCCTTGCTTTCAAATCCTCTTCGTTGCCTTCCCTCCATATATTTGTGGACGAGAGTTATCATTTCTAACTCTGCAGGTTTGTGAATTGCAGTGCCCCTGAGCTCCATTTTTCAACTCGCTTTCTTGGGAGCTGGCCGCAAAAGCGCAGGATTGCTTCAGGCCCTATTCTGGCTCCGGGCGGCAGGCTGAGCCTGTGGTTAATTCTGCTACCTGATGGGAAAATAGAGTGACCTGTGCCTGTCCCAACACCTAGAGCTAGTCTCTCATTGGTTCCCCCTCTTCACGTTCATCCTCAGGACAAATTGCAACGTGTACGGAACAGGAGGTTAAAGGCGCTGATTCTCCAAGGAGGGAGATTGCTAGTAAAGCGGCTGGAATGGCGAACCGGAGCACAAGGAGATGAGAAATGAGGTGCGTTTTAGAAACCTTTCCCGGTCACACGGTGTACCATCTTCTGGGTTTCTCGTGCATGTTTTCGACGTAGGAAGATGCCCTTGACCCTGGAGATTTGGGACCCATGGGATGGGTACCACGCCGTATTACTTTACAGGGTCTGCGTTTGCTCACCCAACCTCACCAAACCTCTCAGCCCCAAGAGTGTCCACCCTTATGTCTCAATCAGCTGTGGGTCTAGATATGGTCAATCCAGGTGGCATCGCAGCCCCTGAACGAATTTTGTAAGAATTTCTCTCTCTTTCACTGTCTTTGTTTCATGGGTTTTTAAAAGTAATTGATTTTTATAATAGGGTTTAGCTGCTTTGCACTGCTGTGTTTATGCCGCTTTTCACCCACTTGACTCACTTACAGATAGATATCAATACATAGGTTTTAAGATTCTTACTAGTCAGATATATTCTTGGGCGGTGAATAGGGGGCGTTGAGTCCAGTTCACTGAGCAAGGAGTAGGTCTTGTCTATTACATATTGGGTTTATGGAACGGTATCTGAGCTAATTTGAAACCCTTGTTTTATGCATCACCCCACCTCACCTTTCCCGTTAAGCAGCCATAGTGTGTTTTCTAAACGTGCGACTCTGTTCTGTTTTGTAATTCAGTTCAAGGGTAGCGGTTTTTACATTCTCTCTGTAAGTGATATCTTATGATAAGTGTCTTTTTCTGTGTGACTTATTTCACTTAGAATCGTCGTACCTAAATCCACTCATCATGCTGCTCCTAGCCTTATGACGTTGATTTCATGGCTGAGTGATATTCCATTGTACATAAGGACCACAACTTCTTTATCCATTCTTCTCTTTCCTGGGATGTTTAAGGTGTAACGAAGTGGAGGTTCTTGTCAACAGAGCAGCCCTAAACTTTGGGGTGCCTGTGTCTTGCTGATTTTTAGTTTTCCCAATTTATATGCCCATGAGTGGAAGTGCCCTATGCTCTCTAAGCTGAGTTTTTTAGATGTTTCAGGACACACCGTACACTTCTCCAGAGTGGCTGTTGGCAATTTACAGCCCGCCCATCAGCGTAGCAAGGCTCCCATTTCTCCATGGCCTGTCCTGCATTTCTGGTTTTGACACTTTATTCAGCATGGCCCTTTTGACCGATGGGAAGTGAGACTTCTTTGTAGCGCTGATTTGCCTTTCCAGGTTGCTTGGTTGGCCAAAAAGGGCGTATGCGTTTTTTCCTGAATATATTCAGGAAAAAACGCATACGCCCTTTTTGGCCAAGGGCATCATTGTCGAGGTTTTGCCGCTTTTCCTGTGCTCTAAAGGCGATTCGAATCTACCTCCTGAAATCTGTTTCCTGCAATTCTACCTTGCTTTCAAATCCTCTTCGTAGCCTTCCCTCCATATATTTGTGGACGAGAGTTATCATTTCTAACTCTGCAGGTTTGTGAATTGCAGTGCCCCTGAGCTCCATTTTTCAACTCGCTTTCTTGGGAGCTGGCCGCAAAAGCGCAGGATTGCTTCAGGCCCTATTCTGGCTCCGGGCGGCAGGCTAAGCCTGTGGTTAATTCTTCATCCTGATGGGAAAATAGAGTGACCTGTGCCTGTCCCAACACCTAGAGCTAGTCTCTCATTGGTTCCCCCTCTTCCCGTTCATCCTCAGGACAAATTGCAACGTGTACGGAACAGGAGGTTAAAGGCGCTGATTCTCCAAGGAGGGAGATTGCTAGTAAAGCGGCTGGAATGGCGAACCGGAGCACAAGGAGATGAGAAATGAGGTGCGTTTTAGAAACCTTTCCCGGTCACACGGTGTACCATCTTCTGGGTTTCTCGTGCATGTTTTCGACGTAGGAAGATGCCCTTGACCCTGGAGATTTGGGACCCATGGGATGGGTACCAAGCCATATTACTTTACAGGGTCTGCGTTAGCTCACCCAACCTCACCAAACCTCTCAGCCCCAAGAGTGTCCACCCTTATGTCTCAATCAGCTGTGGGTCTAGATATGGTCAATCCAGGTGGCATCACAGCCCCTGAACGAATTTTGTAAGAATTTCTCTCTCTTTCACTGTCTTTGTTTCACGGGTTTTTAAAAGTAATTGATTTTTATAATAGGGTTTAGCTGCTTTGCACTGCTGTGTTTATGCCGCTTTTCACCCACTTGACTCACTTACAGATAGATATCAATACATAGGTTTTAAGATTCTTACTAGTCAGATATATTCTTGGGCGGTGAATAGGGGGCGTTGAGTCCAGTTCACTGAGCAAGGAGTAGGTCTTGTCTATTACATATTGGGTTTATGGAACGGTATCTGAGCTAATTTGAAACCCTTGTTTTATGCATCACCCCACCTCACCTTTCCCGTTAAGCAGCCATAGTGTGTTTTCTAAACGTGCGACTCTGTTCTGTTTTGTAATTCAGTTCAAGGGTAGCGGTTTTTACATTCTCTCTGTAAGTGATATCTTATGATAAGTGTCTTTTTCTGTGTGACTTATTTCACTTAGAATCGTCGTACCTAAATCCACTCATCATGCTGCTCCTAGCCTTATGACGTTGATTTCATGGATGAGTGATATTCCATTGTACATAAGGACCACAACTTCTTTATCCATTCTTCTCTTTCCTGGGATGTTTAAGGTGTAACGAAGTGGAGGTTCTTGTCAACAGAGCAGCCCTAAACTTTGGGGTGCCTGTGTCTTGCTGATTTTTAGTTTTCCCAATTTATACGCCCATGAGTGGAAGTGCCCTATGCTCTCTGAGCTGAGTTTTTTAGATGTTTCAGGACACACCGTACACTTCTCCAGAGTGGCTGTTGGCAATTTACAGCCCGCCCATCAGCGTAGCAAGGCTCCCATTTCTCCATGGCCTGTCCTGCATTTCTGGTTTTGACACATTATACAGCATGGCCCTTTTGACCGATGGGAAGCGAGACTTCTTTGTAGCGCTGATTTGCCTTTCCAGGTTGCTTGGTTGGCCAAAAAGGGCGTATGCGTTTTTTCCTGAATATATTCAGGAAAAAACGCATACGCCCTTTTTGGACAAGGGCATCATTGTCGAGGTTTTGCCGCTTTTCCTGTGCTTTAAAGGCGATTCGAATCTACCTCCTGAAATCTGTTTCCTGCAATTCTACCTTGCTTTCAAATCCTCTTCGTAGCCTTCCCTCCATATATTTGTGGACGAGAGTTATCATTTCTAACTCTGCAGGTTTGTGAATTGCAGTGCCCCTGAGCTCCATTTTTCAACTCGCTTTCTTGGGAGCTGGCCGCAAAAGCGCAGGATTGCTTCAGGCCCTATTCTGGCTCCGGGCGGCAGGCTGAGCCTGTGGTTAATTCTTCTTCCTGATGGGAAAATAGAGTGACCTGTGCCTGTCCCAACACCTAGAGCTAGTCTCTCATTGGTTCCCCCTCTTCCCGTTCATCCTCAGGACAAATTGCAACGTGTACGGAACAGGAGGTTAAAGGTGCTGATTCTCCCAGGAGGGAGATTGCTAGTAAAGCGGCTGGAATGGCGAACCGGAGCATAAGGAGATGAGAAATGAGGTGTGTTTTAGAAACCTTTCCCGGTCACACGGTGTACCATCTTCTGGGTTTCTCGTGCATGTTTTCGACGTAGGACGATGCCCTTGAACCTGGAGATTTGGGACCCATGGGATGGGTACCACGCCGTTGTACTTTAAAGGGTCTGCGTTTGCTCACCCAACCTCTCCAAACCTCTCAGCCCCAAGAGTGTCCACCCTTATGTCTCAGTCATCTGTGGGTCTAGATATGGTCAATCCAGCTGGCATCGCAGCCCCTGAACGAATTTTGTAAGAATTTCTCTCTCTTTCACTGTCTTTGTTTCACAGGTTTTTAAAAGTAATTGATTTTTATAATGGGGTTTAGCTGCTTTGCACTGCTGTGTTTATGCCGCTTTTCACCCACTTGACTCACTTACAGATAGATATCAATACATAGGTTTTAAGATTCTTACTAGTCAGATATATTCTTGGGCGGTGAATAGGGGGCGTTGAGTCCAGTTCACTGAGCAAGGAGTAGGTCTTGTCTATTACATATTGGGTTTATGGAACGGTATCTGAGCTAATTTGAAACCCTTGTTTTATGCATCACCCCACCTCACCTTTCCCGTTAAGCAGCCATAGTGTGTTTTCTAAACGTGCGACTCTGTTCTGTTTTGTAATTCAGTTCAAGGGTAGCGGTTTTTACATTCTCTCTGTAAGTGATATCTTATGATAAGTGTCTTTTTCTGTGTGACTTATTTCACTTAGAATCGTCGTACCTAAATCCACTCATCATGCTGCTCCTAGCCTTATGACGTTGATTTCATGGATGAGTGATATTCCATTGTACATAAGGACCACAACTTCTTTATCCATTCTTCTCTTTCCTGGGATGTTTAAGGTGTAACGAAGTGGAGGTTCTTGTCAACAGAGCAGCCCTAAACTTTGGGGTGCCTGTGTCTTGCTGATTTTTAGTTTTCCCAATTTATACGCCCATGAGTGGAAGTGCCCTATGCTCTCTAAGCTGAGTTTTTTAGATGTTTCAGGACACACCGTACACTTCTCCAGAGTGGCTGTTGGCAATTTACAGCCCGCCCATCAGCGTAGCAAGGCTCCCATTTCTCCATGGCCTGTCCTGCATTTCTGGTTTTGACACTTTATTCAGCATGGCCCTTTTGACCGATGGGAAGCGAGACTTCTTTGTAGCGCTGATTTGCCTTTCCAGGTTGCTTGGTTGGCCAAAAAGGGCGTATGCGTTTTTTCCTGAATATATTCAGGAAAAAACGCATACGCCCTTTTTGGACAAGGGCATCATTGTCGAGGTTTTGCCGCTTTTCCTGTGCTTTAAAGGCGATTCGAATCTACCTCCTGAAATCTGTTTCCTGCAATTCTACCTTGCTTTCAAATCCTCTTCGTAGCCTTCCCTCCATATATTTGTGGACGAGAGTTATCATTTCTAACTCTGCAGGTTTGTGAATTGCAGTGCCCCTGAGCTCCATTTTTCAACTC
Organism: Balaenoptera borealis; assembly: GCF_965194805.1. NCBI lineage: Eukaryota > Metazoa > Chordata > Mammalia > Artiodactyla > Balaenopteridae > Balaenoptera > Balaenoptera borealis. The sequence goes on along the minus strand of NW_028123474.1, from coordinate 284,550 downwards.
GCTTTCTTGGGAGCTGGCCGCAAAAGCGCAGGATTGCTTCAGGCCCTATTCTGGCTCCGTGCGGCAGGCTGAGCCTGTGGTTAATTCTTCTTCCTGATGGGAAAATAGAGTGACCTGTGCCTGTCCCAACACCTAGAGCTAGTCTCTCATTGGTTCCCCCTCTTCCCGTTCATCCTCAGGACAAATTGCAATGTGTACGGAACAGGAGGTTAAAGGTGCTGATTCTCCCAGGAGGGAGATTGCTAGTAAAGCGGCTGGAATGGCGAACCGGAGCACAAGGAGATGAGAAATGAGGTGTGTTTTAGAAACCTTTCCCGGTCACACGGTGTACCATCTTCTGGGTTTCTCGTGCATGTTTTCGACGTAGGAAGATGCCCTTGAACCTGGAGATTTGGGACCCATGGGATGGGTACCACGCCATATTACTTTACAGGGTCTGCGTTTGCTCACCCAACCTCTCCAAACCTCTCAGCCCCAAGAGTGTCCACCCTTATGTCTCAGTCATCTGTGGGTCTAGATATGGTCAATCCAGCTGGCATCGCAGCCCCTGAACGAATTTTGTAAGAATTTCTCTCTCTTTCACTGTCTTTGTTTCACAGGTTTTTAAAAGTAATTGATTTTTATAATGGGGTTCAGCTGCTTTGCACTGCTGTGTTTATGCCGCTTTACACCCACTTGACTCACTTACAGAGAGATATCAATGCATAGGTTTTAAGATTCTTACTAGTCAGATATATTCTTGGGCGGTGAATAGGGGGCGTTGAGTCCAGTTCACTGAGCAAGGAGTAGGTCTTGTCTATTACATATTGGGTTTATGGAACGGTATCTGAGCTAATTTGAAACCCTTGTTTTATGCATCACCCCACCTCACCTTTCCCGTTAAGCAGCCATAGTGTGTTTTCTAAACGTGCGACTCTGTTCTGTTTTGTAATTCAGTTCAAGGGTAGCGGTTTTTACATTCTCTCTGTAAGTGATATCTTATGATAAGTGTCTTTTTCTGTGTGACTTATTTCACTTAGAATCGTCGTACCTAAATCCACTCATCATGCTGCTCCTAGCCTTATGACGTTGATTTCATGGCTGAGTGATATTCCATTGTACATAAGGACCACAACTTCTTCTCTTTCCTGGGATGTTTAAGGTGTAACGAAGTGGAGGTTCTTGTCAACAGAGCAGCCCTAAACTTTGGGGTGCCTGTGTCTTGCTGATTTTTAGTTTTCCCAATTTATACGCCCATGAGTGGAAGTGCCCTATGCTCTCTGAGCTGAGTTTTTTAGATGTTTCAGGACACACCGTACACTTCTCCAGAGTGGCTGTTGGCAATTTACAGCCCGCCCATCAGCGTAGCAAGGCTCCCATTTCTCCATGGCCTGTCCTGCATTTCTGGTTTTGACACTTTATTCAGCATGGCCCTTTTGACCGATGGGAAGCGAGACTTCTTTGTAGCGCTGATTTGCCTTTCCAGGTTGCTTGGTTGGCCAAAAAGGGCGTATGCGTTTTTTCCTGAATATATTCAGGAAAAAACGCATACGCCCTTTTTGGCCAAGGGCATCATTGTCGAGGTTTTGCCGCTTTTCCTGTGCTTTAAATGCGATTCGAATCTACCTCCTGAAATCTGTTTCCTGCAATTCTGCCTTGCTTTCAAATCCTCATCGTTGCCTTCCTTCCATATATTTGTGGACGAGAGTTATCATTTCTAACTCTGCAGGTTTGTGAATTGCAGTGCCCCTGAGCTCCATTTTTTAACTCGCTTTCTTGGGAGCTGGCCGCAAAAGCGCAGGATTGCTTCAGGCCCTATTCTGGCTCCGGGCGGTAGGCTGAGCCTGTCGTTAATTCTTCTTCCTGATGGGAAAATAGAGTGACTTGTGCCTGTCCCAACACTTAGAGCTAGTCTCTCATTGGTTCCCCCTCTTCCCGTTCATCCTCAGGACAAATTGCAACGTGTACGGAACAGGAGGTTAAAGGTCCTGATTCTCCCAGGAGGGAGATTGCTAGTAAAGCGGCTGGAATGGCGAACCGGAGCACAAGGAGATGAGAAATGAGGTGCGTTTTAGAAACCTTTCCCGGTCACACGGTGTACCATCTTCTGGGTTTCTCGTGCATGTTTTCGACGTAGGAAGATGCCCTTGAACCTGGAGATTTGGGACCCATGGGATGGGTACCACGCCATATTACTTTAAAGGGTCTGCGTTAGCTCACCCAACCTCACCAAACCTCTCAGCCCCAAGAGTGTCCACCCTTATGTCTCAAGCAGCTGTGGGTCTAGATATGGTCAATCCAGGTGGCATCGCAGCCCCTGAACGAATTTTGTAAGAATTTCTCTCTCTTTCACTGTCTTTGTTTCACGGGTTTTTAAAAGTAATTGATTTTTATAATGGGGTTTAGCTGCTTTGCACTGCTGTGTTTATGCCACTTTACACCCACTTGACTCACTTACAGAGAGATATCAATACATAGGTTTTAAGATTCTTACTAGTCAGATGTATTCCTGGGGGGTGAATAGGGGTTGTTGAGTCCAGTTCACTGAGCAAGGAGTAGGTCTTGTCTATTACATATTGGGTTTATGGAACGGTATCTGAGCTAATTTGAAACCCTTGTTTTATGCATCACCCCACCTCACCTTTCCCGTTAAGCAGCCATAGTGTGTTTTCTAAACGTGCGACTCTGTTCTGTTTTGTAATTCAGTTCAAGGGTAGCGGTTTTTACATTCTCTCTGTAAGTGATATCTTATGATAAGTGTCTTTTTCTGTGTGACTTATTTCACTTAGAATCGTCGTACCTAAATCCACTCATCATGCTGCTCCTAGCCTTATGACGTTGATTTCATGGCTGAGTGATATTCCATTGTACATAAGACCCACAACTTCTTTATCCATTCTTCTCTTTCCTGGGATGTTTAAGGTGTAACGAAGTGGAGGTTCTTGTCAACAGAGCAGCCCTAAACTTTGGGGTGCCTGTGTCTTGCTGATTTTTAGTTTTCCCAATTTATACGCCCATGAGTGGAAGTGCCCTATGCTCTCTAAGCTGAGTTTTTTACATGTTTCAGGACACACCGTACACTTCTCCAGAGTGGCTGTTGGCAATTTACAGCCCGCCCATCAGCGTAGCAAGGCTCCCATTTCTCCATGGCCTGTCCTGCATTTCTGGTTTTGACACTTTATTCAGCATGGCCCTTTTGACCGATGGGAAGCGAGACTTCTTTGTAGCGCTGATTTGCCTTTCCAGGTTGCTTGGTTGGCCAAAAAGGGCGTATGCGTTTTTTCCTGAATATATTCAGGAAAAAACGCATACGCCCTTTTTGGCCAAGGGCATCATTGTCGAGGTTTTGCCGCTTTTCCTGTGCTTTAAAGGCGATTCGAATCTACCTCCTGAAATCGGTTTCCTGCAATTCTGCCTTGCTTTCAAATCCTCTTCGTTGCCTTCCCTCCATATATTTGTGGACGAGAGTTATCATTTCTAACTCTGCAGGTTTGTGAATTGCAGTGCCCCTGAGCTCCATTTTTCAACTCGCTTTCTTGGGAGCTGGCCGCAAAAGCGCAGGATTGCTTCAGGCCCTATTCTGGCTCCGGGCGGCAGGCTGAGCCTGTGGTTAATTCTGCTTCCTGATGGGAAAATAGAGTGACCTCTGCCTGTCCCAACACCTAGAGCTAGTCTCTCATTGGTTCCCCCTCTTCCCGTTCATCCTCAGGACAAATTGAAACGTGTTCGGAACAGGAGGTTAAAGGTGCTGATTCTCCAAGGAGGGAGATTGCTAGTAAAGCGGCTGGAATGGCGAACCGGAGCACAAGGAGATGAGAAATGAGGTGCGTTTTAGAAACCTTTCCCGGTCACACGGTGTACCATCTTCTGGGTTTCTCGTGCATGTTTTCGACGTAGGAAGATGCCCTTGAACCTGGAGATTTGGGACCCATGGGATGGGTACCACGCCGTATTACTTTACAGGGTCTGCGTTAGCTCACCCAACCTCACCAAACCTCTCAGCCCCAAGAGTGTCCTCCCTTATGTCTCAATCAGCTGTGGGTCTAGATATGGTCAATCCAGGTGGCATCGCAGCCCCTGAACGAATTTTGTAAGAATTTCTCTCTCTTTCACTGTCTTTGTTTCACGGGTTTTTAAAAGTAATTGATTTTTATAATAGGGTTTAGCTGCTTTGCACTGCTGTGTTTATGCCGCTTTACACCCACTTGACTCACTTACAGAGAGATATCAATACATAGGTTTTAAGATTCTTACTAGTCAGATATATTCTTGGGCGGTGAATAGGGGGCGTTGAGTCCAGTTCACTGAGCAAGGAGTAGGTCTTGTCTATTACATATTGGGTTTATGGAACGGTATCTGAGCTAATTTGAAACCCTTGTTTTATGCATCACCCCACCTCACCTTTCCCGTTAAGCAGCCATAGTGTGTTTTCTAAACGTGCGACTCTGTTCTGTTTTGTAATTCAGTTCAAGGGTAGCGGTTTTTACATTCTCTCTGTAAGTGATATCTTATGATAAGTGTCTTTTTCTGTGTGACTTATTTCACTTAGAATCGTCGTACCTAAATCCACTCATCATGCTGCTCCTAGCCTTATGACGTTGATTTCATGGCTGAGTGATATTCCATTGTACATAAGACCCACAACTTCTTTATCCATTCTTCTCTTTCCTGGGATGTTTAAGGTGTAACGAAGTGGAGGTTCTTGTCAACAGAGCAGCCCTAAACTTTGGGGTGCCTGTGTCTTGCTGATTTTTAGTTTTCCCAATTTATACGCCCATGAGTGGAAGTGCCCTATGCTCTCTAAGCTGAGTTTTTTACATGTTTCAGGACACACCGTACACTTCTCCAGAGTGGCTGTTGGCAATTTACAGCCCGCCCATCAGCGTAGCAAGGCTCCCATTTCTCCATGGCCTGTCCTGCATTTCTGGTTTTGACACTTTATTCAGCATGGCCCTTTTGACCGATGGGAAGCGAGACTTCTTTGTAGCGCTGATTTGCCTTTCCAGGTTGCTTGGTTGGCCAAAAAGGGCGTATGCGTTTTTTCCTGAATATATTCAGGAAAAAACGCATACGCCCTTTTTGGCCAAGGGCATCATTGTCGAGGTTTTGCCGCTTTTCCTGTGCTTTAAAGGCGATTCGAATCTACCTCCTGAAATCGGTTTCCTGCAATTCTGCCTTGCTTTCAAATCCTCTTCGTTGCCTTCCCTCCATATATTTGTGGACGAGAGTTATCATTTCTAACTCTGCAGGTTTGTGAATTGCAGTGCCCCTGAGCTCCATTTTTCAACTCGCTTTCTTGGGAGCTGGCCGCAAAAGCGCAGGATTGCTTCAGGCCCTATTCTGGCTCCGGGCGGCAGGCTGAGCCTGTGGTTAATTCTGCTTCCTGATGGGAAAATAGAGTGACCTCTGCCTGTCCCAACACCTAGAGCTAGTCTCTCATTGGTTCCCCCTCTTCCCGTTCATCCTCAGGACAAATTGAAACGTGTTCGGAACAGGAGGTTAAAGGTGCTGATTCTCCAAGGAGGGAGATTGCTAGTAAAGCGGCTGGAATGGCGAACCGGAGCACAAGGAGATGAGAAATGAGGTGCGTTTTAGAAACCTTTCCCGGTCACACGGTGTACCATCTTCTGGGTTTCTCGTGCATGTTTTCGACGTAGGAAGATGCCCTTGAACCTGGAGATTTGGGACCCATGGGATGGGTACCACGCCGTATTACTTTACAGGGTCTGCGTTAGCTCACCCAACCTCACCAAACCTCTCAGCCCCAAGAGTGTCCTCCCTTATGTCTCAATCAGCTGTGGGTCTAGATATGGTCAATCCAGGTGGCATCGCAGCCCCTGAACGAATTTTGTAAGAATTTCTCTCTCTTTCACTGTCTTTGTTTCACGGGTTTTTAAAAGTAATTGATTTTTATAATAGGGTTTAGCTGCTTTGCACTGCTGTGTTTATGCCGCTTTACACCCACTTGACTCACTTACAGAGAGATATCAATACATAGGTTTTAAGATTCTTACTAGTCAGATATATTCTTGGGCGGTGAATAGGGGGCGTTGAGTCCAGTTCACTGAGCAAGGAGTAGGTCTTGTCTATTACATATTGGGTTTATGGAACGGTATCTGAGCTAATTTGAAACCCTTGTTTTATGCATCACCCCACCTCACCTTTCCCGTTAAGCAGCCATAGTGTGTTTTCTAAACGTGCGACTCTGTTCTGTTTTGTAATTCAGTTCAAGGGTAGCGGTTTTTACATTCCCTCTGTAAGTGATATCTTATGATAAGTGTCTTTTTCTGTGTGACTTATTTCACTTAGAATCGTCGTACCTAAATCCACTCATCATGCTGCTCCTAGCCTTATGACGTTGATTTCATGGCTGAGTGATATTCCATTGTACATAAGGACCACAACTTCTTTATCCATTCTTCTCTTTCCTGGGATGTTTAAGGTGTAACGAAGTGGAGGTTCTTGTCAACAGAGCAGCCCTAAACTTTGGGGTGCCTGTGTCTTGCTGATTTTTAGTTTTCCCAATTTATACGCCCATGAGTGGAAGTGCCCTATGCTCTCTAAGCTGAGTATTTTAGATGTTTCAGGACACACCGTACACTTCTCCAGAGTGGCTGTTGGCAATTTACAGCCCGCCCATCAGCGTAGCAAGGCTCCCATTTCTCCATGGCCTGTCCTGCATTTCTGGTTTGGCACTTTATTCAGCATGGCCCTTTTGACCAATGGGAAGCGAGACTTCTTTGTAGCGCTGATTTGCCTTTCCAGGTTGCTTGGTTGGCCAAAAAGGGCGTATGCGTTTTTTCCTGAATATATTCAGGAAAAAACGCATACGCCCTTTTTGGCCAAGGGCATCATTGTCGAGGTTTTGCCGCTTTTCCTGTGCTTTAAAGGCGATTCGAATCTACCTCCTGAAATCGGTTTCCTGCAATTCTGCCTTGCTTTCAAATCCTCTTCGTAGCCTTCCCTCCATATATTTGTGGACGAGAGTTATCATTTCTAACTCTGCAGGTTTGTGAATTGCAGTGCCCCTGAGCTCCATTTTTCAACTCGCTTTCTTGGGAGCTGGCCGCAAAAGCGCAGGATTGCTTCAGGCCCTATTCTGGCTCCGGGCGGCAGGCTGAGCCTGTGGTTAATTCTGCTTCCTGATGGGAAAATAGAGTGACCTGTGCCTGTCCCAACACCTAGAGCTAGTCTCTCATTGGTTCCCCCTCTTCCCGTTCATCCTCAGGACAAATTGCAACGTGTTCGGAACAGGAGGTTAAAGGTGCTGATTCTCCAAGGAGGGAGATTGCTAGTAAAGCGGCTGGAATGGCGAACCGGAGCACAAGGAGATGAGAAATGAGGTGCGTTTTAGAAACCTTTCCCGGTCACACGGTGTACCATCTTCTGGGTTTCTCGTGCATGTTTTCGACGTAGGACGATGCCCTTGAACCTGGAGATTTGGGACCCATGGGATGGGTACCACGCCGTATTACTTTACAGGGTCTGCGTTAGCTCACCCAACCTCACCAAACCTCTCAGCCCCAAGAGTGTCCTCCCTTATGTCTCAATCAGCTGTGGGTCTAGATATGGTCAATCCAGGTGGCATCGCAGCCCCTGAACGAATTTTGTAAGAATTTCTCTCTCTTTCACTGTCTTTGTTTCACGGGTTTTTAAAAGTAATTGATTTTTATAATAGGGTTTAGCTGCTTTGCACTGCTGTGTTTATGCCGCTTTACACCCACTTGACTCACTTACAGAGAGATATCAATACATAGGTTTTAAGATTCTTACTAGTCAGATATATTCTTGGGCGGTGAATAGGGGGCGTTGAGTCCAGTTCACTGAGCAAGGAGTAGGTCTGGTCTATTACATATTGGGTTTATGGAACGGTATCTGAGCTAATTTGAAACCCTTGTTTTATGCATCACCCCACCTCACCTTTCCCGTTAAGCAGCCATAGTGTGTTTTCTAAACGTGCGACTCTGTTCTGTTTTGTAATTCAGTTCAAGGGTAGCGGTTTTTACATTCCCTCTGTAAGTGATATCTTATGATAAGTGTCTTTTTCTGTGTGACTTATTTCACTTAGAATCGTCGTACCTAAATCCACTCATCATGCTGCTCCTAGCCTTATGACGTTGATTTCATGGCTGAGTGATATTCCATTGTACATAAGGACCACAACTTCTTTATCCATTCTTCTCTTTCCTGGGATGTTTAAGGTGTAACGAAGTGGAGGTTCTTGTCAACAGAGCAGCCCTAAACTTTGGGGTGCCTGTGTCTTGCTGATTTTTAGTTTTCCCAATTTATACGCCCATGAGTGGAAGTGCCCTATGCTCTCTAAGCTGAGTTTTTTAGATGTTTCAGGACACACCGTACACTTCTCCAGAGTGGCTGTTGGCAATTTACAGCCCGCCCATCAGCGTAGCAAGGCTCCCATTTCTCCATGGCCTGTCCTGCATTTCTGGTTTTGACACTTTATTCAGCATGGCCCTTTTGACCGATGGGAAGCGAGACTTCTTTGTAGCGCTGATTTGCCTTTCCAGGTTGCTTGGTTGGCCAAAAAGGGCGTATGCGTTTTTTCCTGAATATATTCAGGAAAAAACGCATACGCCCTTTTTGGCCAAGGGCATCATTGTCGAGGTTTTGCCGCTTTTCCTGTGCTTTAAAGGCGATTCGAATCTACCTCCTGAAATCGGTTTCCTGCAATTCTGCCTTGCTTTCAAATCCTCTTCGTAGCCTTCCCTCCATATATTTGTGGACGAGAGTTATCATTTCTAACTCTGCAGGTTTGTGAATTGCAGTGCCCCTGAGCTCCATTTTTCAACTCGCTTTCTTGGGAGCTGGCCGCAAAAGCGCAGGATTGCTTCAGGCCCTATTCTGGCTCCGGGCGGCAGGCTGAGCCTGTGGTTAATTCTGCTTCCTGATGGGAAAATAGAGTGACCTCTGCCTGTCCCAACACCTAGAGCTAGTCTCTCATTGGTTCCCCCTCTTCCCGTTCATCCTCAGGACAAATTGCAACGTGTACGGAACAGGAGGTTAAAGGTGCTGATTCTCCAAGGAGGGAGATTGCTAGTAAAGTGGCTGGAATGGCGAACCGGAGCACAGGGAGATGAGAAATGAGGTGCGTTTTAGAAACCTTTCCCGGTCACACGGTGTACCATCTTCTGGGTTTCTCATGCATGTTTTCGATGTAGGAAGATGCCCTTGAACCTGGAGATTTGGGACCCATGGGATGGGTACCACGCCATATTACTTTAAAGGGTCTGCGTTAGCTCACCCAACCTCACCAAACCTCTCAGCCCCAAGAGTGTCCACCCTTATGTCTCAATCAGCTGTGGGTCTAGATATGGTCAATCCAGGTGGCATCGCAGCCCCTGAACGAATTTTGTAAGAATTTCTCTCTCTTTCACTGTCTTTGTTTCACGGGTTTTTAAAAGTAATTGATTTTTATAATAGGGTTTAGCTGCTTTGCACTGCTGTGTTTATGCCGCTTTACACCCACTTGACTCACTTACAGAGAGATATCAATACATAGGTTTTAAGATTCTTACTAGTCAGATATATTCCTGGGCGGTGAATAGGGGTTGTTGAGTCCAGTTCACTGAGCAAGGAGTAGGTCTTGTCTATTACATATTGGGTTTATGGAACGGTATCTGAGCTAATTTGAAACCCTTGTTTTATGCATCACCCCACCTCACCTTTCCCGTTAAGCAGCCATAGTGTGTTTTCTAAACGTGCGACTCTGTTCTGTTTTGTAATTCAGTTCAAGGGTAGCGGTTTTTACATTCCCTCTGTAAGTGATATCTTATGATAAGTGTCTTTTTCTGTGTGACTTATTTCACTTAGAATCGTCGTACCTAAATCCACTCATCATGCTGCTCCTAGCCTTATGACGTTGATTTCATGGCTGAGTGATATTCCATTGTACATAAGGACCACAACTTCTTTATCCATTCTTCTCTTTCCTGGGATGTTTAAGGTGTAACGAAGTGGAGGTTCTTGTCAACAGAGCAGCCCTAAACTTTGGGGTGCCTGTGTCTTGCTGATTTTTAGTTTTCCCAATTTATACGCCCATGAGTGGAAGTGCCCTATGCTCTCTAAGCTGAGTTTTTTAGATGTTTCAGGACACACCGTACACTTCTCCAGAGTGGCTGTTGGCAATTTACAGCCCGCCCATCAGCGTAGCAAGGCTCCCATTTCTCCATGGCCTGTCCTGCATTTCTGGTTTTGACACTTTATTCAGCATGGCCCTTTTGACCGATGGGAAGCGAGACTTCTTTGTAGCGCTGATTTGCCTTTCCAGGTTGCTTGGTTGGCCAAAAAGGGCGTATGCGTTTTTTCCTGAATATATTCAGGAAAAAACGCATACGCCCTTTTTGGCCAAGGGCATCATTGTCGAGGTTTTGCCGCTTTTCCTGTGCTTTAAAGGCGATTCGAATCTACCTCCTGAAATCGGTTTCCTGCAATTCTGCCTTGCTTTCAAATCCTCTTCGTAGCCTTCCCTCCATATATTTGTGGACGAGAGTTATCATTTCTAACTCTGCAGGTTTGTGAATTGCAGTGCCCCTGAGCTCCATTTTTCAACTCGCTTTCTTGGGAGCTGGCCGCAAAAGCGCAGGATTGCTTCAGGCCCTATTCTGGCTCCGGGCGGCAGGCTGAGCCTGTGGTTAATTCTGCTTCCTGATGGGAAAATAGAGTGACCTCTGCCTGTCCCAACACCTAGAGCTAGTCTCTCATTGGTTCCCCCTCTTCCCGTTCATCCTCAGGACAAATTGCAACGTGTACGGAACAGGAGGTTAAAGGTGCTGATTCTCCAAGGAGGGAGATTGCTAGTAAAGTGGCTGGAATGGCGAACCGGAGCACAAGGAGATGAGAAATGAGGTGCGTTTTAGAAACCTTTCCCGGTCACACGGTGTACCATCTTCTGGGTTTCTCGTGCATGTTTTCGACGTAGGAAGATGCCCTTGAACCTGGAGATTTGGGACCCATGGGATGGGTACCACGCCATATTACTTTAAAGGGTCTGCGTTAGCTCACCCAACCTCACCAAACCTCTCAGCCCCAAGAGTGTCCACCCTTATGTCTCAATCAGCTGTGGGTCTAGATATGGTCAATCCAGGTGGCATCGCAGCCCCTGAACGAATTTTGTAAGAATTTCTCTCTCTTTCACTGTCTTTGTTTCACGGGTTTTTAAAAGTAATTGATTTTTATAATAGGGTTTAGCTGCTTTGCACTGCTGTGTTTATGCCGCTTTACACCCACTTGACTCACTTACAGAGAGATATCAATACATAGGTTTTAAGATTCTTACTAGTCAGATATATTCCTGGGGGGTGAATAGGGGTTGTTGAGTCCAGTTCACTGAGCAAGGAGTAGGTCTTGTCTATTACATATTGGGTTTATGGAACGGTATCTGAGCTAATTTGAAACCCTTGTTTTATGCATCACCCCACCTCACCTTTCCCGTTAAGCAGCCATAGTGTGTTTTCTAAACGTGCGACTCTGTTCTGTTTTGTAATTCAGTTCAAGGGTAGCGGTTTTTACATTCTCTCTGTAAGTGATATCTTATGATAAGTGTCTTTTTCTGTGTGACTTATTTCACTTAGAATCGTCGTACCTAAATCCACTCATCATGCTGCTCCTAGCCTTATGACGTTGATTTCATGGCTGAGTGATATTCCATTGTACATAAGGACCACAACTTCTTTATCCATTCTTCTCTTTCCTGGGATGTTTAAGGTGTAACGAAGTGGAGGTTCTTGTCAACAGAGCAGCCCTAAACTTTGGGGTGCCTGTGTCTTGCTGATTTTTAGTTTTCCCAATTTATACGCCCATGAGTGGAAGTGCCCTATGCTCTCTAAGCTGAGTTTTTTAGATGTTTCAGGACACACCGTACACTTCTCCAGAGTGGCTGTTGGCAATTTACAGCCCGCCCATCAGCGTAGCAAGGCTCCCATTTCTCCATGGCCTGTCCTGCATTTCTGGTTTTGACACTTTATTCAGCATGGCCCTTTTGACCGATGGGAAGCGAGACTTCTTTGTAGCGCTGATTTGCCTTTCCAGGTTGCTTGGTTGGCCAAAAAGGGCGTATGCGTTTTTTCCTGAATATATTCAGGAAAAAACGCATACGCCCTTTTTGGCCAAGGGCATCATTGTCGAGGTTTTGCCGCTTTTCCTGTGCTTTAAAGGCGATTCGAATCTACCTCCTGAAATCGGTTTCCTGCAATTCTGCCTTGCTTTCAAATCCTCTTCGTTGCCTTCCCTCCATATATTTGTGGACGAGAGTTATCATTTCTAACTCTGCAGGTTTGTGAATTGCAGTGCCCCTGAGCTCCATTTTTCAACTCGCTTTCTTGGGAGCTGGCCGCAAAAGCGCAGGATTGCTTCAGGCCCTATTCTGGCTCCGGGCGGCAGGCTGAGCCTGTGGTTAATTCTGCTTCCTGATGGGAAAATAGAGTGACCTGTGCCTGTCCCAACACCTAGAGCTAGTCTCTCATTGGTTCCCCCTCTTCCCGTTCATCCTCAGGACAAATTGCAACGTGTTCGGAACAGGAGGTTAAAGGTGCTGATTCTCCAAGGAGGGAGATTGCTAGTAAAGCGGCTGGAATGGTGAACCGGAGCACAAGGAGATGAGAAATGAGGTGCGTTTTAGAAACCTTTCCCGGTCACACGGTGTACCATCTTCTGGGTTTCTCGTGCATGTTTTCGACGTAGGACGATGCCCTTGAACCTGGAGATTTGGGACCCATGGGATGGGTACCACGCCGTATTACTTTACAGGGTCTGCGTTAGCTCACCCAACCTCACCAAACCTCTCAGCCCCAAGAGTGTCCTCCCTTATGTCTCAATCAGCTGTGGGTCTAGATATGGTCAATCCAGGTGGCATCGCAGCCCCTGAACGAATTTTGTAAGAATTTCTCTCTCTTTCACTGTCTTTGTTTCACGGGTTTTTAAAAGTAATTGATTTTTATAATAGGGTTTAGCTGCTTTGCACTGCTGTGTTTATGCCGCTTTACACCCACTTGACTCACTTACAGAGAGATATCAATACATAGGTTTTAAGATTCTTACTAGTCAGATATATTCTTGGGCGGTGAATAGGGGGCGTTGAGTCCAGTTCACTGAGCAAGGAGTAGGTCTTGTCTATTACATATTGGGTTTATGGAACGGTATCTGAGCTAATTTGAAACCCTTGTTTTATGCATCACCCCACCTCACCTTTCCCGTTAAGCAGCCATAGTGTGTTTTCTAAACGTGCGACTCTGTTCTGTTTTGTAATTCAGTTCAAGGGTAGCGGTTTTTACATTCCCTCTGTAAGTGATATCTTATGATAAGTGTCTTTTTCTGTGTGACTTATTTCACTTAGAATCGTCGTACCTAAATCCACTCATCATGCTGCTCCTAGCCTTATGACGTTGATTTCATGGCTGAGTGATATTCCATTGTACATAAGGACCACAACTTCTTTATCCATTCTTCTCTTTCCTGGGATGTTTAAGGTGTAACGGAGTGGAGGTTCTTGTCAACAGAGCAGCCCTAAACTTTGGGGTGCCTGTGTCTTGCTGATTTTTAGTTTTCCCAATTTATACGCCCATGAGTGGAAGTGCCCTATGCTCTCTAAGCTGAGTTTTTTAGATGTTTCAGGACACACCGTACACTTCTCCAGAGTGGCTGTTGGCAATTTACAGCCCGCCCATCAGCGTAGCAAGGCTCCCATTTCTCCATGGCCTGTCCTGCATTTCTGGTTTTGACACTTTATTCAGCATGGCCCTTTTGACCGATGGGAAGCGAGACTTCTTTGTAGCGCTGATTTGCCTTTCCAGGTTGCTTGGTTGGCCAAAAAGGGCGTATGCGTTTTTTCCTGAATATATTCAGGAAAAAACGCATACGCCCTTTTTGGCCAAGGGCATCATTGTCGAGGTTTTGCCGCTTTTCCTGTGCTTTAAAGGCGATTCGAATCTACCTCCTGAAATCGGTTTCCTGCAATTCTGCCTTGCTTTCAAATCCTCTTCGTAGCCTTCCCTCCATATATTTGTGGACGAGAGTTATCATTTCTAACTCTGCAGGTTTGTGAATTGCAGTGCCCCTGAGCTCCATTTTTCAACTCGCTTTCTTGGGAGCTAGCCGCAAAATCGCAGGATTGCTTCAGGCCCTATTCTGGCTCCGGGCGGCAGGCTGAGCCTGTGGTTAATTCTGCTTCCTAATGGGAAAATAGAGTGACCTCTGCCTGTCCCAACACCTAGAGCTAGTCTCTCAATGGTTCCCCCTCTTCCCGTTCATCTTCAGGACAAATTGCAACGTGTTCGGAACAGGAGGTTAAAGGTGCTGATTCTCCAAGGTGGGAGATTGCTAGTAAAGCGGCTGGAATGGCGAACCGGAGCACAAGGAGATGAGAAATGAGGTGCGTTTTAGAAATCTTTCCCGGTCACACGGTGTACCATCTTCTGGGTTTCTCGTGCATGTTTTCGACGTAGGACGATGCCCTTGAACCTGGAGATTTGGGACCCATGGGATGGGTACCACGCCGTATTACTTTACAGGGTCTGCGTTAGCTCACCCAACCTCACCAAACCTCTCAGCCCCAAGAGTATCCTCCCTTATGTCTCAATCAGCTGTGGGTCTAGATATGGTCAATCCAGGTGGCATCGCAGCCCCTGAACGAATTTTGTAAGAATTTCTCTCTCTTTCACTGTCTTTGTTTCACGGGTTTTTAAAAGTAATTGATTTTTATAATAGGGTTTAGCTGCTTTGCACTGCTGTGTTTATGCCGCTTTACACCCACTTGACTCACTTACAGAGAGATATCAATACATAGGTTTTAAGATTCTTACTAGTCAGATATATTCGTGGGCGGTGAATAGGGGGCGTTGAGTCCAGTTCACTGAGCAAGGAGTAGGTCTGGTCTATTACATATTGGGTTTATGGAACGGTATCTGAGCTAATTTGAAACCCTTGTTTTATGCATCACCCCACCTCACCTTTCCCGTTAAGCAGCCATAGTGTGTTTTCTAAACGTGCGACTCTGTTCTGTTTTGTAATTCAGTTCAAGGGTAGCGGTTTTTACATTCCCTCTGTAAGTGATATCTTATGATAAGTGTCTTTTTCTGTGTGACTTATTTCACTTAGAATCGTCGTACCTAAATCCACTCATCATGCTGCTCCTAGCCTTATGACGTTGATTTCATGGCTGAGTGATATTCCATTGTACATAAGGACCACAACTTCTTTATCCATTCTTCTCTTTCCTGGGATGTTTAAGGTGTAACGAAGTGGAGGTTCTTGTCAACAGAGCAGCCCTAAACTTTGGGGTGCCTGTGTCTTGCTGATTTTTAGTTTTCCCAATTTATACGCCCATGAGTGGAAGTGCCCTATGCTCTCTAAGCTGAGTTTTTTAGATGTTTCAGGACACACCGTACACTTCTCCAGAGTGGCTGTTGGCAATTTACAGCCCGCCCATCAGCGTAGCAAGGCTCCCATTTCTCCATGGCCTGTCCTGCATTTCTGGTTTTGACACTTTATTCAGCATGGCCCTTTTGACCGATGGGAAGCGAGACTTCTTTGTAGCGCTGATTTGCCTTTCCAGGTTGCTTGGTTGGCCAAAAAGGGCGTATGCGTTTTTTCCTGAATATATTCAGGAAAAAACGCATACGCCCTTTTTGGCCAAGGGCATCATTGTCGAGGTTTTGCCGCTTTTCCTGTGCTTTAAAGGCGATTCGAATCTACCTCCTGAAATCGGTTTCCTGCAATTCTGCCTTGCTTTCAAATCCTCTTCGTTGCCTTCCCTCCATATATTTGTGGACGAGAGTTATCATTTCTAACTCTGCAGGTTTGTGAATTGCAGTGCCCCTGAGCTCCATTTTTCAACTCGCTTTCTTGGGAGCTGGCCGCAAAAGCGCAGGATTGCTTCAGGCCCTATTCTGGCTCCGGGCGGCAGGCTGAGCCTGTGGTTAATTCTGCTTCCTGATGGGAAAATAGAGTGACCTGTGCCTGTCCCAACACCTAGAGCTAGTCTCTCATTGGTTCCCCCTCTTCCCGTTCATCCTCAGGACAAATTGCAACGTGTTCGGAACAGGAGGTTAAAGGTGCTGATTCTCCAAGGAGGGAGATTGCTAGTAAAGCGGCTGGAATGGCGAACCGGAGCACAAGGAGATGAGAAATGAGGTGCGTTTTAGAAACCTTTCCCGGTCACACGGTGTACCATCTTCTGGGTTTCTCGTGCATGTTTTCGACGTAGGAAGATGCCCTTGAACCTGGAGATTTGGGACCCATGGGATGGGTACCACGCCGTATTACTTTATAGGGTCTGCGTTAGCTCACCCAACCTCACCAAACCTCTCAGCCCCAAGAGTGTCCTCCCTTATGTCTCAATCAGCTGTGGGTCTAGATATGGTCAATCCAGGTGGCATCGCAGCCCCTGAACGAATTTTGTAAGAATTTCTCTCTCTTTCACTGTCTTTGTTTCACGGGTTTTTAAAAGTAATTGATTTTTATAATAGGGTTTAGCTGCTTTGCACTGCTGTGTTTATGCCGCTTTACACCCACTTGACTCACTTACAGAGAGATATCAATACATAGGTTTTAAGATTCTTACTAGTCAGATATATTCTTGGGCGGTGAATAGGGGGCGTTGAGTCCAGTTCACTGAGCAAGGAGTAGGTCTGGTCTATTACATATTGGGTTTATGGAACGGTATCTGAGCTAATTTGAAACCCTTGTTTTATGCATCACCCCACCTCACCTTTCCCGTTAAGCAGCCATAGTGTGTTTTCTAAACGTGCGACTCTGTTCTGTTTTGTAATTCAGTTCAAGGGTAGCGGTTTTTACATTCCCTCTGTAAGTGATATCTTATGATAAGTGTCTTTTTCTGTGTGACTTATTTCACTTAGAATCGTCGTACCTAAATCCACTCATCATGCTGCTCCTAGCCTTATGACGTTGATTTCATGGCTGAGTGATATTCCATTGTACATAAGGACCACAACTTCTTTATCCATTCTTCTCTTTCCTGGGATGTTTAAGGTGTAACGAAGTGGAGGTTCTTGTCAACAGAGCAGCCCTAAACTTTGGGGTGCCTGTGTCTTGCTGATTTTTAGTTTTCCCAATTTATACGCCCATGAGTGGAAGTGCCCTATGCTCTCTAAGCTGAGTTTTTTAGATGTTTCAGGACACACCGTACACTTCTCCAGAGTGGCTGTTGGCAATTTACAGCCCGCCCATCAGCGTAGCAAGGCTCCCATTTCTCCATGGCCTGTCCTGCATTTCTGGTTTTGACACTTTATTCAGCATGGCCCTTTTGACCGATGGGAAGCGAGACTTCTTTGTAGCGCTGATTTGCCTTTCCAGGTTGCTTGGTTGGCCAAAAAGGGCGTATGCGTTTTTTCCTGAATATATTCAGGAAAAAACGCATACGCCCTTTTTGGCCAAGGGCATCATTGTCGAGGTTTTGCCGCTTTTCCTGTGCTTTAAAGGCGATTCGAATCTACCTCCTGAAATCGGTTTCCTGCAATTCTGCCTTGCTTTCAAATCCTCTTCGTAGCCTTCCCTCCATATATTTGTGGACGAGAGTTATCATTTCTAACTCTGCAGGTTTGTGAATTGCAGTGCCCCTGAGCTCCATTTTTCAACTCGCTTTCTTGGGAGCTGGCCGCAAAAGCGCAGGATTGCTTCAGGCCCTATTCTGGCTCCGGGCGGCAGGCTGAGCCTGTGGTTAATTCTGCTTCCTGATGGGAAAATAGAGTGACCTCTGCCTGTCCCAACACCTAGAGCTAGTCTCTCATTGGTTCCCCCTCTTCCCGTTCATCCTCAGGACAAATTGAAACGTGTTCGGAACAGGAGGTTAAAGGTGCTGATTCTCCAAGGAGGGAGATTGCTAGTAAAGCGGCTGGAATGGCGAACCGGAGCACAAGGAGATGAGAAATGAGGTGCGTTTTAGAAACCTTTCCCGGTCACACGGTGTACCATCTTCTGGGTTTCTCGTGCATGTTTTCGACGTAGGAAGATGCCCTTGAACCTGGAGATTTGGGACCCATGGGATGGGTACCACGCCGTATTACTTTACAGGGTCTGCGTTAGCTCACCCAACCTCACCAAACCTCTCAGCCCCAAGAGTGTCCTCCCTTATGTCTCAATCAGCTGTGGGTCTAGATATGGTCAATCCAGGTGGCATCGCAGCCCCTGAACGAATTTTGTAAGAATTTCTCTCTCTTTCACTGTCTTTGTTTCACGGGTTTTTAAAAGTAATTGATTTTTATAATAGGGTTTAGCTGCTTTGCACTGCTGTGTTTATGCCGCTTTACACCCACTTGACTCACTTACAGAGAGATATCAATACATAGGTTTTAAGATTCTTACTAGTCAGATATATTCTTGGGCGGTGAATAGGGGGCGTTGAGTCCAGTTCACTGAGCAAGGAGTAGGTCTTGTCTATTACATATTGGGTTTATGGAACGGTATCTGAGCTAATTTGAAACCCTTGTTTTATGCATCACCCCACCTCACCTTTCCCGTTAAGCAGCCATAGTGTGTTTTCTAAACGTGCGACTCTGTTCTGTTTTGTAATTCAGTTCAAGGGTAGCGGTTTTTACATTCCCTCTGTAAGTGATATCTTATGATAAGTGTCTTTTTCTGTGTGACTTATTTCACTTAGAATCGTCGTACCTAAATCCACTCATCATGCTGCTCCTAGCCTTATGACGTTGATTTCATGGCTGAGTGATATTCCATTGTACATAAGGACCACAACTTCTTTATCCATTCTTCTCTTTCCTGGGATGTTTAAGGTGTAACGAAGTGGAGGTTCTTGTCAACAGAGCAGCCCTAAACTTTGGGGTGCCTGTGTCTTGCTGATTTTTAGTTTTCCCAATTTATACGCCCATGAGTGGAAGTGCCCTATGCTCTCTAAGCTGAGTATTTTAGATGTTTCAGGACACACCGTACACTTCTCCAGAGTGGCTGTTGGCAATTTACAGCCCGCCCATCAGCGTAGCAAGGCTCCCATTTCTCCATGGCCTGTCCTGCATTTCTGGTTTGGCACTTTATTCAGCATGGCCCTTTTGACCAATGGGAAGCGAGACTTCTTTGTAGCGCTGATTTGCCTTTCCAGGTTGCTTGGTTGGCCAAAAAGGGCGTATGCGTTTTTTCCTGAATATATTCAGGAAAAAACGCATACGCCCTTTTTGGCCAAGGGCATCATTGTCGAGGTTTTGCCGCTTTTCCTGTGCTTTAAAGGCGATTCGAATCTACCTCCTGAAATCGGTTTCCTGCAATTCTGCCTTGCTTTCAAATCCTCTTCGTAGCCTTCCCTCCATATATTTGTGGACGAGAGTTATCATTTCTAACTCTGCAGGTTTGTGAATTGCAGTGCCCCTGAGCTCCATTTTTCAACTCGCTTTCTTGGGAGCTGGCCGCAAAAGCGCAGGATTGCTTCAGGCCCTATTCTGGCTCCGGGCGGCAGGCTGAGCCTGTGGTTAATTCTGCTTCCTGATGGGAAAATAGAGTGACCTGTGCCTGTCCCAACACCTAGAGCTAGTCTCTCATTGGTTCCCCCTCTTCCCGTTCATCCTCAGGACAAATTGCAACGTGTTCGGAACAGGAGGTTAAAGGTGCTGATTCTCCAAGGAGGGAGATTGCTAGTAAAGCGGCTGGAATGGCGAACCGGAGCACAAGGAGATGAGAAATGAGGTGCGTTTTAGAAACCTTTCCCGGTCACACGGTGTACCATCTTCTGGGTTTCTCGTGCATGTTTTCGACGTAGGACGATGCCCTTGAACCTGGAGATTTGGGACCCATGGGATGGGTACCACGCCGTATTACTTTACAGGGTCTGCGTTAGCTCACCCAACCTCACCAAACCTCTCAGCCCCAAGAGTGTCCTCCCTTATGTCTCAATCAGCTGTGGGTCTAGATATGGTCAATCCAGGTGGCATCGCAGCCCCTGAACGAATTTTGTAAGAATTTCTCTCTCTTTCACTGTCTTTGTTTCACGGGTTTTTAAAAGTAATTGATTTTTATAATAGGGTTTAGCTGCTTTGCACTGCTGTGTTTATGCCGCTTTACACCCACTTGACTCACTTACAGAGAGATATCAATACATAGGTTTTAAGATTCTTACTAGTCAGATATATTCTTGGGCGGTGAATAGGGGGCGTTGAGTCCAGTTCACTGAGCAAGGAGTAGGTCTGGTCTATTACATATTGGGTTTATGGAACGGTATCTGAGCTAATTT
The DNA here is from genome assembly GCF_965194805.1 of Balaenoptera borealis. Lineage (NCBI taxonomy): Eukaryota > Metazoa > Chordata > Mammalia > Artiodactyla > Balaenopteridae > Balaenoptera > Balaenoptera borealis. The sequence goes on along the minus strand of NW_028123474.1, from coordinate 264,365 downwards.
GAAACCCTTGTTTTATGCATCACCCCACCTCACCTTTCCCGTTAAGCAGCCATAGTGTGTTTTCTAAACGTGCGACTCTGTTCTGTTTTGTAATTCAGTTCAAGGGTAGCGGTTTTTACATTCCCTCTGTAAGTGATATCTTATGATAAGTGTCTTTTTCTGTGTGACTTATTTCACTTAGAATCGTCGTACCTAAATCCACTCATCATGCTGCTCCTAGCCTTATGACGTTGATTTCATGGCTGAGTGATATTCCATTGTACATAAGGACCACAACTTCTTTATCCATTCTTCTCTTTCCTGGGATGTTTAAGGTGTAACGAAGTGGAGGTTCTTGTCAACAGAGCAGCCCTAAACTTTGGGGTGCCTGTGTCTTGCTGATTTTTAGTTTTCCCAATTTATACGCCCATGAGTGGAAGTGCCCTATGCTCTCTAAGCTGAGTTTTTTAGATGTTTCAGGACACACCGTACACTTCTCCAGAGTGGCTGTTGGCAATTTACAGCCCGCCCATCAGCGTAGCAAGGCTCCCATTTCTCCATGGCCTGTCCTGCATTTCTGGTTTTGACACTTTATTCAGCATGGCCCTTTTGACCGATGGGAAGCGAGACTTCTTTGTAGCGCTGATTTGCCTTTCCAGGTTGCTTGGTTGGCCAAAAAGGGCGTATGCGTTTTTTCCTGAATATATTCAGGAAAAAACGCATACGCCCTTTTTGGCCAAGGGCATCATTGTCGAGGTTTTGCCGCTTTTCCTGTGCTTTAAAGGCGATTCGAATCTACCTCCTGAAATCGGTTTCCTGCAATTCTGCCTTGCTTTCAAATCCTCTTCGTAGCCTTCCCTCCATATATTTGTGGACGAGAGTTATCATTTCTAACTCTGCAGGTTTGTGAATTGCAGTGCCCCTGAGCTCCATTTTTCAACTCGCTTTCTTGGGAGCTGGCCGAAAAAGCGCAGGATTGCTTCAGGCCCTATTCTGGCTCCGGGCGGCAGGCTGAGCCTGTGGTTAATTCTGCTTCCTGATGGGAAAATAGAGTGACCTCTGCCTGTCCCAACACCTAGAGCTAGTCTCTCATTGGTTCCCCCTCTTCCCGTTCATCCTCAGGACAAATTGCAACGTGTACGGAACAGGAGGTTAAAGGTGCTGATTCTCCAAGGAGGGAGATTGCTAGTAAAGTGGCTGGAATGGCGAACCGGAGCACAGGGAGATGAGAAATGAGGTGCGTTTTAGAAACCTTTCCCGGTCACACGGTGTACCATCTTCTGGGTTTCTCGTGCATGTTTTCGACGTAGGAAGATGCCCTTGAACCTGGAGATTTGGGACCCATGGGATGGGTACCACGCCATATTACTTTAAAGGGTCTGCGTTAGCTCACCCAACCTCACCAAACCTCTCAGCCCCAAGAGTGTCCACCCTTATGTCTCAATCAGCTGTGGGTCTAGATATGGTCAATCCAGGTGGCATCGCAGCCCCTGAACGAATTTTGTAAGAATTTCTCTCTCTTTCACTGTCTTTGTTTCACGGGTTTTTAAAAGTAATTGATTTTTATAATAGGGTTTAGCTGCTTTGCACTGCTGTGTTTATGCCGCTTTACACCCACTTGACTCACTTACAGAGAGATATCAATACATAGGTTTTAAGATTCTTACTAGTCAGATATATTCCTGGGCGGTGAATAGGGGTTGTTGAGTCCAGTTCACTGAGCAAGGAGTAGGTCTTGTCTATTACATATTGGGTTTATGGAACGGTATCTGAGCTAATTTGAAACCCTTGTTTTATGCATCACCCCACCTCACCTTTCCCGTTAAGCAGCCATAGTGTGTTTTCTAAACGTGCGACTCTGTTCTGTTTTGTAATTCAGTTCAAGGGTAGCGGTTTTTACATTCCCTCTGTAAGTGATATCTTATGATAAGTGTCTTTTTCTGTGTGACTTATTTCACTTAGAATCGTCGTACCTAAATCCACTCATCATGCTGCTCCTAGCCTTATGACGTTGATTTCATGGCTGAGTGATATTCCATTGTACATAAGGACCACAACTTCTTTATCCATTCTTCTCTTTCCTGGGATGTTTAAGGTGTAACGAAGTGGAGGTTCTTGTCAACAGAGCAGCCCTAAACTTTGGGGTGCCTGTGTCTTGCTGATTTTTAGTTTTCCCAATTTATACGCCCATGAGTGGAAGTGCCCTATGCTCTCTAAGCTGAGTTTTTTAGATGTTTCAGGACACACCGTACACTTCTCCAGAGTGGCTGTTGGCAATTTACAGCCCGCCCATCAGCGTAGCAAGGCTCCCATTTCTCCATGGCCTGTCCTGCATTTCTGGTTTTGACACTTTATTCAGCATGGCCCTTTTGACCGATGGGAAGCGAGACTTCTTTGTAGCGCTGATTTGCCTTTCCAGGTTGCTTGGTTGGCCAAAAAGGGCGTATGCGTTTTTTCCTGAATATATTCAGGAAAAAACGCATACGCCCTTTTTGGCCAAGGGCATCATTGTCGAGGTTTTGCCGCTTTTCCTGTGCTTTAAAGGCGATTCGAATCTACCTCCTGAAATCGGTTTCCTGCAATTCTGCCTTGCTTTCAAATCCTCTTCGTAGCCTTCCCTCCATATATTTGTGGACGAGAGTTATCATTTCTAACTCTGCAGGTTTGTGAATTGCAGTGCCCCTGAGCTCCATTTTTCAACTCGCTTTCTTGGGAGCTGGCCGCAAAAGCGCAGGATTGCTTCAGGCCCTATTCTGGCTCCGGGCGGCAGGCTGAGCCTGTGGTTAATTCTGCTTCCTGATGGGAAAATAGAGTGACCTCTGCCTGTCCCAACACCTAGAGCTAGTCTCTCATTGGTTCCCCCTCTTCCCGTTCATCCTCAGGACAAATTGCAACGTGTACGGAACAGGAGGTTAAAGGTGCTGATTCTCCAAGGAGGGAGATTGCTAGTAAAGTGGCTGGAATGGCGAACCGGAGCACAAGGAGATGAGAAATGAGGTGCGTTTTAGAAACCTTTCCCGGTCACACGGTGTACCATCTTCTGGGTTTCTCGTGCATGTTTTCGACGTAGGAAGATGCCCTTGAACCTGGAGATTTGGGACCCATGGGATGGGTACCACGCCATATTACTTTAAAGGGTCTGCGTTAGCTCACCCAACCTCACCAAACCTCTCAGCCCCAAGAGTGTCCACCCTTATGTCTCAATCAGCTGTGGGTCTAGATATGGTCAATCCAGGTGGCATCGCAGCCCCTGAACGAATTTTGTAAGAATTTCTCTCTCTTTCACTGTCTTTGTTTCACGGGTTTTTAAAAGTAATTGATTTTTATAATAGGGTTTAGCTGCTTTGCACTGCTGTGTTTATGCCGCTTTACACCCACTTGACTCACTTACAGAGAGATATCAATACATAGGTTTTAAGATTCTTACTAGTCAGATATATTCCTGTGGGGTGAATAGGGGTTGTTGAGTCCAGTTCACTGAGCAAGGAGTAGGTCTTGTCTATTACATATTGGGTTTATGGAACGGTATCTGAGCTAATTTGAAACCCTTGTTTTATGCATCACCCCACCTCACCTTTCCCGTTAAGCAGCCATAGTGTGTTTTCTAAACGTGCGACTCTGTTCTGTTTTGTAATTCAGTTCAAGGGTAGCGGTTTTTACATTCTCTCTGTAAGTGATATCTTATGATAAGTGTCTTTTTCTGTGTGACTTATTTCACTTAGAATCGTCGTACCTAAATCCACTCATCATGCTGCTCCTAGCCTTATGACGTTGATTTCATGGCTGAGTGATATTCCATTGTACATAAGGACCACAACTTCTTTATCCATTCTTCTCTTTCCTGGGATGTTTAAGGTGTAACGAAGTGGAGGTTCTTGTCAACAGAGCAGCCCTAAACTTTGGGGTGCCTGTGTCTTGCTGATTTTTAGTTTTCCCAATTTATACGCCCATGAGTGGAAGTGCCCTATGCTCTCTAAGCTGAGTTTTTTAGATGTTTCAGGACACACCGTACACTTCTCCAGAGTGGCTGTTGGCAATTTACAGCCCGCCCATCAGCGTAGCAAGGCTCCCATTTCTCCATGGCCTGTCCTGCATTTCTGGTTTTGACACTTTATTCAGCATGGCCCTTTTGACCGATGGGAAGCGAGACTTCTTTGTAGCGCTGATTTGCCTTTCCAGGTTGCTTGGTTGGCCAAAAAGGGCGTATGCGTTTTTTCCTGAATATATTCAGGAAAAAACGCATACGCCCTTTTTGGCCAAGGGCATCATTGTCGAGGTTTTGCCGCTTTTCCTGTGCTTTAAAGGCGATTCGAATCTACCTCCTGAAATCGGTTTCCTGCAATTCTGCCTTGCTTTCAAATCCTCTTCGTTGCCTTCCCTCCATATATTTGTGGACGAGAGTTATCATTTCTAACTCTGCAGGTTTGTGAATTGCAGTGCCCCTGAGCTCCATTTTTCAACTCGCTTTCTTGGGAGCTGGCCGCAAAAGCGCAGGATTGCTTCAGGCCCTATTCTGGCTCCGGGCGGCAGGCTGAGCCTGTGGTTAATTCTGCTTCCTGATGGGAAAATAGAGTGACCTGTGCCTGTCCCAACACCTAGAGCTAGTCTCTCATTGGTTCCCCCTCTTCCCGTTCATCCTCAGGACAAATTGCAACGTGTTCGGAACAGGAGGTTAAAGGTGCTGATTCTCCAAGGAGGGAGATTGCTAGTAAAGCGGCTGGAATGGCGAACCGGAGCACAAGGAGATGAGAAATGAGGTGCGTTTTAGAAACCTTTCCCGGTCACACGGTGTACCATCTTCTGGGTTTCTCGTGCATGTTTTCGACGTAGGACGATGCCCTTGAACCTGGAGATTTGGGACCCATGGGATGGGTACCACGCCGTATTACTTTACAGGGTCTGCGTTAGCTCACCCAACCTCACCAAACCTCTCAGCCCCAAGAGTGTCCTCCCTTATGTCTCAATCAGCTGTGGGTCTAGATATGGTCAATCCAGGTGGCATCGCAGCCCCTGAACGAATTTTGTAAGAATTTCTCTCTCTTTCACTGTCTTTGTTTCACGGGTTTTTAAAAGTAATTGATTTTTATAATAGGGTTTAGCTGCTTTGCACTGCTGTGTTTATGCCGCTTTACACCCACTTGACTCACTTACAGAGAGATATCAATACATAGGTTTTAAGATTCTTACTAGTCAGATATATTCTTGGGCGGTGAATAGGGGGCGTTGAGTCCAGTTCACTGAGCAAGGAGTAGGTCTTGTCTATTACATATTGGGTTTATGGAACGGTATCTGAGCTAATTTGAAACCCTTGTTTTATGCATCACCCCACCTCACCTTTCCCGTTAAGCAGCCATAGTGTGTTTTCTAAACGTGCGACTCTGTTCTGTTTTGTAATTCAGTTCAAGGGTAGCGGTTTTTACATTCCCTCTGTAAGTGATATCTTATGATAAGTGTCTTTTTCTGTGTGACTTATTTCACTTAGAATCGTCGTACCTAAATCCACTCATCATGCTGCTCCTAGCCTTATGACGTTGATTTCATGGCTGAGTGATATTCCATTGTACATAAGGACCACAACTTCTTTATCCATTCTTCTCTTTCCTGGGATGTTTAAGGTGTAACGGAGTGGAGGTTCTTGTCAACAGAGCAGCCCTAAACTTTGGGGTGCCTGTGTCTTGCTGATTTTTAGTTTTCCCAATTTATACGCCCATGAGTGGAAGTGCCCTATGCTCTCTAAGCTGAGTTTTTTAGATGTTTCAGGACACACCGTACACTTCTCCAGAGTGGCTGTTGGCAATTTACAGCCCGCCCATCAGCGTAGCAAGGCTCCCATTTCTCCATGGCCTGTCCTGCATTTCTGGTTTTGACACTTTATTCAGCATGGCCCTTTTGACCGATGGGAAGCGAGACTTCTTTGTAGCGCTGATTTGCCTTTCCAGGTTGCTTGGTTGGCCAAAAAGGGCGTATGCGTTTTTTCCTGAATATATTCAGGAAAAAACGCATACGCCCTTTTTGTCCAAGGGCATCATTGTCGAGGTTTTGCCGCTTTTCCTGTGCTTTAAAGGCGATTCGAATCTACCTCCTGAAATCGGTTTCCTGCAATTCTGCCTTGCTTTCAAATCCTCTTCGTAGCCTTCCCTCCATATATTTGTGGACGAGAGTTATCATTTCTAACTCTGCAGGTTTGTGAATTGCAGTGCCCCTGAGCTCCATTTTTCAACTCGCTTTCTTGGGAGCTAGCCGCAAAATCGCAGGATTGCTTCAGGCCCTATTCTGGCTCCGGGCGGCAGGCTGAGCCTGTGGTTAATTCTGCTTCCTGATGGGAAAATAGAGTGACCTCTGCCTGTCCCAACACCTAGAGCTAGTCTCTCATTGGTTCCCCCTCTTCCCGTTCATCTTCAGGACAAATTGCAACGTGTTCGGAACAGGAGGTTAAAGGTGCTGATTCTCCAAGGTGGGAGATTGCTAGTAAAGCGGCTGGAATGGCGAACCGGAGCACAAGGAGATGAGAAATGAGGTGCGTTTTAGAAATCTTTCCCGGTCACACGGTGTACCATCTTCTGGGTTTCTCGTGCATGTTTTCGACGTAGGACGATGCCCTTGAACCTGGAGATTTGGGACCCATGGGATGGGTACCACGCCGTATTACTTTACAGGGTCTGCGTTAGCTCACCCAACCTCACCAAACCTCTCAGCCCCAAGAGTATCCTCCCTTATGTCTCAATCAGCTGTGGGTCTAGATATGGTCAATCCAGGTGGCATCGCAGCCCCTGAACGAATTTTGTAAGAATTTCTCTCTCTTTCACTGTCTTTGTTTCACGGGTTTTTAAAAGTAATTGATTTTTATAATAGGGTTTAGCTGCTTTGCACTGCTGTGTTTATGCCGCTTTACACCCACTTGACTCACTTACAGAGAGATATCAATACATAGGTTTTAAGATTCTTACTAGTCAGATATATTCTTGGGCGGTGAATAGGGGGCGTTGAGTCCAGTTCACTGAGCAAGGAGTAGGTCTGGTCTATTACATATTGGGTTTATGGAACGGTATCTGAGCTAATTTGAAACCCTTGTTTTATGCATCACCCCACCTCACCTTTCCCGTTAAGCAGCCATAGTGTGTTTTCTAAACGTGCGACTCTGTTCTGTTTTGTAATTCAGTTCAAGGGTAGCGGTTTTTACATTCCCTCTGTAAGTGATATCTTATGATAAGTGTCTTTTTCTGTGTGACTTATTTCACTTAGAATCGTCGTACCTAAATCCACTCATCATGCTGCTCCTAGCCTTATGACGTTGATTTCATGGCTGAGTGATATTCCATTGTACATAAGGACCACAACTTCTTTATCCATTCTTCTCTTTCCTGGGATGTTTAAGGTGTAACGAAGTGGAGGTTCTTGTCAACAGAGCAGCCCTAAACTTTGGGGTGCCTGTGTCTTGCTGATTTTTAGTTTTCCCAATTTATACGCCCATGAGTGGAAGTGCCCTATGCTCTCTAAGCTGAGTTTTTTAGATGTTTCAGGACACACCGTACACTTCTCCAGAGTGGCTGTTGGCAATTTACAGCCCGCCCATCAGCGTAGCAAGGCTCCCATTTCTCCATGGCCTGTCCTGCATTTCTGGTTTTGACACTTTATTCAGCATGGCCCTTTTGACCGATGGGAAGCGAGACTTCTTTGTAGCGCTGATTTGCCTTTCCAGGTTGCTTGGTTGGCCAAAAAGGGCGTATGCGTTTTTTCCTGAATATATTCAGGAAAAAACGCATACGCCCTTTTTGGCCAAGGGCATCATTGTCGAGGTTTTGCCGCTTTTCCTGTGCTTTAAAGGCGATTCGAATCTACCTCCTGAAATCGGTTTCCTGCAATTCTGCCTTGCTTTCAAATCCTCTTCGTTGCCTTCCCTCCATATATTTGTGGACGAGAGTTATCATTTCTAACTCTGCAGGTTTGTGAATTGCAGTGCCCCTGAGCTCCATTTTTCAACTCGCTTTCTTGGGAGCTGGCCGCAAAAGCGCAGGATTGCTTCAGGCCCTATTCTGGCTCCGGGCGGCAGGCTGAGCCTGTGGTTAATTCTGCTTCCTGATGGGAAAATAGAGTGACCTGTGCCTGTCCCAACACCTAGAGCTAGTCTCTCATTGGTTCCCCCTCTTCCCGTTCATCCTCAGGACAAATTGCAACGTGTTCGGAACAGGAGGTTAAAGGTGCTGATTCTCCAAGGAGGGAGATTGCTAGTAAAGCGGCTGGAATGGCGAACCGGAGCACAAGGAGATGAGAAATGAGGTGCGTTTTAGAAACCTTTCCCGGTCACACGGTGTACCATCTTCTGGGTTTCTCGTGCATGTTTTCGACGTAGGAAGATGCCCTTGAACCTGGAGATTTGGGACCCATGGGATGGGTACCACGCCGTATTACTTTATAGGGTCTGCGTTAGCTCACCCAACCTCACCAAACCTCTCAGCCCCAAGAGTGTCCTCCCTTATGTCTCAATCAGCTGTGGGTCTAGATATGGTCAATCCAGGTGGCATCGCAGCCCCTGAACGAATTTTGTAAGAATTTCTCTCTCTTTCACTGTCTTTGTTTCACGGGTTTTTAAAAGTAATTGATTTTTATAACAGGGTTTAGCTGCTTTGCACTGCTGTGTTTATGCCGCTTTACACCCACTTGACTCACTTACAGAGAGATATCAATACATAGGTTTTAAGATTCTTACTAGTCAGATATATTCTTGGGCGGTGAATAGGGGGCGTTGAGTCCAGTTCACTGAGCAAGGAGTAGGTCTGGTCTATTACATATTGGGTTTATGGAACGGTATCTGAGCTAATTTGAAACCCTTGTTTTATGCATCACCCCACCTCACCTTTCCCGTTAAGCAGCCATAGTGTGTTTTCTAAACGTGCGACTCTGTTCTGTTTTGTAATTCAGTTCAAGGGTAGCGGTTTTTACATTCCCTCTGTAAGTGATATCTTATGATAAGTGTCTTTTTCTGTGTGACTTATTTCACTTAGAATCGTCGTACCTAAATCCACTCATCATGCTGCTCCTAGCCTTATGACGTTGATTTCATGGCTGAGTGATATTCCATTGTACATAAGGACCACAACTTCTTTATCCATTCTTCTCTTTCCTGGGATGTTTAAGGTGTAACGAAGTGGAGGTTCTTGTCAACAGAGCAGCCCTAAACTTTGGGGTGCCTGTGTCTTGCTGATTTTTAGTTTTCCCAATTTATACGCCCATGAGTGGAAGTGCCCTATGCTCTCTAAGCTGAGTTTTTTAGATGTTTCAGGACACACCGTACACTTCTCCAGAGTGGCTGTTGGCAATTTACAGCCCGCCCATCAGCGTAGCAAGGCTCCCATTTCTCCATGGCCTGTCCTGCATTTCTGGTTTTGACACTTTATTCAGCATGGCCCTTTTGACCGATGGGAAGCGAGACTTCTTTGTAGCGCTGATTTGCCTTTCCAGGTTGCTTGGTTGGCCAAAAAGGGCGTATGCGTTTTTTCCTGAATATATTCAGGAAAAAACGCATACGCCCTTTTTGGCCAAGGGCATCATTGTCGAGGTTTTGCCGCTTTTCCTGTTCTTTAAAGGCGATTCGAATCTACCTCCTGAAATCGGTTTCCTGCAATTCTGCCTTGCTTTCAAATCCTCTTCGTAGCCTTCCCTCCATATATTTGTGGACGAGAGTTATCATTTCTAACTCTGCAGGTTTGTGAATTGCAGTGCCCCTGAGCTCCATTTTTCAACTCGCTTTCTTGGGAGCTGGCCGCAAAAGCGCAGGATTGCTTCAGGCCCTATTCTGGCTCCGGGCGGCAGGCTGAGCCTGTGGTTAATTCTGCTTCCTGATGGGAAAATAGAGTGACCTCTGCCTGTCCCAACACCTAGAGCTAGTCTCTCATTGGTTCCCCCTCTTCCCGTTCATCCTCAGGACAAATTGCAACGTGTACGGAACAGGAGGTTAAAGGTGCTGATTCTCCAAGGAGGGAGATTGCTAGTAAAGCGGCTGGAATGGCGAACCGGAGCACAAGGAGATGAGAAATGAGGTGCGTTTTAGAAACCTTTCCCGGTCACACTGTGTACCATCTTCTGGGTTTCTCGTGCATGTTTTCGACGTAGGACGATGCCCTTGAACCTGGAGATTTGGGACCCATGGGATGGGTACCACGCCGTATTATTTTAAAGGGTCTGCGTTAGCTCACCCAACCTCACCAAACCTCTCAGCCCCAAGAGTGTCCACCCTTATGTCTCAATCAGCTGTGGGTCTAGATATGGTCAATCCAGGTGGCATCGCAGCCCCTGAACGAATTTTGTAAGAATTTCTCTCTCTTTCACTGTCTTTGTTTCACGGGTTTTTAAAAGTAATTGATTTTTATAACAGGGTTTAGCTGCTTTGCACTGCTGTGTTTATGCCGCTTTACACCCACTTGACTCACTTACAGAGAGATATCAATACATAGGTTTTAAGATTCTTACTAGTCAGATATATTCTTGGGCGGTGAATAGGGTGCGTTGAGTCCAGTTCACTGAGCAAGGAGTAGGTCTGGTCTATTACATATTGGGTTTATGGAACGGTATCTGAGCTAATTTGAAACCCTTGTTTTATGCATCACCCCACCTCACCTTTCCCGTTAAGCAGCCATAGTGTGTTTTCTAAACGTGCGACTCTGTTCTGTTTTGTAATTCAGTTCAAGGGTAGCGGTTTTTACATTCCCTCTGTAAGTGATATCTTATGATAAGTGTCTTTTTCTGTGTGACTTATTTCACTTAGAATCGTCGTACCTAAATCCACTCATCATGCTGCTCCTAGCCTTATGACGTTGATTTCATGGCTGAGTGATATTCCATTGTACATAAGGACCACAACTTCTTTATCCATTCTTCTCTTTCCTGGGATGTTTAAGGTGTAACGAAGTGGAGGTTCTTGTCAACAGAGCAGCCCTAAACTTTGGGGTGCCTGTGTCTTGCTGATTTTTAGTTTTCCCAATTTATACGCCCATGAGTGGAAGTGCCCTATGCTCTCTAAGCTGAGTTTTTTAGATGTTTCAGGACACACCGTACACTTCTCCAGAGTGGCTGTTGGCAATTTACAGCCCGCCCATCAGCGTAGCAAGGCTCCCATTTCTCCATGGCCTGTCCTGCATTTCTGGTTTTGACACTTTATTCAGCATGGCCCTTTTGACCGATGGGAAGCGAGACTTCTTTGTAGCGCTGATTTGCCTTTCCAGGTTGCTTGGTTGGCCAAAAAGGGCGTATGCGTTTTTTCCTGAATATATTCAGGAAAAAACGCATACGCCCTTTTTGGCCAAGGGCATCATTGTCGAGGTTTTGCCGCTTTTCCTGTGCTTTAAAGGCGATTCGAATCTACCTCCTGAAATCGGTTTCCTGCAATTCTGCCTTGCTTTCAAATCCTCTTCGTAGCCTTCCCTCCATATATTTGTGGATGAGAGTTATCATTTCTAACTCTGCAGGTTTGTGAATTGCAGTGCCCCTGAGCTCCATTTTTCAACTCGCTTTCTTGGGAGCTGGCCGCAAAAGCGCAGGATTGCTTCAGGCCCTATTCTGGCTCCGGGCGGCAGGCTGAGCCTGTGGTTAATTCTGCTTCCTGATGGGAAAATAGAGTGACCTCTGCCTGTCCCAACACCTAGAGCTAGTCTCTCATTGGTTCCCCCTCTTCCCGTTCATCCTCAGGACAAATTGCAACGTGTACAGAACAGGAGGTTAAAGGTGCTGATTCTCCAAGGAGGGAGATTGCTAGTAAAGCGGCTGGAATGGCGAACCGGAGCACAAGGAGATGAGAAATGAGGTGCGTTTTAGAAACCTTTCCCGGTCACACGGTGTACCATCTTCTGGGTTCCTCGTGCATGTTTTCGACGTAGGACGATGCCCTTGAACCTGGAGATTTGGGACCCATGGGATGGGTACCACGCCGTATTACTTTAAAGGGTCTGCGTTAGCTCACCCAACCTCACCAAACCTCTCAGCCCCAAGAGTGTCCACCCTTATGTCTCAATCAGCTGTGGGTCTAGATATGGTCAATCCAGGTGGCATCGCAGCCCCTGAACGAATTTTGTAAGAATTTCTCTCTCTTTCACTGTCTTTGGTTCACGGGTTTTTAAAAGTAATTGATTTTTATAATAGGGTTTAGCTGCTTTGCACTGCTGTGTTTATGCCGCTTTACACCCACTTGACTCACTTACAGAGAGATATCAATACATAGGTTTTAAGATTCTTACTAGTCAGATATATTCTTGGGCGGTGAATAGGGGGCGTTGAGTCCAGTTCACTGAGCAAGGAGTAGGTCTGGTCTATTACATATTGGGTTTATGGAACGGTATCTGAGCTAATTTGAAACCCTTGTTTTATGCATCACCCCACCTCACCTTTCCCGTTAAGCAGCCATAGTGTGTTTTCTAAACGTGCGACTCTGTTCTGTTTTGTAATTCAGTTCAAGGGTAGCGGTTTTTACATTCCCTCTGTAAGTGATATCTTATGATAAGTGTCTTTTTCTGTGTGACTTATTTCACTTAGAATCGTCGTACCTAAATCCACTCATCATGCTGCTCCTAGCCTTATGACGTTGATTTCATGGCTGAGTGATATTCCATTGTACATAAGGACCACAACTTCTTTATCCATTCTTCTCTTTCCTGGGATGTTTAAGGTGTAACGAAGTGGAGGTTCTTGTCAACAGAGCAGCCCTAAACTTTGGGGTGCCTGTGTCTTGCTGATTTTTAGTTTTCCCAATTTATACGCCCATGAGTGGAAGTGCCCTATGCTCTCTAAGCTGAGTTTTTTAGATGTTTCAGGACACACCGTACACTTCTCCAGAGTGGCTGTTGGCAATTTACAGCCCGCCCATCAGCGTAGCAAGGCTCCCATTTCTCCATGGCCTGTCCTGCATTTCTGGTTTTGACACTTTATTCAGCATGGCCCTTTTGACCGATGGGAAGCGAGACTTCTTTGTAGCGCTGATTTGCCTTTCCAGGTTGCTTGGTTGGCCAAAAAGGGCGTATGCGTTTTTTCCTGAATATATTCAGGAAAAAACGCATACGCCCTTTTTGGCCAAGGGCATCATTGTCGAGGTTTTGCCGCTTTTCCTGTGCTTTAAAGGCGATTCGAATCTACCTCCTGAAATCGGTTTCCTGCAATTCTGCCTTGCTTTCAAATCCTCTTCGTTGCCTTCCCTCCATATATTTGTGGACGAGAGTTATCATTTCTAACTCTGCAGGTTTGTGAATTGCAGTGCCCCTGAGCTCCATTTTTCAACTCGCTTTCTTGGGAGCTGGCCGCAAAAGCGCAGGATTGCTTCAGGCCCTATTCTGGCTCCGGGCGGCAGGCTGAGCCTGTGGTTAATTCTGCTTCCTGATGGGAAAATAGAGTGACCTGTGCCTGTCCCAACACCTAGAGCTAGTCTCTCATTGGTTCCCCCTCTTCCCGTTCATCCTCAGGACAAATTGCAACGTGTTCGGAACAGGAGGTTAAAGGTGCTGATTCTCCAAGGAGGGAGATTGCTAGTAAAGCGGCTGGAATGGCGAACCGGAGCACAAGGAGATGAGAAATGAGGTGCGTTTTAGAAACCTTTCCCGGTCACACGGTGTACCATCTTCTGGGTTTCTCGTGCATGTTTTCGACGTAGGACGATGCCCTTGAACCTGGAGATTTGGGACCCATGGGATGGGTACCACGCCGTATTACTTTATAGGGTCTGCGTTAGCTCACCCAACCTCACCAAACCTCTCAGCCCCAAGAGTGTCCTCCCTTATGTCTCAATCAGCTGTGGGTCTAGATATGGTCAATCCAGGTGGCATCGCAGCCCCTGAACGAATTTTGTAAGAATTTCTCTCTCTTTCACTGTCTTTGTTTCACGGGTTTTTAAAAGTAATTGATTTTTATAATAGGGTTTAGCTGCTTTGCACTGCTGTGTTTATGCCGCTTTACACCCACTTGACTCACTTACAGAGAGATATCAATACATAGGTTTTAAGATTCTTACTAGTCAGATATATTCCTGGGGGGTGAATAGGGGTTGTTGAGTCCAGTTCACTGAGCAAGGAGTAGGTCTGGTCTATTACATATTGGGTTTATGGAACGGTATCTGAGCTAATTTGAAACCCTTGTTTTATGCATCACCCCACCTCACCTTTCCCGTTAAGCAGCCATAGTGTGTTTTCTAAACGTGCGACTCTGTTCTGTTTTGTAATTCAGTTCAAGGGTAGCGGTTTTTACATTCTCTCTGTAAGTGATATCTTATGATAAGTGTCTTTTTCTGTGTGACTTATTTCACTTAGAATCGTCGTACCTAAATCCACTCATCATGCTGCTCCTAGCCTTATGACGTTGATTTCATGGCTGAGTGATATTCCATTGTACATAAGGACCACAACTTCTTTATCCATTCTTCTCTTTCCTGGGATGTTTAAGGTGTAACGAAGTGGAGGTCTTGTCAACAGAGCAGCCCTAAACTTTGGGGTGCCTGTGTCTTGCTGATTTTTAGTTTTCCCAATTTATACGCCCATGAGTGGAAGTGCCCTATGCTCTCTAAGCTGAGTTTTTTAGATGTTTCAGGACACACCGTACACTTCTCCAGAGTGGCTGTTGGCAATTTACAGCCCGCCCATCAGCGTAGCAAGGCTCCCATTTCTCCATGGCCTGTCCTGCATTTCTGGTTTTGACACTTTATTCAGCATGGCCCTTTTGACCGATGGGAAGCGAGACTTCTTTGTAGCGCTGATTTGCCTTTCCAGGTTGCTTGGTTGGCCAAAAAGGGCGTATGCGTTTTTTCCTGAATATATTCAGGAAAAAACGCATACGCCCTTTTTGGCCAAGGGCATCATTGTCGAGGTTTTGCCGCTTTTCCTGTTCTTTAAAGGCGATTCGAATCTACCTCCTGAAATCGGTTTCCTGCAATTCTGCCTTGCTTTCAAATCCTCTTCGTAGCCTTCCCTCCATATATTTGTGGACGAGAGTTATCATTTCTAACTCTGCAGGTTTGTGAATTGCAGTGCCCCTGAGCTCCATTTTTCAACTCGCTTTCTTGGGAGCTGGCCGCAAAAGCGCAGGATTGCTTCAGGCCCTATTCTGGCTCCGGGCGGCAGGCTGAGCCTGTGGTTAATTCTGCTTCCTGATGGGAAAATAGAGTGACCTCTGCCTGTCCCAACACCTAGAGCTAGTCTCTCATTGGTTCCCCCTCTTCCCGTTCATCCTCAGGACAAATTGCAACGTGTACGGAACAGGAGGTTAAAGGTGCTGATTCTCCAAGGAGGGAGATTGCTAGTAAAGCGGCTGGAATGGCGAACCGGAGCACAAGGAGATGAGAAATGAGGTGCGTTTTAGAAACCTTTCCCGGTCACACTGTGTACCATCTTCTGGGTTTCTCGTGCATGTTTTCGACGTAGGACGATGCCCTTGAACCTGGAGATTTGGGACCCATGGGATGGGTACCACGCCGTATTATTTTAAAGGGTCTGCGTTAGCTCACCCAACCTCACCAAACCTCTCAGCCCCAAGAGTGTCCACCCTTATGTCTCAATCAGCTGTGGGTCTAGATATGGTCAATCCAGGTGGCATCGCAGCCCCTGAACGAATTTTGTAAGAATTTCTCTCTCTTTCACTGTCTTTGTTTCACGGGTTTTTAAAAGTAATTGATTTTTATAACAGGGTTTAGCTGCTTTGCACTGCTGTGTTTATGCCGCTTTACACCCACTTGACTCACTTACAGAGAGATATCAATACATAGGTTTTAAGATTCTTACTAGTCAGATATATTCTTGGGCGGTGAATAGGGTGCGTTGAGTCCAGTTCACTGAGCAAGGAGTAGGTCTGGTCTATTACATATTGGGTTTATGGAACGGTATCTGAGCTAATTTGAAACCCTTGTTTTATGCATCACCCCACCTCACCTTTCCCGTTAAGCAGCCATAGTGTGTTTTCTAAACGTGCGACTCTGTTCTGTTTTGTAATTCAGTTCAAGGGTAGCGGTTTTTACATTCCCTCTGTAAGTGATATCTTATGATAAGTGTCTTTTTCTGTGTGACTTATTTCACTTAGAATCGTCGTACCTAAATCCACTCATCATGCTGCTCCTAGCCTTATGACGTTGATTTCATGGCTGAGTGATATTCCATTGTACATAAGGACCACAACTTCTTTATCCATTCTTCTCTTTCCTGGGATGTTTAAGGTGTAACGAAGTGGAGGTTCTTGTCAACAGAGCAGCCCTAAACTTTGGGGTGCCTGTGTCTTGCTGATTTTTAGTTTTCCCAATTTATACGCCCATGAGTGGAAGTGCCCTATGCTCTCTAAGCTGAGTTTTTTAGATGTTTCAGGACACACCGTACACTTCTCCAGAGTGGCTGTTGGCAATTTACAGCCCGCCCATCAGCGTAGCAAGGCTCCCATTTCTCCATGGCCTGTCCTGCATTTCTGGTTTTGACACTTTATTCAGCATGGCCCTTTTGACCGATGGGAAGCGAGACTTCTTTGTAGCGCTGATTTGCCTTTCCAGGTTGCTTGGTTGGCCAAAAAGGGCGTATGCGTTTTTTCCTGAATATATTCAGGAAAAAACGCATACGCCCTTTTTGGCCAAGGGCATCATTGTCGAGGTTTTGCCGCTTTTCCTGTGCTTTAAAGGCGATTCGAATCTACCTCCTGAAATCGGTTTCCTGCAATTCTGCCTTGCTTTCAAATCCTCTTCGTAGCCTTCCCTCCATATATTTGTGGACGAGAGTTATCATTTCTAACTCTGCAGGTTTGTGAATTGCAGTGCCCCTGAGCTCCATTTTTCAACTCGCTTTCTTGGGAGCTGGCCGCAAAAGCGCAGGATTGCTTCAGGCCCTATTCTGGCTCCGGGCGGCAGGCTGAGCCTGTGGTTAATTCTGCTTCCTGATGGGAAAATAGAGTGACCTCTGCCTGTCCCAACACCTAGAGCTAGTCTCTCATTGGTTCCCCCTCTTCCCGTTCATCCTCAGGACAAATTGCAACGTGTACAGAACAGGAGGTTAAAGGTGCTGATTCTCCAAGGAGGGAGATTGCTAGTAAAGCGGCTGGAATGGCGAACCGGAGCACAAGGAGATGAGAAATGAGGTGCGTTTTAGAAACCTTTCCCGGTCACACGGTGTACCATCTTCTGGGTTCCTCGTGCATGTTTTCGACGTAGGACGATGCCCTTGAACCTGGAGATTTGGGACCCATGGGATGGGTACCACGCCGTATTACTTTAAAGGGTCTGCGTTAGCTCACCCAACCTCACCAAACCTCTCAGCCCCAAGAGTGTCCACCCTTATGTCTCAATCAGCTGTGGGTCTAGATATGGTCAATCCAGGTGGCATCGCAGCCCCTGAACGAATTTTGTAAGAATTTCTCTCTCTTTCACTGTCTTTGGTTCACGGGTTTTTAAAAGTAATTGATTTTTATAATAGGGTTTAGCTGCTTTGCACTGCTGTGTTTATGCCGCTTTACACCCACTTGACTCACTTACAGAGAGATATCAATACATAGGTTTTAAGATTCTTACTAGTCAGATATATTCTTGGGCGGTGAATAGGGGGCGTTGAGTCCAGTTCACTGAGCAAGGAGTAGGTCTGGTCTATTACATATTGGGTTTATGGAACGGTATCTGAGCTAATTTGAAACCCTTGTTTTATGCATCACCCCACCTCACCTTTCCCGTTAAGCAGCCATAGTGTGTTTTCTAAACGTGCGACTCTGTTCTGTTTTGTAATTCAGTTCAAGGGTAGCGGTTTTTACATTCCCTCTGTAAGTGATATCTTATGATAAGTGTCTTTTTCTGTGTGACTTATTTCACTTAGAATCGTCGTACCTAAATCCACTCATCATGCTGCTCCTAGCCTTATGACGTTGATTTCATGGCTGAGTGATATTCCATTGTACATAAGGACCACAACTTCTTTATCCATTCTTCTCTTTCCTGGGATGTTTAAGGTGTAACGAAGTGGAGGTTCTTGTCAACAGAGCAGCCCTAAACTTTGGGGTGCCTGTGTCTTGCTGATTTTTAGTTTTCCCAATTTATACGCCCATGAGTGGAAGTGCCCTATGCTCTCTAAGCTGAGTTTTTTAGATGTTTCAGGACACACCGTACACTTCTCCAGAGTGGCTGTTGGCAATTTACAGCCCGCCCATCAGCGTAGCAAGGCTCCCATTTCTCCATGGCCTGTCCTGCATTTCTGGTTTTGACACTTTATTCAGCATGGCCCTTTTGACCGATGGGAAGCGAGACTTCTTTGTAGCGCTGATTTGCCTTTCCAGGTTGCTTGGTTGGCCAAAAAGGGCGTATGCGTTTTTTCCTGAATATATTCAGGAAAAAACGCATACGCCCTTTTTGGCCAAGGGCATCATTGTCGAGGTTTTGCCGCTTTTCCTGTGCTTTAAAGGCGATTCGAATCTACCTCCTGAAATCGGTTTCCTGCAATTCTGCCTTGCTTTCAAATCCTCTTCGTTGCCTTCCCTCCATATATTTGTGGACGAGAGTTATCATTTCTAACTCTGCAGGTTTGTGAATTGCAGTGCCCCTGAGCTCCATTTTTCAACTCGCTTTCTTGGGAGCTGGCCGCAAAAGCGCAGGATTGCTTCAGGCCCTATTCTGGCTCCGGGCGGCAGGCTGAGCCTGTGGTTAATTCTGCTTCCTGATGGGAAAATAGAGTGACCTGTGCCTGTCCCAACACCTAGAGCTAGTCTCTCATTGGTTCCCCCTCTTCCCGTTCATCCTCAGGACAAATTGCAACGTGTTCGGAACAGGAGGTTAAAGGTGCTGATTCTCCAAGGAGGGAGATTGCTAGTAAAGCGGCTGGAATGGCGAACCGGAGCACAAGGAGATGAGAAATGAGGTGCGTTTTAGAAACCTTTCCCGGTCACACGGTGTACCATCTTCTGGGTTTCTCGTGCATGTTTTCGACGTAGGACGATGCCCTTGAACCTGGAGATTTGGGACCCATGGGATGGGTACCACGCCGTATTACTTTATAGGGTCTGCGTTAGCTCACCCAACCTCACCAAACCTCTCAGCCCCAAGAGTGTCCTCCCTTATGTCTCAATCAGCTGTGGGTCTAGATATGGTCAATCCAGGTGGCATCGCAGCCCCTGAACGAATTTTGTAAGAATTTCTCTCTCTTTCACTGTCTTTGTTTCACGGGTTTTTAAAAGTAATTGATTTTTATAATAGGGTTTAGCTGCTTTGCACTGCTGTGTTTATGCCGCTTTACACCCACTTGACTCACTTACAGAGAGATATCAATACATAGGTTTTAAGATTCTTACTAGTCAGATATATTCCTGGGGGGTGAATAGGGGTTGTTGAGTCCAGTTCACTGAGCAAGGAGTAGGTCTGGTCTATTACATATTGGGTTTATGGAACGGTATCTGAGCTAATTTGAAACCCTTGTTTTATGCATCACCCCACCTCACCTTTCCCGTTAAGCAGCCATAGTGTGTTTTCTAAACGTGCGACTCTGTTCTGTTTTGTAATTCAGTTCAAGGGTAGCGGTTTTTACATTCTCTCTGTAAGTGATATCTTATGATAAGTGTCTTTTTCTGTGTGACTTATTTCACTTAGAATCGTCGTACCTAAATCCACTCATCATGCTGCTCCTAGCCTTATGACGTTGATTTCATGGCTGAGTGATATTCCATTGTACATAAGGACCACAACTTCTTTATCCATTCTTCTCTTTCCTGGGATGTTTAAGGTGTAACGAAGTGGAGGTTCTTGTCAACAGAGCAGCCCTAAACTTTGGGGTGCCTGTGTCTTGCTGATTTTTAGTTTTCCCAATTTATACGCCCATGAGTGGAAGTGCCCTATGCTCTCTAAGCTGAGTTTTTTAGATGTTTCAGGACACACCGTACACTTCTCCAGAGTGGCTGTTGGCAATTTACAGCCCGCCCATCAGCGTAGCAAGGCTCCCATTTCTCCATGGCCTGTCCTGCATTTCTGGTTTTGACACTTTATTCAGCATGGCCCTTTTGACCGATGGGAAGCGAGACTTCTTTGTAGCGCTGATTTGCCTTTCCAGGTTGCTTGGTTGGCCAAAAAGGGCGTATGCGTTTTTTCCTGAATATATTCAGGAAAAAACGCATACGCCCTTTTTGGCCAAGGGCATCATTGTCGAGGTTTTGCCGCTTTTCCTGTGCTTTAAAGGCGATTCGAATCTACCTCCTGAAATCGGTTTCCTGCAATTCTGCCTTGCTTTCAAATCCTCTTCGTTGCCTTCCCTCCATATATTTGTGGACGAGAGTTATCATTTCTAACTCTGCAGGTTTGTGAATTGCAGTGCCCCTGAGCTCCATTTTTCAACTCGCTTTCTTGGGAGCTGGCCGCAAAAGCGCAGGATTGCTTCAGGCCCTATTCTGGCTCCGGGCGGCAGGCTGAGCCTGTGGTTAATTCTGCTTCCTGATGGGAAAATAGAGTGACCTCTGCCTGTCCCAACACCTAGAGCTAGTCTCTCATTGGTTCCCCCTCTTCCCGTTCATCCTCAGGACAAATTGCAACGTGTTCGGAACAGGAGGTTAAAGGTGCTGATTCTCCAAGGAGGGAGATTGCTAGTAAAGCGGCTGGAATGGCGAACCGGAGCACAAGGAGATGAGAAATGAGGTGCGTTTTAGAAACCTTTCCCGGTCACACGGTGTACCATCTTCTGGGTTTCTCGTGCATGTTTTCGACGTAGGAAGATGCCCTTGAACCTGGAGATTTGGGACCCATGGGATGGGTACCACGCCGTATTACTTTATAGGGTCTGCGTTAGCTCACCCAACCTCACCAAACCTCTCAGCCCCAAGAGTGTCCTCCCTTATGTCTCAATCAGCTGTGGGTCTAGATATGGTCAATCCAGGTGGCATCGCAGCCCCTGAACGAATTTTGTAAGAATTTCTCTCTCTTTCACTGTCTTTGTTTCACGGGTTTTTAAAAGTAATTGATTTTTATAATAGGGTTTAGCTGCTTTGCACTGCTGTGTTTATGCCGCTTTACACCCACTTGACTCACTTACAGAGAGATATCAATACATAGGTTTTAAGATTCTTACTAGTCAGATATATTCTTGGGCGGTGAATAGGGGGCGTTGAGTCCAGTTCACTGAGCAAGGAGTAGGTCTGGTCTATTACATATTGGGTTTATGGAACGGTATCTGAGCTAATTTGAAACCCTTGTTTTATGCATCACCCCACCTCACCTTTCCCGTTAAGCAGCCATAGTGTGTTTTCTAAACGTGCGACTCTGTTCTGTTTTGTAATTCAGTTCAAGGGTAGCGGTTTTTACATTCCCTCTGTAAGTGATATCTTATGATAAGTGTCTTTTTCTGTGTGACTTATTTCACTTAGAATCGTCGTACCTAAATCCACTCATCATGTTGCTCCTAGCCTTATGACGTTGATTTCATGGCTGAGTGATATTCCATTGTACATAAGGACCACAACTTCTTTATCCATTCTTCTCTTTCCTGGGATGTTTAAGGTGTAACGAAGTGGAGGTTCTTGTCAACAGAGCAGCCCTAAACTTTGGGGTGCCTGTGTCTTGCTGATTTTTAGTTTTCCCAATTTATACGCCCATGAGTGGAAGTGCCCTATGCTCTCTAAGCTGAGTTTTTTAGATGTTTCAGGACACACCGTACACTTCTCCAGAGTGGCTGTTGGCAATTTACAGCCCGCCCATCAGCGTAGCAAGGCTCCCATTTCTCCATGGCCTGTCCTGCATTTCTGGTTTTGACACTTTATTCAGCATGGCCCTTTTGACCGATGGGAAGCGAGACTTCTTTGTAGCGCTGATTTGCCTTTCCAGGTTGCTTGGTTGGCCAAAAAGGGCGTATGCGTTTTTTCCTGAATATATTCAGGAAAAAACGCATACGCCCTTTTTGGCCAAGGGCATCATTGTCGAGGTTTTGCCGCTTTTCCTGTGCTTTAAAGGCGATTCGAATCTACCTCCTGAAATCGGTTTCCTGCAATTCTGCCTTGCTTTCAAATCCTCTTCGTAGCCTTCCCTCCATATATTTGTGGACGAGAGTTATCATTTCTAACTCTGCAGGTTTGTGAATTGCAGTGCCCCTGAGCTCCATTTTTCAACTCGCTTTCTTGGGAGCTGGCCGCAAAAGCGCAGGATTGCTTCAGGCCCTATTCTGGCTCCGGGCGGCAGGCTGAGCCTGTGGTTAATTCTGCTTCCTGATGGGAAAATAGAGTGACCTCTGCCTGTCCCAACACCTAGAGCTAGTCTCTCATTGGTTCCCCCTCTTCCCGTTCATCCTCAGGACAAATTGCAACGTGTACGGAACAGGAGGTTAAAGGTGCTGATTCTCCAAGGAGGGAGATTGCTAGTAAAGCGGCTGGAATGGCGAACCGGAGCACAAGGAGATGAGAAATGAGGTGCGTTTTAGAAACCTTTCCCGGTCACACTGTGTACCATCTTCTGGGTTTCTCGTGCATGTTTTCGACGTAGGACGATGCCCTTGAACCTGGAGATTTGGGACCCATGGGATGGGTACCACGCCGTATTATTTTAAAGGGTCTGCGTTAGCTCACCCAACCTCACCAAACCTCTCAGCCCCAAGAGTGTCCACCCTTATGTCTCAATCAGCTGTGGGTCTAGATATGGTCAATCCAGGTGGCATCGCAGCCCCTGAACGAATTTTGTAAGAATTTCTCTCTCTTTCACTGTCTTTGTTTCACGGGTTTTTAAAAGTAATTGATTTTTATAACAGGGTTTAGCTGCTTTGCACTGCTGTGTTTATGCCGCTTTACACCCACTTGACTCACTTACAGAGAGATATCAATACATAGGTTTTAAGATTCTTACTAGTCAGATATATTCTTGGGCGGTGAATAGGGTGCGTTGAGTCCAGTTCACTGAGCAAGGAGTAGGTCTGGTCTATTACATATTGGGTTTATGGAACGGTATCTGAGCTAATTTGAAACCCTTGTTTTATGCATCACCCCACCTCACCTTTCCCGTTAAGCAGCCATAGTGTGTTTTCTAAACGTGCGACTCTGTTCTGTTTTGTAATTCAGTTCAAGGGTAGCGGTTTTTACATTCCCTCTGTAAGTGATATCTTATGATAAGTGTCTTTTTCTGTGTGACTTATTTCACTTAGAATCGTCGTACCTAAATCCACTCATCATGCTGCTCCTAGCCTTATGACGTTGATTTCATGGCTGAGTGATATTCCATTGTACATAAGGACCACAACTTCTTTATCCATTCTTCTCTTTCCTGGGATGTTTAAGGTGTAACGAAGTGGAGGTTCTTGTCAACAGAGCAGCCCTAAACTTTGGGGTGCCTGTGTCTTGCTGATTTTTAGTTTTCCCAATTTATACGCCCATGAGTGGAAGTGCCCTATGCTCTCTAAGCTGAGTTTTTTAGATGTTTCAGGACACACCGTACACTTCTCCAGAGTGGCTGTTGGCAATTTACAGCCCGCCCATCAGCGTAGCAAGGCTCCCATTTCTCCATGGCCTGTCCTGCATTTCTGGTTTTGACACTTTATTCAGCATGGCCCTTTTGACCGATGGGAAGCGAGACTTCTTTGTAGCGCTGATTTGCCTTTCCAGGTTGCTTGGTTGGCCAAAAAGGGCGTATGCGTTTTTTCCTGAATATATTCAGGAAAAAACGCATACGCCCTTTTTGGCCAAGGGCATCATTGTCGAGGTTTTGCCGCTTTTCCTGTGCTTTAAAGGCGATTCGAATCTACCTCCTGAAATCGGTTTCCTGCAATTCTGCCTTGCTTTCAAATCCTCTTCGTAGCCTTCCCTCCATATATTTGTGGACGAGAGTTATCATTTCTAACTCTGCAGGTTTGTGAATTGCAGTGCCCCTGAGCTCCATTTTTCAACTCGCTTTCTTGGGAGCTGGCCGCAAAAGCGCAGGATTGCTTCAGGCCCTATTCTGGCTCCGGGCGGCAGGCTGAGCCTGTGGTTAATTCTGCTTCCTGATGGGAAAATAGAGTGACCTCTGCCTGTCCCAACACCTAGAGCTAGTCTCTCATTGGTTCCCCCTCTTCCCGTTCATCCTCAGGACAAATTGCAACGTGTACGGAACAGGAGGTTAAAGGTGCTGATTCTCCAAGGAGGGAGATTGCTAGTAAAGCGGCTGGAATGGCGAACCGGAGCACAAGGAGATGAGAAATGAGGTGCGTTTTAGAAACCTTTCCCGGTCACACTGTGTACCATCTTCTGGGTTTCTCGTGCATGTTTTCGACGTAGGACGATGCCCTTGAACCTGGAGATTTGGGACCCATGGGATGGGTACCACGCCGTATTATTTTAAAGGGTCTGCGTTAGCTCACCCAACCTCACCAAACCTCTCAGCCCCAAGAGTGTCCACCCTTATGTCTCAATCAGCTGTGGGTCTAGATATGGTCAATCCAGGTGGCATCGCAGCCCCTGAACGAATTTTGTAAGAATTTCTCTCTCTTTCACTGTCTTTGTTTCACGGGTTTTTAAAAGTAATTGATTTTTATAACAGGGTTTAGCTGCTTTGCACTGCTGTGTTTATGCCGCTTTACACCCACTTGACTCACTTACAGAGAGATATCAATACATAGGTTTTAAGATTCTTACTAGTCAGATATATTCTTGGGCGGTGAATAGGGTGCGTTGAGTCCAGTTCACTGAGCAAGGAGTAGGTCTGGTCTATTACATATTGGGTTTATGGAACGGTATCTGAGCTAATTTGAAACCCTTGTTTTATGCATCACCCCACCTCACCTTTCCCGTTAAGCAGCCATAGTGTGTTTTCTAAACGTGCGACTCTGTTCTGTTTTGTAATTCAGTTCAAGGGTAGCGGTTTTTACATTCCCTCTGTAAGTGATATCTTATGATAAGTGTCTTTTTCTGTGTGACTTATTTCACTTAGAATCGTCGTACCTAAATCCACTCATCATGCTGCTCCTAGCCTTATGACGTTGATTTCATGGCTGAGTGATATTCCATTGTACATAAGGACCACAACTTCTTTATCCATTCTTCTCTTTCCTGGGATGTTTAAGGTGTAACGAAGTGGAGGTTCTTGTCAACAGAGCAGCCCTAAACTTTGGGGTGCCTGTGTCTTGCTGATTTTTAGTTTTCCCAATTTATACGCCCATGAGTGGAAGTGCCCTATGCTCTCTAAGCTGAGTTTTTTAGATGTTTCAGGACACACCGTACACTTCTCCAGAGTGGCTGTTGGCAATTTACAGCCCGCCCATCAGCGTAGCAAGGCTCCCATTTCTCCATGGCCTGTCCTGCATTTCTGGTTTTGACACTTTATTCAGCATGGCCCTTTTGACCGATGGGAAGCGAGACTTCTTTGTAGCGCTGATTTGCCTTTCCAGGTTGCTTGGTTGGCCAAAAAGGGCGTATGCGTTTTTTCCTGAATATATTCAGGAAAAAACGCATACGCCCTTTTTGGCCAAGGGCATCATTGTCGAGGTTTTGCCGCTTTTCCTGTGCTTTAAAGGCGATTCGAATCTACCTCCTGAAATCGGTTTCCTGCAATTCTGCCTTGCTTTCAAATCCTCTTCGTAGCCTTCCCTCCATATATTTGTGGACGAGAGTTATCATTTCTAACTCTGCAGGTTTGTGAATTGCAGTGCCCCTGAGCTCCATTTTTCAACTCGCTTTCTTGGGAGCTGGCCGCAAAAGCGCAGGATTGCTTCAGGCCTTATTCTGGCTCCGGGCGGCAGGCTGAGCCTGTGGTTAATTCTGCTTCCTGATGGGAAAATAGAGTGACCTCTGCCTGTCCCAACACCTAGAGCTAGTCTCTCATTGGTTCCCCCTCTTCCCGTTCATCCTCAGGACAAATTGCAACGTGTACGGAACAGGAGGTTAAAGGTGCTGATTCTCCAAGGAGGGAGATTGCTAGTAAAGCGGCTGGAATGGCGAACCGGAGCACAAGGAGATGAGAAATGAGGTGCGTTTTAGAAACCTTTCCCGGTCACACGGTGTACCATCTTCTGGGTTCCTCGTGCATGTTTTCGACGTAGGACGATGCCCTTGAACCTGGAGATTTGGGACCCATGGGATGGGTACCACGCCGTATTACTTTAAAGGGTCTGCGTTAGCTCACCCAACCTCACCAAACCTCTCAGCCCCAAGAGTGTCCACCCTTATGTCTCAATCAGCTGTGGGTCTAGATATGGTCAATCCAGGTGGCATCGCAGCCCCTGAACGAATTTTGTAAGAATTTCTCTCTCTTTCACTGTCTTTGGTTCACGGGTTTTTAAAAGTAATTGATTTTTATAATAGGGTTTAGCTGCTTTGCACTGCTGTGTTTATGCCGCTTTACACCCACTTGACTCACTTACAGAGAGATATCAATACATAGGTTTTAAGATTCTTACTAGTCAGATATATTCTTGGGCGGTGAATAGGGGGCGTTGAGTCCAGTTCACTGAGCAAGGAGTAGGTCTGGTCTATTACATATTGGGTTTATGGAACGGTATCTGAGCTAATTTGAAACCCTTGTTTTATGCATCACCCCACCTCACCTTTCCCGTTAAGCAGCCATAGTGTGTTTTCTAAACGTGCGACTCTGTTCTGTTTTGTAATTCAGTTCAAGGGTAGCGGTTTTTACATTCCCTCTGTAAGTGATATCTTATGATAAGTGTCTTTTTCTGTGTGACTTATTTCACTTAGAATCGTCGTACCTAAATCCACTCATCATGCTGCTCCTAGCCTTATGACGTTGATTTCATGGCTGAGTGATATTCCATTGTACATAAGGACCACAACTTCTTTATCCATTCTTCTCTTTCCTGGGATGTTTAAGGTGTAACGAAGTGGAGGTTCTTGTCAACAGAGCAGCCCTAAACTTTGGGGTGCCTGTGTCTTGCTGATTTTTAGTTTTCCCAATTTATACGCCCATGAGTGGAAGTGCCCTATGCTCTCTAAGCTGAGTTTTTTAGATGTTTCAGGACACACCGTACACTTCTCCAGAGTGGCTGTTGGCAATTTACAGCCCGCCCATCAGCGTAGCAAGGCTCCCATTTCTCCATGGCCTGTCCTGCATTTCTGGTTTTGACACTTTATTCAGCATGGCCCTTTTGACCGATGGGAAGCGAGACTTCTTTGTAGCGCTGATTTGCCTTTCCAGGTTGCTTGGTTGGCCAAAAAGGGCGTATGCGTTTTTTCCTGAATATATTCAGGAAAAAACGCATACGCCCTTTTTGGCCAAGGGCATCATTGTCGAGGTTTTGCCGCTTTTCCTGTGCTTTAAAGGCGATTCGAATCTACCTCCTGAAATCGGTTTCCTGCAATTCTGCCTTGCTTTCAAATCCTCTTCGTTGCCTTCCCTCCATATATTTGTGGACGAGAGTTATCATTTCTAACTCTGCAGGTTTGTGAATTGCAGTGCCCCTGAGCTCCATTTTTCAACTCGCTTTCTTGGGAGCTGGCCGCAAAAGCGCAGGATTGCTTCAGGCCCTATTCTGGCTCCGGGCGGCAGGCTGAGCCTGTGGTTAATTCTGCTTCCTGATGGGAAAATAGAGTGACCTGTGCCTGTCCCAACACCTAGAGCTAGTCTCTCATTGGTTCCCCCTCTTCCCGTTCATCCTCAGGACAAATTGCAACGTGTTCGGAACAGGAGGTTAAAGGTGCTGATTCTCCAAGGAGGGAGATTGCTAGTAAAGCGGCTGGAATGGCGAACCGGAGCACAAGGAGATGAGAAATGAGGTGCGTTTTAGAAACCTTTCCCGGTCACACGGTGTACCATCTTCTGGGTTTCTCGTGCATGTTTTCGACGTAGGACGATGCCCTTGAACCTGGAGATTTGGGACCCATGGGATGGGTACCACGCCGTATTACTTTATAGGGTCTGCGTTAGCTCACCCAACCTCACCAAACCTCTCAGCCCCAAGAGTGTCCTCCCTTATGTCTCAATCAGCTGTGGGTCTAGATATGGTCAATCCAGGTGGCATCGCAGCCCCTGAACGAATTTTGTAAGAATTTCTCTCTCTTTCACTGTCTTTGTTTCACGGGTTTTTAAAAGTAATTGATTTTTATAATAGGGTTTAGCTGCTTTGCACTGCTGTGTTTATGCCGCTTTACACCCACTTGACTCACTTACAGAGAGATATCAATACATAGGTTTTAAGATTCTTACTAGTCAGATATATTCTTGGGCGGTGAATAGGGGGCGTTGAGTCCAGTTCACTGAGCAAGGAGTAGGTCTGGTCTATTACATATTGGGTTTATGGAACGGTATCTGAGCTAATTTGAAACCCTTGTTTTATGCATCACCCCACCTCACCTTTCCCGTTAAGCAGCCATAGTGTGTTTTCTAAACGTGCGACTCTGTTCTGTTTTGTAATTCAGTTCAAGGGTAGCGGTTTTTACATTCCCTCTGTAAGTGATATCTTATGATAAGTGTCTTTTTCTGTGTGACTTATTTCACTTAGAATCGTCGTACCTAAATCCACTCATCATGCTGCTCCTAGCCTTATGACGTTGATTTCATGGCTGAGTGATATTCCATTGTACATAAGGACCACAACTTCTTTATCCATTCTTCTCTTTCCTGGGATGTTTAAGGTGTAACGAAGTGGAGGTTCTTGTCAACAGAGCAGCCCTAAACTTTGGGGTGCCTGTGTCTTGCTGATTTTTAGTTTTCCCAATTTATACGCCCATGAGTGGAAGTGCCCTATGCTCTCTAAGCTGAGTTTTTTAGATGTTTCAGGACACACCGTACACTTCTCCAGAGTGGCTGTTGGCAATTTACAGCCCGCCCATCAGCGTAGCAAGGCTCCCATTTCTCCATGGCCTGTCCTGCATTTCTGGTTTTGACACTTTATTCAGCATGGCCCTTTTGACCGATGGGAAGCGAGACTTCTTTGTAGCGCTGATTTGCCTTTCCAGGTTGCTTGGTTGGCCAAAAAGGGCGTATGCGTTTTTTCCTGAATATATTCAGGAAAAAACGCATACGCCCTTTTTGGCCAAGGGCATCATTGTCGAGGTTTTGCCGCTTTTCCTGTGCTTTAAAGGCGATTCGAATCTACCTCCTGAAATCGGTTTCCTGCAATTCTGCCTTGCTTTCAAATCCTCTTCGTAGCCTTCCCTCCATATATTTGTGGACGAGAGTTATCATTTCTAACTCTGCAGGTTTGTGAATTGCAGTGCCCCTGAGCTCCATTTTTCAACTCGCTTTCTTGGGAGCTGGCCGCAAAAGCGCAGGATTGCTTCAGGCCCTATTCTGGCTCCGGGCGGCAGGCTGAGCCTGTGGTTAATTCTGCTTCCTGATGGGAAAATAGAGTGACCTGTGCCTGTCCCAACACCTAGAGCTAGTCTCTCATTGGTTCCCCCTCTTCCCGTTCATCCTCAGGACAAATTGCAACGTGTACGGAACAGGAGGTTAAAGGTGCTGATTCTCCAAGGAGGGAGATTGCTAGTAAAGCGGCTGGAATGGCGAACCGGAGCATAAGGAGATGAGAAATGAGGTGCGTTTTAGAAACCTTTCCCGGTCACACGGTGTACCATCTTCTGGGTTCCTCGTGCATGTTTTCGACGTAGGACGATGCCCTTGAACCTGGAGATTTGGGACCCATGGGATGGGTACCACGCCGTATTACTTTAAAGGGTCTGCGTTAGCTCACCCAACCTCACCAAACCTCTCAGCCCCAAGAGTGTCCACCCTTATGTCTCAATCAGCTGTGGGTCTAGATATGGTCAATCCAGGTGGCATCGCAGCCCCTGAACGAATTTTGTAAGAATTTCTCTCTCTTTCACTGTCTTTGGTTCACGGGTTTTTAAAAGTAATTGATTTTTATAATAGGGTTTAGCTGCTTTGCACTGCTGTGTTTATGCCGCTTTACACCCACTTGACTCACTTACAGAGAGATATCAATACATAGGTTTTAAGATTCTTACTAGTCAGATATATTCCTGGGGGGTGAATAGGGGTTGTTGAGTCCAGTTCACTGAGCAAGGAGTAGGTCTTGTCTATTACATATTGGGTTTATGGAACGGTATCTGAGCTAATTTGAAACCCTTGTTTTATGCATCACCCCACCTCACCTTTCCCGTTAAGCAGCCATAGTGTGTTTTCTAAACGTGCGACTCTGTTCTGTTTTGTAATTCAGTTCAAGGGTAGCGGTTTTTACATTCTCTCTGTAAGTGATATCTTATGATAAGTGTCTTTTTCTGTGTGACTTATTTCACTTAGAATCGTCGTACCTAAATCCACTCATCATGCTGCTCCTAGCCTTATGACGTTGATTTCATGGCTGAGTGATATTCCATTGTACATAAGGACCACAACTTCTTTATCCATTCTTCTCTTTCCTGGGATGTTTAAGGTGTAACGAAGTGGAGGTTCTTGTCAACAGAGCAGCCCTAAACTTTGGGGTGCCTGTGTCTTGCTGATTTTTAGTTTTCCCAATTTATACGCCCATGAGTGGAAGTGCCCTATGCTCTCTAAGCTGAGTTTTTTAGATGTTTCAGGACACACCGTACACTTCTCCAGAGTGGCTGTTGGCAATTTACAGCCCGCCCATCAGCGTAGCAAGGCTCCCATTTCTCCATGGCCTGTCCTGCATTTCTGGTTTTGACACTTTATTCAGCATGGCCCTTTTGACCGATGGGAAGCGAGACTTCTTTGTAGCGCTGATTTGCCTTTCCAGGTTGCTTGGTTGGCCAAAAAGGGCGTATGCGTTTTTTCCTGAATATATTCAGGAAAAAATGCATACGCCCTTTTTGGCCAAGGGCATCATTGTCGAGGTTTTGCCGCTTTTCCTGTGCTTTAAAGGCGATTCGAATCTACCTCCTGAAATCGGTTTCCTGCAATTCTGCCTTGCTTTCAAATCCTCTTCGTTGCCTTCCCTCCATATATTTGTGGACGAGAGTTATCATTTCTAACTCTGCAGGTTTGTGAATTGCAGTGCCCCTGAGCTCCATTTTTCAACTCGCTTTCTTGGGAGCTGGCCGCAAAAGCGCAGGATTGCTTCAGGCCCTATTCTGGCTCCGGGCGGCAGGCTGAGCCTGTGGTTAATTCTGCTTCCTGATGGGAAAATAGAGTGACCTCTGCCTGTCCCAACACCTAGAGCTAGTCTCTCATTGGTTCCCCCTCTTCCCGTTCATCCTCAGGACAAATTGCAACGTGTTCGGACCAGGAGGTTAAAGGTGCTGATTCTCCAAGGTGGGAGATTGCTAGTAAAGCGGCTGGAATGGCGAACCGGAGCACAAGGAGATGAGAAATGAGGTGCGTTTTAGAAACCTTTCCCGGTCACACGGTGTACCATCTTCTGGGTTTCTCGTGCATGTTTTCGACGTAGGACGATGCCCTTGAACCTGGAGATTTGGGACCCATGGGATGGGTACCACGCCGTATTACTTTACAGGGTCTGCGTTAGCTCACCCAACCTCACCAAACCTCTCAGCCCCAAGAGTGTCCTCCCTTATGTCTCAATCAGCTGTGGGTCTAGATATGGTCAATCCAGGTGGCATCGCAGCCCCTGAACGAATTTTGTAAGAATTTCTCTCTCTTTCACTGTCTTTGTTTCACGGGTTTTTAAAAGTAATTGATTTTTATAATAGGGTTTAGCTGCTTTGCACTGCTGTGTTTATGCCGCTTTACACCCACTTGACTCACTTACAGAGAGATATCAATACATAGGTTTTAAGATTCTTACTAGTCAGATATATTCTTGGGCGGTGAATAGGGGGCGTTGAGTCCAGTTCACTGAGCAAGGAGTAGGTCTGGTCTATTACATATTGGGTTTATGGAACGGTATCTGAGCTAATTTGAAACCCTTGTTTTATGCATCACCCCACCTCACCTTTCCCGTTAAGCAGCCATAGTGTGTTTTCTAAACGTGCGACTCTGTTCTGTTTTGTAATTCAGTTCAAGGGTAGCGGTTTTTACATTCCCTCTGTAAGTGATATCTTATGATAAGTGTCTTTTTCTGTGTGACTTATTTCACTTAGAATCGTCGTACCTAAATCCACTCATCATGCTGCTCCTAGCCTTATGACGTTGATTTCATGGCTGAGTGATATTCCATTGTACATAAGGACCACAACTTCTTTATCCATTCTTCTCTTTCCTGGGATGTTTAAGGTGTAACGAAGTGGAGGTTCTTGTCAACAGAGCAGCCCTAAACTTTGGGGTGCCTGTGTCTTGCTGATTTTTAGTTTTCCCAATTTATACGCCCATGAGTGGAAGTGCCCTATGCTCTCTAAGCTGAGTTTTTTAGATGTTTCAGGACACACCGTACACTTCTCCAGAGTGGCTGTTGGCAATTTACAGCCCGCCCATCAGCGTAGCAAGGCTCCCATTTCTCCATGGCCTGTCCTGCATTTCTGGTTTTGACACTTTATTCAGCATGGCCCTTTTGACCGATGGGAAGCGAGACTTCTTTGTAGCGCTGATTTGCCTTTCCAGGTTGCTTGGTTGGCCAAAAAGGGCGTATGCGTTTTTTCCTGAATATATTCAGGAAAAAACGCATACGCCCTTTTTGGCCAAGGGCATCATTGTCGAGGTTTTGCCGCTTTTCCTGTGCTTTAAAGGCGATTCGAATCTACCTCCTGAAATCGGTTTCCTGCAATTCTGCCTTGCTTTCAAATCCTCTTCGTAGCCTTCCCTCCATATATTTGTGGACGAGAGTTATCATTTCTAACTCTGCAGGTTTGTGAATTGCAGTGCCCCTGAGCTCCATTTTTCAACTCGCTTTCTTGGGAGCTGGCCGCAAAAGCGCAGGATTGCTTCAGGCCCTATTCTGGCTCCGGGCGGCAGGCTGAGCCTGTGGTTAATTCTGCTTCCTGATGGGAAAATAGAGTGACCTCTGCCTGTCCCAACACCTAGAGCTAGTCTCTCATTGGTTCCCCCTCTTCCCGTTCATCCTCAGGACAAATTGCAACGTGTACGGAACAGGAGGTTAAAGGTGCTGATTCTCCAAGGAGGGAGATTGCTAGTAAAGCGGCTGGAATGGCGAACCGGAGCACAAGGAGATGAGAAATGAGGTGCGTTTTAGAAACCTTTCCCGGTCACACTGTGTACCATCTTCTGGGTTTCTCGTGCATGTTTTCGACGTAGGACGATGCCCTTGAACCTGGAGATTTGGGACCCATGGGATGGGTACCACGCCGTATTATTTTAAAGGGTCTGCGTTAGCTCACCCAACCTCACCAAACCTCTCAGCCCCAAGAGTGTCCACCCTTATGTCTCAATCAGCTGTGGGTCTAGATATGGTCAATCCAGGTGGCATCGCAGCCCCTGAACGAATTTTGTAAGAATTTCTCTCTCTTTCACTGTCTTTGTTTCACGGGTTTTTAAAAGTAATTGATTTTTATAACAGGGTTTAGCTGCTTTGCACTGCTGTGTTTATGCCGCTTTACACCCACTTGACTCACTTACAGAGAGATATCAATACATAGGTTTTAAGATTCTTACTAGTCAGATATATTCTTGGGCGGTGAATAGGGTGCGTTGAGTCCAGTTCACTGAGCAAGGAGTAGGTCTGGTCTATTACATATTGGGTTTATGGAACGGTATCTGAGCTAATTTGAAACCCTTGTTTTATGCATCACCCCACCTCACCTTTCCCGTTAAGCAGCCATAGTGTGTTTTCTAAACGTGCGACTCTGTTCTGTTTTGTAATTCAGTTCAAGGGTAGCGGTTTTTACATTCCCTCTGTAAGTGATATCTTATGATAAGTGTCTTTTTCTGTGTGACTTATTTCACTTAGAATCGTCGTACCTAAATCCACTCATCATGCTGCTCCTAGCCTTATGACGTTGATTTCATGGCTGAGTGATATTCCATTGTACATAAGGACCACAACTTCTTTATCCATTCTTCTCTTTCCTGGGATGTTTAAGGTGTAACGAAGTGGAGGTTCTTGTCAACAGAGCAGCCCTAAACTTTGGGGTGCCTGTGTCTTGCTGATTTTTAGTTTTCCCAATTTATACGCCCATGAGTGGAAGTGCCCTATGCTCTCTAAGCTGAGTTTTTTAGATGTTTCAGGACACACCGTACACTTCTCCAGAGTGGCTGTTGGCAATTTACAGCCCGCCCATCAGCGTAGCAAGGCTCCCATTTCTCCATGGCCTGTCCTGCATTTCTGGTTTTGACACTTTATTCAGCATGGCCCTTTTGACCGATGGGAAGCGAGACTTCTTTGTAGCGCTGATTTGCCTTTCCAGGTTGCTTGGTTGGCCAAAAAGGGCGTATGCGTTTTTTCCTGAATATATTCAGGAAAAAACGCATACGCCCTTTTTGGCCAAGGGCATCATTGTCGAGGTTTTGCCGCTTTTCCTGTGCTTTAAAGGCGATTCGAATCTACCTCCTGAAATCGGTTTCCTGCAATTCTGCCTTGCTTTCAAATCCTCTTCGTAGCCTTCCCTCCATATATTTGTGGACGAGAGTTATCATTTCTAACTCTGCAGGTTTGTGAATTGCAGTGCCCCTGAGCTCCATTTTTCAACTCGCTTTCTTGGGAGCTGGCCGCAAAAGCGCAGGATTGCTTCAGGCCTTATTCTGGCTCCGGGCGGCAGGCTGAGCCTGTGGTTAATTCTGCTTCCTGATGGGAAAATAGAGTGACCTCTGCCTGTCCCAACACCTAGAGCTAGTCTCTCATTGGTTCCCCCTCTTCCCGTTCATCCTCAGGACAAATTGCAACGTGTACGGAACAGGAGGTTAAAGGTGCTGATTCTCCAAGGAGGGAGATTGCTAGTAAAGCGGCTGGAATGGCGAACCGGAGCACAAGGAGATGAGAAATGAGGTGCGTTTTAGAAACCTTTCCCGGTCACACGGTGTACCATCTTCTGGGTTCCTCGTGCATGTTTTCGACGTAGGACGATGCCCTTGAACCTGGAGATTTGGGACCCATGGGATGGGTACCACGCCGTATTACTTTAAAGGGTCTGCGTTAGCTCACCCAACCTCACCAAACCTCTCAGCCCCAAGAGTGTCCACCCTTATGTCTCAATCAGCTGTGGGTCTAGATATGGTCAATCCAGGTGGCATCGCAGCCCCTGAACGAATTTTGTAAGAATTTCTCTCTCTTTCACTGTCTTTGTTTCACGGGTTTTTAAAAGTAATTGATTTTTATAACAGGGTTTAGCTGCTTTGCACTGCTGTGTTTATGCCGCTTTACACCCACTTGACTCACTTACAGAGAGATATCAATACATAGGTTTTAAGATTCTTACTAGTCAGATATATTCTTGGGCGGTGAATAGGGTGCGTTGAGTCCAGTTCACTGAGCAAGGAGTAGGTCTGGTCTATTACATATTGGGTTTATGGAACGGTATCTGAGCTAATTTGAAACCCTTGTTTTATGCATCACCCCACCTCACCTTTCCCGTTAAGCAGCCATAGTGTGTTTTCTAAACGTGCGACTCTGTTCTGTTTTGTAATTCAGTTCAAGGGTAGCGGTTTTTACATTCCCTCTGTAAGTGATATCTTATGATAAGTGTCTTTTTCTGTGTGACTTATTTCACTTAGAATCGTCGTACCTAAATCCACTCATCATGCTGCTCCTAGCCTTATGACGTTGATTTCATGGCTGAGTGATATTCCATTGTACATAAGGACCACAACTTCTTTATCCATTCTTCTCTTTCCTGGGATGTTTAAGGTGTAACGAAGTGGAGGTTCTTGTCAACAGAGCAGCCCTAAACTTTGGGGTGCCTGTGTCTTGCTGATTTTTAGTTTTCCCAATTTATACGCCCATGAGTGGAAGTGCCCTATGCTCTCTAAGCTGAGTTTTTTAGATGTTTCAGGACACACCGTACACTTCTCCAGAGTGGCTGTTGGCAATTTACAGCCCGCCCATCAGCGTAGCAAGGCTCCCATTTCTCCATGGCCTGTCCTGCATTTCTGGTTTTGACACTTTATTCAGCATGGCCCTTTTGACCGATGGGAAGCGAGACTTCTTTGTAGCGCTGATTTGCCTTTCCAGGTTGCTTGGTTGGCCAAAAAGGGCGTATGCGTTTTTTCCTGAATATATTCAGGAAAAAACGCATACGCCCTTTTTGGCCAAGGGCATCATTGTCGAGGTTTTGCCGCTTTTCCTGTGCTTTAAAGGCGATTCGAATCTACCTCCTGAAATCGGTTTCCTGCAATTCTGCCTTGCTTTCAAATCCTCTTCGTTGCCTTCCCTCCATATATTTGTGGACGAGAGTTATCATTTCTAACTCTGCAGGTTTGTGAATTGCAGTGCCCCTGAGCTCCATTTTTCAACTCGCTTTCTTGGGAGCTGGCCGCAAAAGCGCAGGATTGCTTCAGGCCCTATTCTGGCTCCGGGCGGCAGGCTGAGCCTGTGGTTAATTCTGCTTCCTGATGGGAAAATAGAGTGACCTGTGCCTGTCCCAACACCTAGAGCTAGTCTCTCATTGGTTCCCCCTCTTCCCGTTCATCCTCAGGACAAATTGCAACGTGTTCGGAACAGGAGGTTAAAGGTGCTGATTCTCCAAGGAGGGAGATTGCTAGTAAAGCGGCTGGAATGGCGAACCGGAGCACAAGGAGATGAGAAATGAGGTGCGTTTTAGAAACCTTTCCCGGTCACACGGTGTACCATCTTCTGGGTTTCTCGTGCATGTTTTCGACGTAGGACGATGCCCTTGAACCTGGAGATTTGGGACCCATGGGATGGGTACCACGCCGTATTACTTTATAGGGTCTGCGTTAGCTCACCCAACCTCACCAAACCTCTCAGCCCCAAGAGTGTCCTCCCTTATGTCTCAATCAGCTGTGGGTCTAGATATGGTCAATCCAGGTGGCATCGCAGCCCCTGAACGAATTTTGTAAGAATTTCTCTCTCTTTCACTGTCTTTGTTTCACGGGTTTTTAAAAGTAATTGATTTTTATAATAGGGTTTAGCTGCTTTGCACTGCTGTGTTTATGCCGCTTTACACCCACTTGACTCACTTACAGAGAGATATCAATACATAGGTTTTAAGATTCTTACTAGTCAGATATATTCTTGGGCGGTGAATAGGGGGCGTTGAGTCCAGTTCACTGAGCAAGGAGTAGGTCTGGTCTATTACATATTGGGTTTATGGAACGGTATCTGAGCTAATTTGAAACCCTTGTTTTATGCATCACCCCACCTCACCTTTCCCGTTAAGCAGCCATAGTGTGTTTTCTAAACGTGCGACTCTGTTCTGTTTTGTAATTCAGTTCAAGGGTAGCGGTTTTTACATTCCCTCTGTAAGTGATATCTTATGATAAGTGTCTTTTTCTGTGTGACTTATTTCACTTAGAATCGTCGTACCTAAATCCACTCATCATGCTGCTCCTAGCCTTATGACGTTGATTTCATGGCTGAGTGATATTCCATTGTACATAAGGACCACAACTTCTTTATCCATTCTTCTCTTTCCTGGGATGTTTAAGGTGTAACGAAGTGGAGGTTCTTGTCAACAGAGCAGCCCTAAACTTTGGGGTGCCTGTGTCTTGCTGATTTTTAGTTTTCCCAATTTATACGCCCATGAGTGGAAGTGCCCTATGCTCTCTAAGCTGAGTTTTTTAGATGTTTCAGGACACACCGTACACTTCTCCAGAGTGGCTGTTGGCAATTTACAGCCCGCCCATCAGCGTAGCAAGGCTCCCATTTCTCCATGGCCTGTCCTGCATTTCTGGTTTTGACACTTTATTCAGCATGGCCCTTTTGACCGATGGGAAGCGAGACTTCTTTGTAGCGCTGATTTGCCTTTCCAGGTTGCTTGGTTGGCCAAAAAGGGCGTATGCGTTTTTTCCTGAATATATTCAGGAAAAAACGCATACGCCCTTTTTGGCCAAGGGCATCATTGTCGAGGTTTTGCCGCTTTTCCTGTGCTTTAAAGGCGATTCGAATCTACCTCCTGAAATCGGTTTCCTGCAATTCTGCCTTGCTTTCAAATCCTCTTCGTAGCCTTCCCTCCATATATTTGTGGACGAGAGTTATCATTTCTAACTCTGCAGGTTTGTGAATTGCAGTGCCCCTGAGCTCCATTTTTCAACTCGCTTTCTTGGGAGCTGGCCGCAAAAGCGCAGGATTGCTTCAGGCCCTATTCTGGCTCCGGGCGGCAGGCTGAGCCTGTGGTTAATTCTGCTTCCTGATGGGAAAATAGAGTGACCTGTGCCTGTCCCAACACCTAGAGCTAGTCTCTCATTGGTTCCCCCTCTTCCCGTTCATCCTCAGGACAAATTGCAACGTGTACGGAACAGGAGGTTAAAGGTGCTGATTCTCCAAGGAGGGAGATTGCTAGTAAAGCGGCTGGAATGGCGAACCGGAGCACAAGGAGATGAGAAATGAGGTGCGTTTTAGAAACCTTTCCCGGTCACACGGTGTACCATCTTCTGGGTTCCTCGTGCATGTTTTCGACGTAGGACGATGCCCTTGAACCTGGAGATTTGGGACCCATGGGATGGGTACCACGCCGTATTACTTTAAAGGGTCTGCGTTAGCTCACCCAACCTCACCAAACCTCTCAGCCCCAAGAGTGTCCACCCTTATGTCTCAATCAGCTGTGGGTCTAGATATGGTCAATCCAGGTGGCATCGCAGCCCCTGAACGAATTTTGTAAGAATTTCTCTCTCTTTCACTGTCTTTGGTTCACGGGTTTTTAAAAGTAATTGATTTTTATAATAGGGTTTAGCTGCTTTGCACTGCTGTGTTTATGCCGCTTTACACCCACTTGACTCACTTACAGAGAGATATCAATACATAGGTTTTAAGATTCTTACTAGTCAGATATATTCCTGGGGGGTGAATAGGGGTTGTTGAGTCCAGTTCACTGAGCAAGGAGTAGGTCTTGTCTATTACATATTGGGTTTATGGAACGGTATCTGAGCTAATTTGAAACCCTTGTTTTATGCATCACCCCACCTCACCTTTCCCGTTAAGCAGCCATAGTGTGTTTTCTAAACGTGCGACTCTGTTCTGTTTTGTAATTCAGTTCAAGGGTAGCGGTTTTTACATTCTCTCTGTAAGTGATATCTTATGATAAGTGTCTTTTTCTGTGTGACTTATTTCACTTAGAATCGTCGTACCTAAATCCACTCATCATGCTGCTCCTAGCCTTATGACGTTGATTTCATGGCTGAGTGATATTCCATTGTACATAAGGACCACAACTTCTTTATCCATTCTTCTCTTTCCTGGGATGTTTAAGGTGTAACGAAGTGGAGGTTCTTGTCAACAGAGCAGCCCTAAACTTTGGGGTGCCTGTGTCTTGCTGATTTTTAGTTTTCCCAATTTATACGCCCATGAGTGGAAGTGCCCTATGCTCTCTAAGCTGAGTTTTTTAGATGTTTCAGGACACACCGTACACTTCTCCAGAGTGGCTGTTGGCAATTTACAGCCCGCCCATCAGCGTAGCAAGGCTCCCATTTCTCCATGGCCTGTCCTGCATTTCTGGTTTTGACACTTTATTCAGCATGGCCCTTTTGACCGATGGGAAGCGAGACTTCTTTGTAGCGCTGATTTGCCTTTCCAGGTTGCTTGGTTGGCCAAAAAGGGCGTATGCGTTTTTTCCTGAATATATTCAGGAAAAAATGCATACGCCCTTTTTGGCCAAGGGCATCATTGTCGAGGTTTTGCCGCTTTTCCTGTGCTTTAAAGGCGATTCGAATCTACCTCCTGAAATCGGTTTCCTGCAATTCTGCCTTGCTTTCAAATCCTCTTCGTTGCCTTCCCTCCATATATTTGTGGACGAGAGTTATCATTTCTAACTCTGCAGGTTTGTGAATTGCAGTGCCCCTGAGCTCCATTTTTCAACTCGCTTTCTTGGGAGCTGGCCGCAAAAGCGCAGGATTGCTTCAGGCCCTATTCTGGCTCCGGGCGGCAGGCTGAGCCTGTGGTTAATTCTGCTTCCTGATGGGAAAATAGAGTGACCTCTGCCTGTCCCAACACCTAGAGCTAGTCTCTCATTGGTTCCCCCTCTTCCCGTTCATCCTCAGGACAAATTGCAACGTGTTCGGACCAGGAGGTTAAAGGTGCTGATTCTCCAAGGTGGGAGATTGCTAGTAAAGCGGCTGGAATGGCGAACCGGAGCACAAGGAGATGAGAAATGAGGTGCGTTTTAGAAACCTTTCCCGGTCACACGGTGTACCATCTTCTGGGTTTCTCGTGCATGTTTTCGACGTAGGACGATGCCCTTGAACCTGGAGATTTGGGACCCATGGGATGGGTACCACGCCGTATTACTTTACAGGGTCTGCGTTAGCTCACCCAACCTCACCAAACCTCTCAGCCCCAAGAGTGTCCTCCCTTATGTCTCAATCAGCTGTGGGTCTAGATATGGTCAATCCAGGTGGCATCGCAGCCCCTGAACGAATTTTGTAAGAATTTCTCTCTCTTTCACTGTCTTTGTTTCACGGGTTTTTAAAAGTAATTGATTTTTATAATAGGGTTTAGCTGCTTTGCACTGCTGTGTTTATGCCGCTTTACACCCACTTGACTCACTTACAGAGAGATATCAATACATAGGTTTTAAGATTCTTACTAGTCAGATATATTCTTGGGCGGTGAATAGGGGGCGTTGAGTCCAGTTCACTGAGCAAGGAGTAGGTCTGGTCTATTACATATTGGGTTTATGGAACGGTATCTGAGCTAATTTGAAACCCTTGTTTTATGCATCACCCCACCTCACCTTTCCCGTTAAGCAGCCATAGTGTGTTTTCTAAACGTGCGACTCTGTTCTGTTTTGTAATTCAGTTCAAGGGTAGCGGTTTTTACATTCCCTCTGTAAGTGATATCTTATGATAAGTGTCTTTTTCTGTGTGACTTATTTCACTTAGAATCGTCGTACCTAAATCCACTCATCATGCTGCTCCTAGCCTTATGACGTTGATTTCATGGCTGAGTGATATTCCATTGTACATAAGGACCACAACTTCTTTATCCATTCTTCTCTTTCCTGGGATGTTTAAGGTGTAACGAAGTGGAGGTTCTTGTCAACAGAGCAGCCCTAAACTTTGGGGTGCCTGTGTCTTGCTGATTTTTAGTTTTCCCAATTTATACGCCCATGAGTGGAAGTGCCCTATGCTCTCTAAGCTGAGTTTTTTAGATGTTTCAGGACACACCGTACACTTCTCCAGAGTGGCTGTTGGCAATTTACAGCCCGCCCATCAGCGTAGCAAGGCTCCCATTTCTCCATGGCCTGTCCTGCATTTCTGGTTTTGACACTTTATTCAGCATGGCCCTTTTGACCGATGGGAAGCGAGACTTCTTTGTAGCGCTGATTTGCCTTTCCAGGTTGCTTGGTTGGCCAAAAAGGGCGTATGCGTTTTTTCCTGAATATATTCAGGAAAAAACGCATACGCCCTTTTTGGCCAAGGGCATCATTGTCGAGGTTTTGCCGCTTTTCCTGTGCTTTAAAGGCGATTCGAATCTACCTCCTGAAATCGGTTTCCTGCAATTCTGCCTTGCTTTCAAATCCTCTTCGTTGCCTTCCCTCCATATATTTGTGGACGAGAGTTATCATTTCTAACTCTGCAGGTTTGTGAATTGCAGTGCCCCCGAGCTCCATTTTTCAACTCGCTTTCTTGGGAGCTGGCCGCAAAAGCGCAGGATTGCTTCAGGCCCTATTCTGGCTCCGGGCGGCAGGCTGAGCCTGTGGTTAATTCTGCTTCCTGATGGGAAAATAGAGTGACCTGTGCCTGTCCCAACACCTAGAGCTAGTCTCTCATTGGTTCCCCCTCTTCCCGTTCATCCTCAGGACAAATTGCAACGTGTTCGGAACAGGAGGTTAAAGGTGCTGATTCTCCAAGGAGGGAGATTGCTAGTAAAGCGGCTGGAATGGCGAACCGGAGCACAAGGAGATGAGAAATGAGGTGCGTTTTAGAAACCTTTCCCGGTCACACGGTGTACCATCTTCTGGGTTTCTCGTGCATGTTTTCGACGTAGGACGATGCCCTTGAACCTGGAGATTTGGGACCCATGGGATGGGTACCACGCCGTATTATTTTAAAGGGTCTGCGTTAGCTCACCCAACCTCACCAAACCTCTCAGCCCCAAGAGTGTCCACCCTTATGTCTCAATCAGCTGTGGGTCTAGATATGGTCAATCCAGGTGGCATCGCAGCCCCTGAACGAATTTTGTAAGAATTTCTCTCTCTTTCACTGTCTTTGTTTCACGGGTTTTTAAAAGTAATTCATTTTTATAATAGGGTTTAGCTGCTTTGCACTGCTGTGTTTATGCCGCTTTACACCCACTTGACTCACTTACAGAGAGATATCAATACATAGGTTTTAAGATTCTTACTAGTCAGATATATTCTTGGGCGGTGAATAGGGTGCGTTGAGTCCAGTTCACTGAGCAAGGAGTAGGTCTTGTCTATTACATATTGGGTTTATGGAACGGTATCTGAGCTAATTTGAAACCCTTGTTTTATGCATCACCCCACCTCACCTTTCCCGTTAAGCAGCCATAGTGTGTTTTCTAAACGTGCGACTCTGTTCTGTTTTGTAATTCAGTTCAAGGGTAGCGGTTTTTACATTCCCTCTGTAAGTGATATCTTATGATAAGTGTCTTTTTCTGTGTGACTTATTTCACTTAGAATCGTCGTACCTAAATCCACTCATCATGCTGCTCCTAGCCTTATGACGTTGATTTCATGGCTGAGTGATATTCCATTGTACATAAGGACCACAACTTCTTTATCCATTCTTCTCTTTCCTGGGATGTTTAAGGTGTAACGAAGTGGAGGTTCTTGTCA
This sequence comes from Balaenoptera borealis, assembly GCF_965194805.1. Lineage (NCBI taxonomy): Eukaryota > Metazoa > Chordata > Mammalia > Artiodactyla > Balaenopteridae > Balaenoptera > Balaenoptera borealis. Next base: position 221,786 of record NW_028123474.1, on the reverse strand, counting down.
ACAGAGCAGCCCTAAACTTTGGGGTGCCTGTGTCTTGCTGATTTTTAGTTTTCCCAATTTATACGCCCATGAGTGGAAGTGCCCTATGCTCTCTAAGCTGAGTTTTTTAGATGTTTCAGGACACACCGTACACTTCTCCAGAGTGGCTGTTGGCAATTTACAGCCCGCCCATCAGCGTAGCAAGGCTCCCATTTCTCCATGGCCTGTCCTGCATTTCTGGTTTTGACACTTTATTCAGCATGGCCCTTTTGACCGATGGGAAGCGAGACTTCTTTGTAGCGCTGATTTGCCTTTCCAGGTTGCTTGGTTGGCCAAAAAGGGCGTATGCGTTTTTTCCTGAATATATTCAGGAAAAAACGCATACGCCCTTTTTGGCCAAGGGCATCATTGTCGAGGTTTTGCCGCTTTTCCTGTGCTTTAAAGGCGATTCGAATCAACCTCCTGAAATCGGTTTCCTGCAATTCTGCCTTGCTTTCAAATCCTCTTCGTTGCCTTCCCTCCATATATTTGTGGACGAGAGTTATCATTTCTAACTCTGCAGGTTTGTGAATTGCAGTGCCCCTGAGCTCCATTTTTCAACTCGCTTTCTTGGGAGCTGGCCGCAAAAGCGCAGGATTGCTTCAGGCCCTATTCTGGCTCCGGGCGGCAGGCTGAGCCTGTGGTTAATTCTGCTTCCTGATGGGAAAATAGAGTGACCTCTGCCTGTCCCAACACCTAGAGCTAGTCTCTCATTGGTTCCCCCTCTTCCCGTTCATCCTCAGGACAAATTGCAACGTGTTCGGACCAGGAGGTTAAAGGTGCTGATTCTCCAAGGAGGGAGATTGCTAGTAAAGCGGCTGGAATGGCGAACCGGAGCACAAGGAGATGAGAAATGAGGTGCGTTTTAGAAACCTTTCCCGGTCACACGGTGTACCATCTTCTGGGTTTCTCGTGCATGTTTTCGACGTAGGACGATGCCCTTGAACCTGGAGATTTGGGACCCATGGGATGGGTACCACGCCGTATTACTTTACAGGGTCTGCGTTAGCTCACCCAACCTCACCAAACCTCTCAGCCCCAAGAGTGTCCTCCCTTATGTCTCAATCAGCTGTGGGTCTAGATATGGTCAATCCAGGTGGCATCGCAGCCCCTGAACGAATTTTGTAAGAATTTCTCTCTCTTTCACTGTCTTTGTTTCACGGGTTTTTAAAAGTAATTGATTTTTATAATAGGGTTTAGCTGCTTTGCACTGCTGTGTTTATGCCGCTTTACACCCACTTGACTCACTTACAGAGAGATATCAATACATAGGTTTTAAGATTCTTACTAGTCAGATATATTCTTGGGCGGTGAATAGGGGGCGTTGAGTCCAGTTCACTGAGCAAGGAGTAGGTCTGGTCTATTACATATTGGGTTTATGGAACGGTATCTGAGCTAATTTGAAACCCTTGTTTTATGCATCACCCCACCTCACCTTTCCCGTTAAGCAGCCATAGTGTGTTTTCTAAACGTGCGACTCTGTTCTGTTTTGTAATTCAGTTCAAGGGTAGCGGTTTTTACATTCCCTCTGTAAGTGATATCTTATGATAAGTGTCTTTTTCTGTGTGACTTATTTCACTTAGAATCGTCGTACCTAAATCCACTCATCATGCTGCTCCTAGCCTTATGACGTTGATTTCATGGCTGAGTGATATTCCATTGTACATAAGGACCACAACTTCTTTATCCATTCTTCTCTTTCCTGGGATGTTTAAGGTGTAACGAAGTGGAGGTTCTTGTCAACAGAGCAGCCCTAAACTTTGGGGTGCCTGTGTCTTGCTGATTTTTAGTTTTCCCAATTTATACGCCCATGAGTGGAAGTGCCCTATGCTCTCTAAGCTGAGTTTTTTAGATGTTTCAGGACACACCGTACACTTCTCCAGAGTGGCTGTTGGCAATTTACAGCCCGCCCATCAGCGTAGCAAGGCTCCCATTTCTCCATGGCCTGTCCTGCATTTCTGGTTTTGACACTTTATTCAGCATGGCCCTTTTGACCGATGGGAAGCGAGACTTCTTTGTAGCGCTGATTTGCCTTTCCAGGTTGCTTGGTTGGCCAAAAAGGGCGTATGCGTTTTTTCCTGAATATATTCAGGAAAAAACGCATACGCCCTTTTTGGCCAAGGGCATCATTGTCGAGGTTTTGCCGCTTTTCCTGTGCTTTAAAGGCGATTCGAATCTACCTCCTGAAATCGGTTTCCTGCAATTCTGCCTTGCTTTCAAATCCTCTTCGTTGCCTTCCCTCCATATATTTGTGGACGAGAGTTATCATTTCTAACTCTGCAGGTTTGTGAATTGCAGTGCCCCCGAGCTCCATTTTTCAACTCGCTTTCTTGGGAGCTGGCCGCAAAAGCGCAGGATTGCTTCAGGCCCTATTCTGGCTCCGGGCGGCAGGCTGAGCCTGTGGTTAATTCTGCTTCCTGATGGGAAAATAGAGTGACCTGTGCCTGTCCCAACACCTAGAGCTAGTCTCTCATTGGTTCCCCCTCTTCCCGTTCATCCTCAGGACAAATTGCAACGTGTTCGGAACAGGAGGTTAAAGGTGCTGATTCTCCAAGGAGGGAGATTGCTAGTAAAGCGGCTGGAATGGCGAACCGGAGCACAAGGAGATGAGAAATGAGGTGCGTTTTAGAAACCTTTCCCGGTCACACGGTGTACCATCTTCTGGGTTTCTCGTGCATGTTTTCGACGTAGGACGATGCCCTTGAACCTGGAGATTTGGGACCCATGGGATGGGTACCACGCCGTATTATTTTAAAGGGTCTGCGTTAGCTCACCCAACCTCACCAAACCTCTCAGCCCCAAGAGTGTCCACCCTTATGTCTCAATCAGCTGTGGGTCTAGATATGGTCAATCCAGGTGGCATCGCAGCCCCTGAACGAATTTTGTAAGAATTTCTCTCTCTTTCACTGTCTTTGTTTCACGGGTTTTTAAAAGTAATTCATTTTTATAATAGGGTTTAGCTGCTTTGCACTGCTGTGTTTATGCCGCTTTACACCCACTTGACTCACTTACAGAGAGATATCAATACATAGGTTTTAAGATTCTTACTAGTCAGATATATTCTTGGGCGGTGAATAGGGTGCGTTGAGTCCAGTTCACTGAGCAAGGAGTAGGTCTTGTCTATTACATATTGGGTTTATGGAACGGTATCTGAGCTAATTTGAAACCCTTGTTTTATGCATCACCCCACCTCACCTTTCCCGTTAAGCAGCCATAGTGTGTTTTCTAAACGTGCGACTCTGTTCTGTTTTGTAATTCAGTTCAAGGGTAGCGGTTTTTACATTCCCTCTGTAAGTGATATCTTATGATAAGTGTCTTTTTCTGTGTGACTTATTTCACTTAGAATCGTCGTACCTAAATCCACTCATCATGCTGCTCCTAGCCTTATGACGTTGATTTCATGGCTGAGTGATATTCCATTGTACATAAGGACCACAACTTCTTTATCCATTCTTCTCTTTCCTGGGATGTTTAAGGTGTAACGAAGTGGAGGTTCTTGTCAACAGAGCAGCCCTAAACTTTGGGGTGCCTGTGTCTTGCTGATTTTTAGTTTTCCCAATTTATACGCCCATGAGTGGAAGTGCCCTATGCTCTCTAAGCTGAGTTTTTTAGATGTTTCAGGACACACCGTACACTTCTCCAGAGTGGCTGTTGGCAATTTACAGCCCGCCCATCAGCGTAGCAAGGCTCCCATTTCTCCATGGCCTGTCCTGCATTTCTGGTTTTGACACTTTATTCAGCATGGCCCTTTTGACCGATGGGAAGCGAGACTTCTTTGTAGCGCTGATTTGCCTTTCCAGGTTGCTTGGTTGGCCAAAAAGGGCGTATGCGTTTTTTCCTGAATATATTCAGGAAAAAACGCATACGCCCTTTTTGGCCAAGGGCATCATTGTCGAGGTTTTGCCGCTTTTCCTGTGCTTTAAAGGCGATTCGAATCAACCTCCTGAAATCGGTTTCCTGCAATTCTGCCTTGCTTTCAAATCCTCTTCGTTGCCTTCCCTCCATATATTTGTGGACGAGAGTTATCATTTCTAACTCTGCAGGTTTGTGAATTGCAGTGCCCCTGAGCTCCATTTTTCAACTCGCTTTCTTGGGAGCTGGCCGCAAAAGCGCAGGATTGCTTCAGGCCCTATTCTGGCTCCGGGCGGCAGGCTGAGCCTGTGGTTAATTCTGCTTCCTGATGGGAAAATAGAGTGACCTCTGCCTGTCCCAACACCTAGAGCTAGTCTCTCATTGGTTCCCCCTCTTCCCGTTCATCCTCAGGACAAATTGCAACGTGTTCGGACCAGGAGGTTAAAGGTGCTGATTCTCCAAGGAGGGAGATTGCTAGTAAAGCGGCTGGAATGGCGAACCGGAGCACAAGGAGATGAGAAATGAGGTGCGTTTTAGAAACCTTTCCCGGTCACACGGTGTACCATCTTCTGGGTTTCTCGTGCATGTTTTCGACGTAGGACGATGCCCTTGAACCTGGAGATTTGGGACCCATGGGATGGGTACCACGCCGTATTACTTTACAGGGTCTGCGTTAGCTCACCCAACCTCACCAAACCTCTCAGCCCCAAGAGTGTCCTCCCTTATGTCTCAATCAGCTGTGGGTCTAGATATGGTCAATCCAGGTGGCATCGCAGCCCCTGAACGAATTTTGTAAGAATTTCTCTCTCTTTCACTGTCTTTGTTTCACGGGTTTTTAAAAGTAATTGATTTTTATAATAGGGTTTAGCTGCTTTGCACTGCTGTGTTTATGCCGCTTTACACCCACTTGACTCACTTACAGAGAGATATCAATACATAGGTTTTAAGATTCTTACTAGTCAGATATATTCTTGGGCGGTGAATAGGGGGCGTTGAGTCCAGTTCACTGAGCAAGGAGTAGGTCTGGTCTATTACATATTGGGTTTATGGAACGGTATCTGAGCTAATTTGAAACCCTTGTTTTATGCATCACCCCACCTCACCTTTCCCGTTAAGCAGCCATAGTGTGTTTTCTAAACGTGCGACTCTGTTCTGTTTTGTAATTCAGTTCAAGGGTAGCGGTTTTTACATTCCCTCTGTAAGTGATATCTTATGATAAGTGTCTTTTTCTGTGTGACTTATTTCACTTAGAATCGTCGTACCTAAATCCACTCATCATGCTGCTCCTAGCCTTATGACGTTGATTTCATGGCTGAGTGATATTCCATTGTACATAAGGACCACAACTTCTTTATCCATTCTTCTCTTTCCTGGGATGTTTAAGGTGTAACGAAGTGGAGGTTCTTGTCAACAGAGCAGCCCTAAACTTTGGGGTGCCTGTGTCTTGCTGATTTTTAGTTTTCCCAATTTATACGCCCATGAGTGGAAGTGCCCTATGCTCTCTAAGCTGAGTTTTTTAGATGTTTCAGGACACACCGTACACTTCTCCAGAGTGGCTGTTGGCAATTTACAGCCCGCCCATCAGCGTAGCAAGGCTCCCATTTCTCCATGGCCTGTCCTGCATTTCTGGTTTTGACACTTTATTCAGCATGGCCCTTTTGACCGATGGGAAGCGAGACTTCTTTGTAGCGCTGATTTGCCTTTCCAGGTTGCTTGGTTGGCCAAAAAGGGCGTATGCGTTTTTTCCTGAATATATTCAGGAAAAAACGCATACGCCCTTTTTGGCCAAGGGCATCATTGTCGAGGTTTTGCCGCTTTTCCTGTGCTTTAAAGGCGATTCGAATCTACCTCCTGAAATCGGTTTCCTGCAATTCTGCCTTGCTTTCAAATCCTCTTCGTTGCCTTCCCTCCATATATTTGTGGACGAGAGTTATCATTTCTAACTCTGCAGGTTTGTGAATTGCAGTGCCCCCGAGCTCCATTTTTCAACTCGCTTTCTTGGGAGCTGGCCGCAAAAGCGCAGGATTGCTTCAGGCCCTATTCTGGCTCCGGGCGGCAGGCTGAGCCTGTGGTTAATTCTGCTTCCTGATGGGAAAATAGAGTGACCTCTGCCTGTCCCAACACCTAGAGCTAGTCTCTCATTGGTTCCCCCTCTTACCGTTCATCCTCAGGACAAATTGCAACGTGTACGGAACAGGAGGTTAAAGGTGCTGATTCTCCAAGGAGGGAGATTGCTAGTAAAGTGGCTGGAATGGCGAACCGGAGCACAGGGAGATGAGAAATGAGGTGCGTTTTAGAAACCTTTCCCGGTCACACGGTGTACCATCTTCTGGGTTTCTCGTGCATGTTTTCGACGTAGGAAGATGCCCTTGAACCTGGAGATTTGGGACCCATGGGATGGGTACCACTCCATATTACTTTAAAGGGTCTGCGTTAGCTCACCCAACCTCACCAAACCTCTCAGCCCCAAGAGTGTCCTCCCTTATGTCTCAATCAGCTGTGGGTCTAGATATGGTCAATCCAGGTGGCATCGCAGCCCCTGAACGAATTTTGTAAGAATTTCTCTCTCTTTCACTGTCTTTGTTTCACGGGTTTTTAAAAGTAATTGATTTTTATAACAGGGCTTAGCTGCTTTGCACTGCTGTGTTTATGCCGCTTTACACCCACTTGACTCACTTACAGAGAGATATCAATACATAGGTTTTAAGATTCTTACTAGTCAGATATATTCTTGGGCGGTGAATAGGGTGCGTTGAGTCCAGTTCACTGAGCAAGGAGTAGGTCTGGTCTATTACATATTGGGTTTATGGAACGGTATCTGAGCTAATTTGAAACCCTTGTTTTATGCATCACCCCACCTCACCTTTCCCGTTAAGCAGCCATAGTGTGTTTTCTAAACGTGCGACTCTGTTCTGTTTTGTAATTCAGTTCAAGGGTAGCGGTTTTTACATTCCCTCTGTAAGTGATATCTTATGATAAGTGTCTTTTTCTGTGTGACTTATTTCACTTAGAATCGTCGTACCTAAATCCACTCATCATGCTGCTCCTAGCCTTATGACGTTGATTTCATGGCTGAGTGATATTCCATTGTACATAAGGACCACAACTTCTTTATCCATTCTTCTCTTTCCTGGGATGTTTAAGGTGTAACGAAGTGGAGGTTCTTGTCAACAGAGCAGCCCTAAACTTTGGGGTGCCTGTGTCTTGCTGATTTTTAGTTTTCCCAATTTATACGCCCATGAGTGGAAGTGCCCTATGCTCTCTAAGCTGAGTTTTTTAGATGTTTCAGGACACACCGTACACTTCTCCAGAGTGGCTGTTGGCAATTTACAGCCCGCCCATCAGCGTAGCAAGGCTCCCATTTCTCCATGGCCTGTCCTGCATTTCTGGTTTTGACACTTTATTCAGCATGGCCCTTTTGACCGATGGGAAGCGAGACTTCTTTGTAGCGCTGATTTGCCTTTCCAGGTTGCTTGGTTGGCCAAAAAGGGCGTATGCGTTTTTTCCTGAATATATTCAGGAAAAAACGCATACGCCCTTTTTGGCCAAGGGCATCATTGTCGAGGTTTTGCCGCTTTTCCTGTGCTTTAAATGCGATTCGAATCTACCTCCTGAAATCGGTTTCCTGCAATTCTGCCTTGCTTTCAAATCCTCTTCGTAGCCTTCCCTCCATATATTTGTGGACGAGAGTTATCATTTCTAACTCTGCAGGTTTGTGAATTGCAGTGCCCCTGAGCTCCATTTTTCAACTCGCTTTCTTGGGAGCTGGCCGCAAAAGCGCAGGATTGCTTCAGGCCCTATTCTGGCTCCGGGCGGCAGGCTGAGCCTGTGGTTAATTCTGCTTCCTGATGGGAAAATAGAGTGACCTCTGCCTGTCCCAACACCTAGAGCTAGTCTCTCATTGGTTCCCCCTCTTCCCGTTCATCCTCAGGACAAATTGCAACGTGTTCGGACCAGGAGGTTAAAGGTGCTGATTCTCCAAGGAGGGAGATTGCTAGTAAAGCGGCTGGAATGGCGAACCGGAGCACAAGGAGATGAGAAATGAGGTGCGTTTTAGAAACCTTTCCCGGTCACACGGTGTACCATCTTCTGGGTTTCTCGTGCATGTTTTCGACGTAGGACGATGCCCTTGAACCTGGAGATTTGGGACCCATGGGATGGGTACCACGCCGTATTACTTTACAGGGTCTGCGTTAGCTCACCCAACCTCACCAAACCTCTCAGCCCCAAGAGTGTCCTCCCTTATGTCTCAATCAGCTGTGGGTCTAGATATGGTCAATCCAGGTGGCATCGCAGCCCCTGAACGAATTTTGTAAGAATTTCTCTCTCTTTCACTGTCTTTGTTTCACGGGTTTTTAAAAGTAATTGATTTTTATAATAGGGTTTAGCTGCTTTGCACTGCTGTGTTTATGCCGCTTTACACCCACTTGACTCACTTACAGAGAGATATCAATACATAGGTTTTAAGATTCTTACTAGTCAGATATATTCTTGGGCGGTGAATAGGGGGCGTTGAGTCCAGTTCACTGAGCAAGGAGTAGGTCTGGTCTATTACATATTGGGTTTATGGAACGGTATCTGAGCTAATTTGAAACCCTTGTTTTATGCATCACCCCACCTCACCTTTCCCGTTAAGCAGCCATAGTGTGTTTTCTAAACGTGCGACTCTGTTCTGTTTTGTAATTCAGTTCAAGGGTAGCGGTTTTTACATTCCCTCTGTAAGTGATATCTTATGATAAGTGTCTTTTTCTGTGTGACTTATTTCACTTAGAATCGTCGTACCTAAATCCACTCATCATGCTGCTCCTAGCCTTATGACGTTGATTTCATGGCTGAGTGATATTCCATTGTACATAAGGACCACAACTTCTTTATCCATTCTTCTCTTTCCTGGGATGTTTAAGGTGTAACGAAGTGGAGGTTCTTGTCAACAGAGCAGCCCTAAACTTTGGGGTGCCTGTGTCTTGCTGATTTTTAGTTTTCCCAATTTATACGCCCATGAGTGGAAGTGCCCTATGCTCTCTAAGCTGAGTTTTTTAGATGTTTCAGGACACACCGTACACTTCTCCAGAGTGGCTGTTGGCAATTTACAGCCCGCCCATCAGCGTAGCAAGGCTCCCATTTCTCCATGGCCTGTCCTGCATTTCTGGTTTTGACACTTTATTCAGCATGGCCCTTTTGACCGATGGGAAGCGAGACTTCTTTGTAGCGCTGATTTGCCTTTCCAGGTTGCTTGGTTGGCCAAAAAGGGCGTATGCGTTTTTTCCTGAATATATTCAGGAAAAAACGCATACGCCCTTTTTGGCCAAGGGCATCATTGTCGAGGTTTTGCCGCTTTTCCTGTGCTTTAAAGGCGATTCGAATCTACCTCCTGAAATCGGTTTCCTGCAATTCTGCCTTGCTTTCAAATCCTCTTCGTTGCCTTCCCTCCATATATTTGTGGACGAGAGTTATCATTTCTAACTCTGCAGGTTTGTGAATTGCAGTGCCCCCGAGCTCCATTTTTCAACTCGCTTTCTTGGGAGCTGGCCGCAAAAGCGCAGGATTGCTTCAGGCCCTATTCTGGCTCCGGGCGGCAGGCTGAGCCTGTGGTTAATTCTGCTTCCTGATGGGAAAATAGAGTGACCTGTGCCTGTCCCAACACCTAGAGCTAGTCTCTCATTGGTTCCCCCTCTTCCCGTTCATCCTCAGGACAAATTGCAACGTGTTCGGAACAGGAGGTTAAAGGTGCTGATTCTCCAAGGAGGGAGATTGCTAGTAAAGCGGCTGGAATGGCGAACCGGAGCACAAGGAGATGAGAAATGAGGTGCGTTTTAGAAACCTTTCCCGGTCACACGGTGTACCATCTTCTGGGTTTCTCGTGCATGTTTTCGACGTAGGACGATGCCCTTGAACCTGGAGATTTGGGACCCATGGGATGGGTACCACGCCGTATTATTTTAAAGGGTCTGCGTTAGCTCACCCAACCTCACCAAACCTCTCAGCCCCAAGAGTGTCCACCCTTATGTCTCAATCAGCTGTGGGTCTAGATATGGTCAATCCAGGTGGCATCGCAGCCCCTGAACGAATTTTGTAAGAATTTCTCTCTCTTTCACTGTCTTTGTTTCACGGGTTTTTAAAAGTAATTCATTTTTATAATAGGGTTTAGCTGCTTTGCACTGCTGTGTTTATGCCGCTTTACACCCACTTGACTCACTTACAGAGAGATATCAATACATAGGTTTTAAGATTCTTACTAGTCAGATATATTCTTGGGCGGTGAATAGGGTGCGTTGAGTCCAGTTCACTGAGCAAGGAGTAGGTCTTGTCTATTACATATTGGGTTTATGGAACGGTATCTGAGCTAATTTGAAACCCTTGTTTTATGCATCACCCCACCTCACCTTTCCCGTTAAGCAGCCATAGTGTGTTTTCTAAACGTGCGACTCTGTTCTGTTTTGTAATTCAGTTCAAGGGTAGCGGTTTTTACATTCCCTCTGTAAGTGATATCTTATGATAAGTGTCTTTTTCTGTGTGACTTATTTCACTTAGAATCGTCGTACCTAAATCCACTCATCATGCTGCTCCTAGCCTTATGACGTTGATTTCATGGCTGAGTGATATTCCATTGTACATAAGGACCACAACTTCTTTATCCATTCTTCTCTTTCCTGGGATGTTTAAGGTGTAACGAAGTGGAGGTTCTTGTCAACAGAGCAGCCCTAAACTTTGGGGTGCCTGTGTCTTGCTGATTTTTAGTTTTCCCAATTTATACGCCCATGAGTGGAAGTGCCCTATGCTCTCTAAGCTGAGTTTTTTAGATGTTTCAGGACACACCGTACACTTCTCCAGAGTGGCTGTTGGCAATTTACAGCCCGCCCATCAGCGTAGCAAGGCTCCCATTTCTCCATGGCCTGTCCTGCATTTCTGGTTTTGACACTTTATTCAGCATGGCCCTTTTGACCGATGGGAAGCGAGACTTCTTTGTAGCGCTGATTTGCCTTTCCAGGTTGCTTGGTTGGCCAAAAAGGGCGTATGCGTTTTTTCCTGAATATATTCAGGAAAAAACGCATACGCCCTTTTTGGCCAAGGGCATCATTGTCGAGGTTTTGCCGCTTTTCCTGTGCTTTAAAGGCGATTCGAATCAACCTCCTGAAATCGGTTTCCTGCAATTCTGCCTTGCTTTCAAATCCTCTTCGTTGCCTTCCCTCCATATATTTGTGGACGAGAGTTATCATTTCTAACTCTGCAGGTTTGTGAATTGCAGTGCCCCTGAGCTCCATTTTTCAACTCGCTTTCTTGGGAGCTGGCCGCAAAAGCGCAGGATTGCTTCAGGCCCTATTCTGGCTCCGGGCGGCAGGCTGAGCCTGTGGTTAATTCTGCTTCCTGATGGGAAAATAGAGTGACCTCTGCCTGTCCCAACACCTAGAGCTAGTCTCTCATTGGTTCCCCCTCTTCCCGTTCATCCTCAGGACAAATTGCAACGTGTTCGGAACAGGAGGTTAAAGGTGCTGATTCTCCAAGGAGGGAGATTGCTAGTAAAGCGGCTGGAATGGCGAACCGGAGCACAAGGAGATGAGAAATGAGGTGCGTTTTAGAAACCTTTCCCGGTCACACGGTGTACCATCTTCTGGGTTTCTCGTGCATGTTTTCGACGTAGGACGATGCCCTTGAACCTGGAGATTTGGGACCCATGGGATGGGTACCACGCCGTATTACTTTACAGGGTCTGCGTTAGCTCACCCAACCTCACCAAACCTCTCAGCCCCAAGAGTGTCCTCCCTTATGTCTCAATCAGCTGTGGGTCTAGATATGGTCAATCCAGGTGGCATCGCAGCCCCTGAACGAATTTTGTAAGAATTTCTCTCTCTTTCACTGTCTTTGTTTCACGGGTTTTTAAAAGTAATTGATTTTTATAATAGGGTTTAGCTGCTTTGCACTGCTGTGTTTATGCCGCTTTACACCCACTTGACTCACTTACAGAGAGATATCAATACATAGGTTTTAAGATTCTTACTAGTCAGATATATTCTTGGGCGGTGAATAGGGGGCGTTGAGTCCAGTTCACTGAGCAAGGAGTAGGTCTTGTCTATTACATATTGGGTTTATGGAACGGTATCTGAGCTAATTTGAAACCCTTGTTTTATGCATCACCCCACCTCACCTTTCCCGTTAAGCAGCCATAGTGTGTTTTCTAAACGTGCGACTCTGTTCTGTTTTGTAATTCAGTTCAAGGGTAGCGGTTTTTACATTCCCTCTGTAAGTGATATCTTATGATAAGTGTCTTTTTCTGTGTGACTTATTTCACTTAGAATCGTCGTACCTAAATCCACTCATCATGCTGCTCCTAGCCTTATGACGTTGATTTCATGGCTGAGTGATATTCCATTGTACATAAGGACCACAACTTCTTTATCCATTCTTCTCTTTCCTGGGATGTTTAAGGTGTAACGGAGTGGAGGTTCTTGTCAACAGAGCAGCCCTAAACTTTGGGGTGCCTGTGTCTTGCTGATTTTTAGTTTTCCCAATTTATACGCCCATGAGTGGAAGTGCCCTATGCTCTCTAAGCTGAGTTTTTTAGATGTTTCAGGACACACCGTACACTTCTCCAGAGTGGCTGTTGGCAATTTACAGCCCGCCCATCAGCGTAGCAAGGCTCCCATTTCTCCATGGCCTGTCCTGCATTTCTGGTTTTGACACTTTATTCAGCATGGCCCTTTTGACCGATGGGAAGCGAGACTTCTTTGTAGCGCTGATTTGCCTTTCCAGGTTGCTTGGTTGGCCAAAAAGGGCGTATGCGTTTTTTCCTGAATATATTCAGGAAAAAACGCATACGCCCTTTTTGTCCAAGGGCATCATTGTCGAGGTTTTGCCGCTTTTCCTGTGCTTTAAAGGCGATTCGAATCTACCTCCTGAAATCGGTTTCCTGCAATTCTGCCTTGCTTTCAAATCCTCTTCGTAGCCTTCCCTCCATATATTTGTGGACGAGAGTTATCATTTCTAACTCTGCAGGTTTGTGAATTGCAGTGCCCCTGAGCTCCATTTTTCAACTCGCTTTCTTGGGAGCTAGCCGCAAAATCGCAGGATTGCTTCAGGCCCTATTCTGGCTCCGGGCGGCAGGCTGAGCCTGTGGTTAATTCTGCTTCCTGATGGGAAAATAGAGTGACCTCTGCCTGTCCCAACACCTAGAGCTAGTCTCTCATTGGTTCCCCCTCTTCCCGTTCATCTTCAGGACAAATTGCAACGTGTTCGGAACAGGAGGTTAAAGGTGCTGATTCTCCAAGGTGGGAGATTGCTAGTAAAGCGGCTGGAATGGCGAACCGGAGCACAAGGAGATGAGAAATGAGGTGCGTTTTAGAAATCTTTCCCGGTCACACGGTGTACCATCTTCTGGGTTTCTCGTGCATGTTTTCGACGTAGGACGATGCCCTTGAACCTGGAGATTTGGGACCCATGGGATGGGTACCACGCCGTATTACTTTACAGGGTCTGCGTTAGCTCACCCAACCTCACCAAACCTCTCAGCCCCAAGAGTATCCTCCCTTATGTCTCAATCAGCTGTGGGTCTAGATATGGTCAATCCAGGTGGCATCGCAGCCCCTGAACGAATTTTGTAAGAATTTCTCTCTCTTTCACTGTCTTTGTTTCACGGGTTTTTAAAAGTAATTGATTTTTATAATAGGGTTTAGCTGCTTTGCACTGCTGTGTTTATGCCGCTTTACACCCACTTGACTCACTTACAGAGAGATATCAATACATAGGTTTTAAGATTCTTACTAGTCAGATATATTCTTGGGCGGTGAATAGGGGGCGTTGAGTCCAGTTCACTGAGCAAGGAGTAGGTCTGGTCTATTACATATTGGGTTTATGGAACGGTATCTGAGCTAATTTGAAACCCTTGTTTTATGCATCACCCCACCTCACCTTTCCCGTTAAGCAGCCATAGTGTGTTTTCTAAACGTGCGACTCTGTTCTGTTTTGTAATTCAGTTCAAGGGTAGCGGTTTTTACATTCCCTCTGTAAGTGATATCTTATGATAAGTGTCTTTTTCTGTGTGACTTATTTCACTTAGAATCGTCGTACCTAAATCCACTCATCATGCTGCTCCTAGCCTTATGACGTTGATTTCATGGCTGAGTGATATTCCATTGTACATAAGGACCACAACTTCTTTATCCATTCTTCTCTTTCCTGGGATGTTTAAGGTGTAACGAAGTGGAGGTTCTTGTCAACAGAGCAGCCCTAAACTTTGGGGTGCCTGTGTCTTGCTGATTTTTAGTTTTCCCAATTTATACGCCCATGAGTGGAAGTGCCCTATGCTCTCTAAGCTGAGTTTTTTAGATGTTTCAGGACACACCGTACACTTCTCCAGAGTGGCTGTTGGCAATTTACAGCCCGCCCATCAGCGTAGCAAGGCTCCCATTTCTCCATGGCCTGTCCTGCATTTCTGGTTTTGACACTTTATTCAGCATGGCCCTTTTGACCGATGGGAAGCGAGACTTCTTTGTAGCGCTGATTTGCCTTTCCAGGTTGCTTGGTTGGCCAAAAAGGGCGTATGCGTTTTTTCCTGAATATATTCAGGAAAAAACGCATACGCCCTTTTTGGCCAAGGGCATCATTGTCGAGGTTTTGCCGCTTTTCCTGTGCTTTAAAGGCGATTCGAATCTACCTCCTGAAATCGGTTTCCTGCAATTCTGCCTTGCTTTCAAATCCTCTTCGTTGCCTTCCCTCCATATATTTGTGGACGAGAGTTATCATTTCTAACTCTGCAGGTTTGTGAATTGCAGTGCCCCTGAGCTCCATTTTTCAACTCGCTTTCTTGGGAGCTGGCCGCAAAAGCGCAGGATTGCTTCAGGCCCTATTCTGGCTCCGGGCGGCAGGCTGAGCCTGTGGTTAATTCTGCTTCCTGATGGGAAAATAGAGTGACCTGTGCCTGTCCCAACACCTAGAGCTAGTCTCTCATTGGTTCCCCCTCTTCCCGTTCATCCTCAGGACAAATTGCAACGTGTTCGGAACAGGAGGTTAAAGGTGCTGATTCTCCAAGGAGGGAGATTGCTAGTAAAGCGGCTGGAATGGCGAACCGGAGCACAAGGAGATGAGAAATGAGGTGCGTTTTAGAAACCTTTCCCGGTCACACGGTGTACCATCTTCTGGGTTTCTCGTGCATGTTTTCGACGTAGGAAGATGCCCTTGAACCTGGAGATTTGGGACCCATGGGATGGGTACCACGCCGTATTACTTTATAGGGTCTGCGTTAGCTCACCCAACCTCACCAAACCTCTCAGCCCCAAGAGTGTCCTCCCTTATGTCTCAATCAGCTGTGGGTCTAGATATGGTCAATCCAGGTGGCATCGCAGCCCCTGAACGAATTTTGTAAGAATTTCTCTCTCTTTCACTGTCTTTGTTTCACGGGTTTTTAAAAGTAATTGATTTTTATAACAGGGTTTAGCTGCTTTGCACTGCTGTGTTTATGCCGCTTTACACCCACTTGACTCACTTACAGAGAGATATCAATACATAGGTTTTAAGATTCTTACTAGTCAGATATATTCTTGGGCGGTGAATAGGGGGCGTTGAGTCCAGTTCACTGAGCAAGGAGTAGGTCTGGTCTATTACATATTGGGTTTATGGAACGGTATCTGAGCTAATTTGAAACCCTTGTTTTATGCATCACCCCACCTCACCTTTCCCGTTAAGCAGCCATAGTGTGTTTTCTAAACGTGCGACTCTGTTCTGTTTTGTAATTCAGTTCAAGGGTAGCGGTTTTTACATTCCCTCTGTAAGTGATATCTTATGATAAGTGTCTTTTTCTGTGTGACTTATTTCACTTAGAATCGTCGTACCTAAATCCACTCATCATGCTGCTCCTAGCCTTATGACGTTGATTTCATGGCTGAGTGATATTCCATTGTACATAAGGACCACAACTTCTTTATCCATTCTTCTCTTTCCTGGGATGTTTAAGGTGTAACGAAGTGGAGGTTCTTGTCAACAGAGCAGCCCTAAACTTTGGGGTGCCTGTGTCTTGCTGATTTTTAGTTTTCCCAATTTATACGCCCATGAGTGGAAGTGCCCTATGCTCTCTAAGCTGAGTTTTTTAGATGTTTCAGGACACACCGTACACTTCTCCAGAGTGGCTGTTGGCAATTTACAGCCCGCCCATCAGCGTAGCAAGGCTCCCATTTCTCCATGGCCTGTCCTGCATTTCTGGTTTTGACACTTTATTCAGCATGGCCCTTTTGACCGATGGGAAGCGAGACTTCTTTGTAGCGCTGATTTGCCTTTCCAGGTTGCTTGGTTGGCCAAAAAGGGCGTATGCGTTTTTTCCTGAATATATTCAGGAAAAAACGCATACGCCCTTTTTGGCCAAGGGCATCATTGTCGAGGTTTTGCCGCTTTTCCTGTTCTTTAAAGGCGATTCGAATCTACCTCCTGAAATCGGTTTCCTGCAATTCTGCCTTGCTTTCAAATCCTCTTCGTAGCCTTCCCTCCATATATTTGTGGACGAGAGTTATCATTTCTAACTCTGCAGGTTTGTGAATTGCAGTGCCCCTGAGCTCCATTTTTCAACTCGCTTTCTTGGGAGCTGGCCGCAAAAGCGCAGGATTGCTTCAGGCCCTATTCTGGCTCCGGGCGGCAGGCTGAGCCTGTGGTTAATTCTGCTTCCTGATGGGAAAATAGAGTGACCTCTGCCTGTCCCAACACCTAGAGCTAGTCTCTCATTGGTTCCCCCTCTTCCCGTTCATCCTCAGGACAAATTGCAACGTGTACGGAACAGGAGGTTAAAGGTGCTGATTCTCCAAGGAGGGAGATTGCTAGTAAAGCGGCTGGAATGGCGAACCGGAGCACAAGGAGATGAGAAATGAGGTGCGTTTTAGAAACCTTTCCCGGTCACACTGTGTACCATCTTCTGGGTTTCTCGTGCATGTTTTCGACGTAGGACGATGCCCTTGAACCTGGAGATTTGGGACCCATGGGATGGGTACCACGCCGTATTATTTTAAAGGGTCTGCGTTAGCTCACCCAACCTCACCAAACCTCTCAGCCCCAAGAGTGTCCACCCTTATGTCTCAATCAGCTGTGGGTCTAGATATGGTCAATCCAGGTGGCATCGCAGCCCCTGAACGAATTTTGTAAGAATTTCTCTCTCTTTCACTGTCTTTGTTTCACGGGTTTTTAAAAGTAATTGATTTTTATAACAGGGTTTAGCTGCTTTGCACTGCTGTGTTTATGCCGCTTTACACCCACTTGACTCACTTACAGAGAGATATCAATACATAGGTTTTAAGATTCTTACTAGTCAGATATATTCTTGGGCGGTGAATAGGGTGCGTTGAGTCCAGTTCACTGAGCAAGGAGTAGGTCTGGTCTATTACATATTGGGTTTATGGAACGGTATCTGAGCTAATTTGAAACCCTTGTTTTATGCATCACCCCACCTCACCTTTCCCGTTAAGCAGCCATAGTGTGTTTTCTAAACGTGCGACTCTGTTCTGTTTTGTAATTCAGTTCAAGGGTAGCGGTTTTTACATTCCCTCTGTAAGTGATATCTTATGATAAGTGTCTTTTTCTGTGTGACTTATTTCACTTAGAATCGTCGTACCTAAATCCACTCATCATGCTGCTCCTAGCCTTATGACGTTGATTTCATGGCTGAGTGATATTCCATTGTACATAAGGACCACAACTTCTTTATCCATTCTTCTCTTTCCTGGGATGTTTAAGGTGTAACGAAGTGGAGGTTCTTGTCAACAGAGCAGCCCTAAACTTTGGGGTGCCTGTGTCTTGCTGATTTTTAGTTTTCCCAATTTATACGCCCATGAGTGGAAGTGCCCTATGCTCTCTAAGCTGAGTTTTTTAGATGTTTCAGGACACACCGTACACTTCTCCAGAGTGGCTGTTGGCAATTTACAGCCCGCCCATCAGCGTAGCAAGGCTCCCATTTCTCCATGGCCTGTCCTGCATTTCTGGTTTTGACACTTTATTCAGCATGGCCCTTTTGACCGATGGGAAGCGAGACTTCTTTGTAGCGCTGATTTGCCTTTCCAGGTTGCTTGGTTGGCCAAAAAGGGCGTATGCGTTTTTTCCTGAATATATTCAGGAAAAAACGCATACGCCCTTTTTGGCCAAGGGCATCATTGTCGAGGTTTTGCCGCTTTTCCTGTGCTTTAAAGGCGATTCGAATCTACCTCCTGAAATCGGTTTCCTGCAATTCTGCCTTGCTTTCAAATCCTCTTCGTAGCCTTCCCTCCATATATTTGTGGACGAGAGTTATCATTTCTAACTCTGCAGGTTTGTGAATTGCAGTGCCCCTGAGCTCCATTTTTCAACTCGCTTTCTTGGGAGCTGGCCGCAAAAGCGCAGGATTGCTTCAGGCCCTATTCTGGCTCCGGGCGGCAGGCTGAGCCTGTGGTTAATTCTGCTTCCTGATGGGAAAATAGAGTGACCTCTGCCTGTCCCAACACCTAGAGCTAGTCTCTCATTGGTTCCCCCTCTTCCCGTTCATCCTCAGGACAAATTGCAACGTGTACAGAACAGGAGGTTAAAGGTGCTGATTCTCCAAGGAGGGAGATTGCTAGTAAAGCGGCTGGAATGGCGAACCGGAGCACAAGGAGATGAGAAATGAGGTGCGTTTTAGAAACCTTTCCCGGTCACACGGTGTACCATCTTCTGGGTTCCTCGTGCATGTTTTCGACGTAGGACGATGCCCTTGAACCTGGAGATTTGGGACCCATGGGATGGGTACCACGCCGTATTACTTTAAAGGGTCTGCGTTAGCTCACCCAACCTCACCAAACCTCTCAGCCCCAAGAGTGTCCACCCTTATGTCTCAATCAGCTGTGGGTCTAGATATGGTCAATCCAGGTGGCATCGCAGCCCCTGAACGAATTTTGTAAGAATTTCTCTCTCTTTCACTGTCTTTGGTTCACGGGTTTTTAAAAGTAATTGATTTTTATAATAGGGTTTAGCTGCTTTGCACTGCTGTGTTTATGCCGCTTTACACCCACTTGACTCACTTACAGAGAGATATCAATACATAGGTTTTAAGATTCTTACTAGTCAGATATATTCTTGGGCGGTGAATAGGGGGCGTTGAGTCCAGTTCACTGAGCAAGGAGTAGGTCTGGTCTATTACATATTGGGTTTATGGAACGGTATCTGAGCTAATTTGAAACCCTTGTTTTATGCATCACCCCACCTCACCTTTCCCGTTAAGCAGCCATAGTGTGTTTTCTAAACGTGCGACTCTGTTCTGTTTTGTAATTCAGTTCAAGGGTAGCGGTTTTTACATTCCCTCTGTAAGTGATATCTTATGATAAGTGTCTTTTTCTGTGTGACTTATTTCACTTAGAATCGTCGTACCTAAATCCACTCATCATGCTGCTCCTAGCCTTATGACGTTGATTTCATGGCTGAGTGATATTCCATTGTACATAAGGACCACAACTTCTTTATCCATTCTTCTCTTTCCTGGGATGTTTAAGGTGTAACGAAGTGGAGGTTCTTGTCAACAGAGCAGCCCTAAACTTTGGGGTGCCTGTGTCTTGCTGATTTTTAGTTTTCCCAATTTATACGCCCATGAGTGGAAGTGCCCTATGCTCTCTAAGCTGAGTTTTTTAGATGTTTCAGGACACACCGTACACTTCTCCAGAGTGGCTGTTGGCAATTTACAGCCCGCCCATCAGCGTAGCAAGGCTCCCATTTCTCCATGGCCTGTCCTGCATTTCTGGTTTTGACACTTTATTCAGCATGGCCCTTTTGACCGATGGGAAGCGAGACTTCTTTGTAGCGCTGATTTGCCTTTCCAGGTTGCTTGGTTGGCCAAAAAGGGCGTATGCGTTTTTTCCTGAATATATTCAGGAAAAAACGCATACGCCCTTTTTGGCCAAGGGCATCATTGTCGAGGTTTTGCCGCTTTTCCTGTGCTTTAAAGGCGATTCGAATCTACCTCCTGAAATCGGTTTCCTGCAATTCTGCCTTGCTTTCAAATCCTCTTCGTTGCCTTCCCTCCATATATTTGTGGACGAGAGTTATCATTTCTAACTCTGCAGGTTTGTGAATTGCAGTGCCCCTGAGCTCCATTTTTCAACTCGCTTTCTTGGGAGCTGGCCGCAAAAGCGCAGGATTGCTTCAGGCCCTATTCTGGCTCCGGGCGGCAGGCTGAGCCTGTGGTTAATTCTGCTTCCTGATGGGAAAATAGAGTGACCTGTGCCTGTCCCAACACCTAGAGCTAGTCTCTCATTGGTTCCCCCTCTTCCCGTTCATCCTCAGGACAAATTGCAACGTGTTCGGAACAGGAGGTTAAAGGTGCTGATTCTCCAAGGAGGGAGATTGCTAGTAAAGCGGCTGGAATGGCGAACCGGAGCACAAGGAGATGAGAAATGAGGTGCGTTTTAGAAACCTTTCCCGGTCACACGGTGTACCATCTTCTGGGTTTCTCGTGCATGTTTTCGACGTAGGACGATGCCCTTGAACCTGGAGATTTGGGACCCATGGGATGGGTACCACGCCGTATTACTTTATAGGGTCTGCGTTAGCTCACCCAACCTCACCAAACCTCTCAGCCCCAAGAGTGTCCTCCCTTATGTCTCAATCAGCTGTGGGTCTAGATATGGTCAATCCAGGTGGCATCGCAGCCCCTGAACGAATTTTGTAAGAATTTCTCTCTCTTTCACTGTCTTTGTTTCACGGGTTTTTAAAAGTAATTGATTTTTATAATAGGGTTTAGCTGCTTTGCACTGCTGTGTTTATGCCGCTTTACACCCACTTGACTCACTTACAGAGAGATATCAATACATAGGTTTTAAGATTCTTACTAGTCAGATATATTCCTGGGGGGTGAATAGGGGTTGTTGAGTCCAGTTCACTGAGCAAGGAGTAGGTCTTGTCTATTACATATTGGGTTTATGGAACGGTATCTGAGCTAATTTGAAACCCTTGTTTTATGCATCACCCCACCTCACCTTTCCCGTTAAGCAGCCATAGTGTGTTTTCTAAACGTGCGACTCTGTTCTGTTTTGTAATTCAGTTCAAGGGTAGCGGTTTTTACATTCCCTCTGTAAGTGATATCTTATGATAAGTGTCTTTTTCTGTGTGACTTATTTCACTTAGAATCGTCGTACCTAAATCCACTCATCATGCTGCTCCTAGCCTTATGACGTTGATTTCATGGCTGAGTGATATTCCATTGTACATAAGGACCACAACTTCTTTATCCATTCTTCTCTTTCCTGGGATGTTTAAGGTGTAACGAAGTGGAGGTCTTGTCAACAGAGCAGCCCTAAACTTTGGGGTGCCTGTGTCTTGCTGATTTTTAGTTTTCCCAATTTATACGCCCATGAGTGGAAGTGCCCTATGCTCTCTAAGCTGAGTTTTTTAGATGTTTCAGGACACACCGTACACTTCTCCAGAGTGGCTGTTGGCAATTTACAGCCCGCCCATCAGCGTAGCAAGGCTCCCATTTCTCCATGGCCTGTCCTGCATTTCTGGTTTTGACACTTTATTCAGCATGGCCCTTTTGACCGATGGGAAGCGAGACTTCTTTGTAGCGCTGATTTGCCTTTCCAGGTTGCTTGGTTGGCCAAAAAGGGCGTATGCGTTTTTTCCTGAATATATTCAGGAAAAAACGCATACGCCCTTTTTGGCCAAGGGCATCATTGTCGAGGTTTTGCCGCTTTTCCTGTTCTTTAAAGGCGATTCGAATCTACCTCCTGAAATCGGTTTCCTGCAATTCTGCCTTGCTTTCAAATCCTCTTCGTAGCCTTCCCTCCATATATTTGTGGACGAGAGTTATCATTTCTAACTCTGCAGGTTTGTGAATTGCAGTGCCCCTGAGCTCCATTTTTCAACTCGCTTTCTTGGGAGCTGGCCGCAAAAGCGCAGGATTGCTTCAGGCCCTATTCTGGCTCCGGGCGGCAGGCTGAGCCTGTGGTTAATTCTGCTTCCTGATGGGAAAATAGAGTGACCTCTGCCTGTCCCAACACCTAGAGCTAGTCTCTCATTGGTTCCCCCTCTTCCCGTTCATCCTCAGGACAAATTGCAACGTGTACGGAACAGGAGGTTAAAGGTGCTGATTCTCCAAGGAGGGAGATTGCTAGTAAAGCGGCTGGAATGGCGAACCGGAGCACAAGGAGATGAGAAATGAGGTGCGTTTTAGAAACCTTTCCCGGTCACACTGTGTACCATCTTCTGGGTTTCTCGTGCATGTTTTCGACGTAGGACGATGCCCTTGAACCTGGAGATTTGGGACCCATGGGATGGGTACCACGCCGTATTATTTTAAAGGGTCTGCGTTAGCTCACCCAACCTCACCAAACCTCTCAGCCCCAAGAGTGTCCACCCTTATGTCTCAATCAGCTGTGGGTCTAGATATGGTCAATCCAGGTGGCATCGCAGCCCCTGAACGAATTTTGTAAGAATTTCTCTCTCTTTCACTGTCTTTGTTTCACGGGTTTTTAAAAGTAATTGATTTTTATAACAGGGTTTAGCTGCTTTGCACTGCTGTGTTTATGCCGCTTTACACCCACTTGACTCACTTACAGAGAGATATCAATACATAGGTTTTAAGATTCTTACTAGTCAGATATATTCTTGGGCGGTGAATAGGGTGCGTTGAGTCCAGTTCACTGAGCAAGGAGTAGGTCTGGTCTATTACATATTGGGTTTATGGAACGGTATCTGAGCTAATTTGAAACCCTTGTTTTATGCATCACCCCACCTCACCTTTCCCGTTAAGCAGCCATAGTGTGTTTTCTAAACGTGCGACTCTGTTCTGTTTTGTAATTCAGTTCAAGGGTAGCGGTTTTTACATTCCCTCTGTAAGTGATATCTTATGATAAGTGTCTTTTTCTGTGTGACTTATTTCACTTAGAATCGTCGTACCTAAATCCACTCATCATGCTGCTCCTAGCCTTATGACGTTGATTTCATGGCTGAGTGATATTCCATTGTACATAAGGACCACAACTTCTTTATCCATTCTTCTCTTTCCTGGGATGTTTAAGGTGTAACGAAGTGGAGGTTCTTGTCAACAGAGCAGCCCTAAACTTTGGGGTGCCTGTGTCTTGCTGATTTTTAGTTTTCCCAATTTATACGCCCATGAGTGGAAGTGCCCTATGCTCTCTAAGCTGAGTTTTTTAGATGTTTCAGGACACACCGTACACTTCTCCAGAGTGGCTGTTGGCAATTTACAGCCCGCCCATCAGCGTAGCAAGGCTCCCATTTCTCCATGGCCTGTCCTGCATTTCTGGTTTTGACACTTTATTCAGCATGGCCCTTTTGACCGATGGGAAGCGAGACTTCTTTGTAGCGCTGATTTGCCTTTCCAGGTTGCTTGGTTGGCCAAAAAGGGCGTATGCGTTTTTTCCTGAATATATTCAGGAAAAAACGCATACGCCCTTTTTGGCCAAGGGCATCATTGTCGAGGTTTTGCCGCTTTTCCTGTGCTTTAAAGGCGATTCGAATCTACCTCCTGAAATCGGTTTCCTGCAATTCTGCCTTGCTTTCAAATCCTCTTCGTAGCCTTCCCTCCATATATTTGTGGACGAGAGTTATCATTTCTAACTCTGCAGGTTTGTGAATTGCAGTGCCCCTGAGCTCCATTTTTCAACTCGCTTTCTTGGGAGCTGGCCGCAAAAGCGCAGGATTGCTTCAGGCCCTATTCTGGCTCCGGGCGGCAGGCTGAGCCTGTGGTTAATTCTGCTTCCTGATGGGAAAATAGAGTGACCTCTGCCTGTCCCAACACCTAGAGCTAGTCTCTCATTGGTTCCCCCTCTTCCCGTTCATCCTCAGGACAAATTGCAACGTGTACAGAACAGGAGGTTAAAGGTGCTGATTCTCCAAGGAGGGAGATTGCTAGTAAAGCGGCTGGAATGGCGAACCGGAGCACAAGGAGATGAGAAATGAGGTGCGTTTTAGAAACCTTTCCCGGTCACACGGTGTACCATCTTCTGGGTTCCTCGTGCATGTTTTCGACGTAGGACGATGCCCTTGAACCTGGAGATTTGGGACCCATGGGATGGGTACCACGCCGTATTACTTTAAAGGGTCTGCGTTAGCTCACCCAACCTCACCAAACCTCTCAGCCCCAAGAGTGTCCACCCTTATGTCTCAATCAGCTGTGGGTCTAGATATGGTCAATCCAGGTGGCATCGCAGCCCCTGAACGAATTTTGTAAGAATTTCTCTCTCTTTCACTGTCTTTGGTTCACGGGTTTTTAAAAGTAATTGATTTTTATAATAGGGTTTAGCTGCTTTGCACTGCTGTGTTTATGCCGCTTTACACCCACTTGACTCACTTACAGAGAGATATCAATACATAGGTTTTAAGATTCTTACTAGTCAGATATATTCTTGGGCGGTGAATAGGGGGCGTTGAGTCCAGTTCACTGAGCAAGGAGTAGGTCTGGTCTATTACATATTGGGTTTATGGAACGGTATCTGAGCTAATTTGAAACCCTTGTTTTATGCATCACCCCACCTCACCTTTCCCGTTAAGCAGCCATAGTGTGTTTTCTAAACGTGCGACTCTGTTCTGTTTTGTAATTCAGTTCAAGGGTAGCGGTTTTTACATTCCCTCTGTAAGTGATATCTTATGATAAGTGTCTTTTTCTGTGTGACTTATTTCACTTAGAATCGTCGTACCTAAATCCACTCATCATGCTGCTCCTAGCCTTATGACGTTGATTTCATGGCTGAGTGATATTCCATTGTACATAAGGACCACAACTTCTTTATCCATTCTTCTCTTTCCTGGGATGTTTAAGGTGTAACGAAGTGGAGGTTCTTGTCAACAGAGCAGCCCTAAACTTTGGGGTGCCTGTGTCTTGCTGATTTTTAGTTTTCCCAATTTATACGCCCATGAGTGGAAGTGCCCTATGCTCTCTAAGCTGAGTTTTTTAGATGTTTCAGGACACACCGTACACTTCTCCAGAGTGGCTGTTGGCAATTTACAGCCCGCCCATCAGCGTAGCAAGGCTCCCATTTCTCCATGGCCTGTCCTGCATTTCTGGTTTTGACACTTTATTCAGCATGGCCCTTTTGACCGATGGGAAGCGAGACTTCTTTGTAGCGCTGATTTGCCTTTCCAGGTTGCTTGGTTGGCCAAAAAGGGCGTATGCGTTTTTTCCTGAATATATTCAGGAAAAAACGCATACGCCCTTTTTGGCCAAGGGCATCATTGTCGAGGTTTTGCCGCTTTTCCTGTGCTTTAAAGGCGATTCGAATCTACCTCCTGAAATCGGTTTCCTGCAATTCTGCCTTGCTTTCAAATCCTCTTCGTTGCCTTCCCTCCATATATTTGTGGACGAGAGTTATCATTTCTAACTCTGCAGGTTTGTGAATTGCAGTGCCCCTGAGCTCCATTTTTCAACTCGCTTTCTTGGGAGCTGGCCGCAAAAGCGCAGGATTGCTTCAGGCCCTATTCTGGCTCCGGGCGGCAGGCTGAGCCTGTGGTTAATTCTGCTTCCTGATGGGAAAATAGAGTGACCTGTGCCTGTCCCAACACCTAGAGCTAGTCTCTCATTGGTTCCCCCTCTTCCCGTTCATCCTCAGGACAAATTGCAACGTGTTCGGAACAGGAGGTTAAAGGTGCTGATTCTCCAAGGAGGGAGATTGCTAGTAAAGCGGCTGGAATGGCGAACCGGAGCACAAGGAGATGAGAAATGAGGTGCGTTTTAGAAACCTTTCCCGGTCACACGGTGTACCATCTTCTGGGTTTCTCGTGCATGTTTTCGACGTAGGACGATGCCCTTGAACCTGGAGATTTGGGACCCATGGGATGGGTACCACGCCGTATTACTTTATAGGGTCTGCGTTAGCTCACCCAACCTCACCAAACCTCTCAGCCCCAAGAGTGTCCTCCCTTATGTCTCAATCAGCTGTGGGTCTAGATATGGTCAATCCAGGTGGCATCGCAGCCCCTGAACGAATTTTGTAAGAATTTCTCTCTCTTTCACTGTCTTTGTTTCACGGGTTTTTAAAAGTAATTGATTTTTATAATAGGGTTTAGCTGCTTTGCACTGCTGTGTTTATGCCGCTTTACACCCACTTGACTCACTTACAGAGAGATATCAATACATAGGTTTTAAGATTCTTACTAGTCAGATATATTCCTGGGGGGTGAATAGGGGTTGTTGAGTCCAGTTCACTGAGCAAGGAGTAGGTCTGGTCTATTACATATTGGGTTTATGGAACGGTATCTGAGCTAATTTGAAACCCTTGTTTTATGCATCACCCCACCTCACCTTTCCCGTTAAGCAGCCATAGTGTGTTTTCTAAACGTGCGACTCTGTTCTGTTTTGTAATTCAGTTCAAGGGTAGCGGTTTTTACATTCTCTCTGTAAGTGATATCTTATGATAAGTGTCTTTTTCTGTGTGACTTATTTCACTTAGAATCGTCGTACCTAAATCCACTCATCATGCTGCTCCTAGCCTTATGACGTTGATTTCATGGCTGAGTGATATTCCATTGTACATAAGGACCACAACTTCTTTATCCATTCTTCTCTTTCCTGGGATGTTTAAGGTGTAACGAAGTGGAGGTTCTTGTCAACAGAGCAGCCCTAAACTTTGGGGTGCCTGTGTCTTGCTGATTTTTAGTTTTCCCAATTTATACGCCCATGAGTGGAAGTGCCCTATGCTCTCTAAGCTGAGTTTTTTAGATGTTTCAGGACACACCGTACACTTCTCCAGAGTGGCTGTTGGCAATTTACAGCCCGCCCATCAGCGTAGCAAGGCTCCCATTTCTCCATGGCCTGTCCTGCATTTCTGGTTTTGACACTTTATTCAGCATGGCCCTTTTGACCGATGGGAAGCGAGACTTCTTTGTAGCGCTGATTTGCCTTTCCAGGTTGCTTGGTTGGCCAAAAAGGGCGTATGCGTTTTTTCCTGAATATATTCAGGAAAAAACGCATACGCCCTTTTTGGCCAAGGGCATCATTGTCGAGGTTTTGCCGCTTTTCCTGTGCTTTAAAGGCGATTCGAATCTACCTCCTGAAATCGGTTTCCTGCAATTCTGCCTTGCTTTCAAATCCTCTTCGTTGCCTTCCCTCCATATATTTGTGGACGAGAGTTATCATTTCTAACTCTGCAGGTTTGTGAATTGCAGTGCCCCTGAGCTCCATTTTTCAACTCGCTTTCTTGGGAGCTGGCCGCAAAAGCGCAGGATTGCTTCAGGCCCTATTCTGGCTCCGGGCGGCAGGCTGAGCCTGTGGTTAATTCTGCTTCCTGATGGGAAAATAGAGTGACCTCTGCCTGTCCCAACACCTAGAGCTAGTCTCTCATTGGTTCCCCCTCTTCCCGTTCATCCTCAGGACAAATTGCAACGTGTTCGGAACAGGAGGTTAAAGGTGCTGATTCTCCAAGGAGGGAGATTGCTAGTAAAGCGGCTGGAATGGCGAACCGGAGCACAAGGAGATGAGAAATGAGGTGCGTTTTAGAAACCTTTCCCGGTCACACGGTGTACCATCTTCTGGGTTTCTCGTGCATGTTTTCGACGTAGGAAGATGCCCTTGAACCTGGAGATTTGGGACCCATGGGATGGGTACCACGCCGTATTACTTTATAGGGTCTGCGTTAGCTCACCCAACCTCACCAAACCTCTCAGCCCCAAGAGTGTCCTCCCTTATGTCTCAATCAGCTGTGGGTCTAGATATGGTCAATCCAGGTGGCATCGCAGCCCCTGAACGAATTTTGTAAGAATTTCTCTCTCTTTCACTGTCTTTGTTTCACGGGTTTTTAAAAGTAATTGATTTTTATAATAGGGTTTAGCTGCTTTGCACTGCTGTGTTTATGCCGCTTTACACCCACTTGACTCACTTACAGAGAGATATCAATACATAGGTTTTAAGATTCTTACTAGTCAGATATATTCTTGGGCGGTGAATAGGGGGCGTTGAGTCCAGTTCACTGAGCAAGGAGTAGGTCTGGTCTATTACATATTGGGTTTATGGAACGGTATCTGAGCTAATTTGAAACCCTTGTTTTATGCATCACCCCACCTCACCTTTCCCGTTAAGCAGCCATAGTGTGTTTTCTAAACGTGCGACTCTGTTCTGTTTTGTAATTCAGTTCAAGGGTAGCGGTTTTTACATTCCCTCTGTAAGTGATATCTTATGATAAGTGTCTTTTTCTGTGTGACTTATTTCACTTAGAATCGTCGTACCTAAATCCACTCATCATGTTGCTCCTAGCCTTATGACGTTGATTTCATGGCTGAGTGATATTCCATTGTACATAAGGACCACAACTTCTTTATCCATTCTTCTCTTTCCTGGGATGTTTAAGGTGTAACGAAGTGGAGGTTCTTGTCAACAGAGCAGCCCTAAACTTTGGGGTGCCTGTGTCTTGCTGATTTTTAGTTTTCCCAATTTATACGCCCATGAGTGGAAGTGCCCTATGCTCTCTAAGCTGAGTTTTTTAGATGTTTCAGGACACACCGTACACTTCTCCAGAGTGGCTGTTGGCAATTTACAGCCCGCCCATCAGCGTAGCAAGGCTCCCATTTCTCCATGGCCTGTCCTGCATTTCTGGTTTTGACACTTTATTCAGCATGGCCCTTTTGACCGATGGGAAGCGAGACTTCTTTGTAGCGCTGATTTGCCTTTCCAGGTTGCTTGGTTGGCCAAAAAGGGCGTATGCGTTTTTTCCTGAATATATTCAGGAAAAAACGCATACGCCCTTTTTGGCCAAGGGCATCATTGTCGAGGTTTTGCCGCTTTTCCTGTGCTTTAAAGGCGATTCGAATCTACCTCCTGAAATCGGTTTCCTGCAATTCTGCCTTGCTTTCAAATCCTCTTCGTAGCCTTCCCTCCATATATTTGTGGACGAGAGTTATCATTTCTAACTCTGCAGGTTTGTGAATTGCAGTGCCCCTGAGCTCCATTTTTCAACTCGCTTTCTTGGGAGCTGGCCGCAAAAGCGCAGGATTGCTTCAGGCCCTATTCTGGCTCCGGGCGGCAGGCTGAGCCTGTGGTTAATTCTGCTTCCTGATGGGAAAATAGAGTGACCTCTGCCTGTCCCAACACCTAGAGCTAGTCTCTCATTGGTTCCCCCTCTTCCCGTTCATCCTCAGGACAAATTGCAACGTGTACGGAACAGGAGGTTAAAGGTGCTGATTCTCCAAGGAGGGAGATTGCTAGTAAAGCGGCTGGAATGGCGAACCGGAGCACAAGGAGATGAGAAATGAGGTGCGTTTTAGAAACCTTTCCCGGTCACACTGTGTACCATCTTCTGGGTTTCTCGTGCATGTTTTCGACGTAGGACGATGCCCTTGAACCTGGAGATTTGGGACCCATGGGATGGGTACCACGCCGTATTATTTTAAAGGGTCTGCGTTAGCTCACCCAACCTCACCAAACCTCTCAGCCCCAAGAGTGTCCACCCTTATGTCTCAATCAGCTGTGGGTCTAGATATGGTCAATCCAGGTGGCATCGCAGCCCCTGAACGAATTTTGTAAGAATTTCTCTCTCTTTCACTGTCTTTGTTTCACGGGTTTTTAAAAGTAATTGATTTTTATAACAGGGTTTAGCTGCTTTGCACTGCTGTGTTTATGCCGCTTTACACCCACTTGACTCACTTACAGAGAGATATCAATACATAGGTTTTAAGATTCTTACTAGTCAGATATATTCTTGGGCGGTGAATAGGGTGCGTTGAGTCCAGTTCACTGAGCAAGGAGTAGGTCTGGTCTATTACATATTGGGTTTATGGAACGGTATCTGAGCTAATTTGAAACCCTTGTTTTATGCATCACCCCACCTCACCTTTCCCGTTAAGCAGCCATAGTGTGTTTTCTAAACGTGCGACTCTGTTCTGTTTTGTAATTCAGTTCAAGGGTAGCGGTTTTTACATTCCCTCTGTAAGTGATATCTTATGATAAGTGTCTTTTTCTGTGTGACTTATTTCACTTAGAATCGTCGTACCTAAATCCACTCATCATGCTGCTCCTAGCCTTATGACGTTGATTTCATGGCTGAGTGATATTCCATTGTACATAAGGACCACAACTTCTTTATCCATTCTTCTCTTTCCTGGGATGTTTAAGGTGTAACGAAGTGGAGGTTCTTGTCAACAGAGCAGCCCTAAACTTTGGGGTGCCTGTGTCTTGCTGATTTTTAGTTTTCCCAATTTATACGCCCATGAGTGGAAGTGCCCTATGCTCTCTAAGCTGAGTTTTTTAGATGTTTCAGGACACACCGTACACTTCTCCAGAGTGGCTGTTGGCAATTTACAGCCTGCCCATCAGCGTAGCAAGGCTCCCATTTCTCCATGGCCTGTCCTGCATTTCTGGTTTTGACACTTTATTCAGCATGGCCCTTTTGACCGATGGGAAGCGAGACTTCTTTGTAGCGCTGATTTGCCTTTCCAGGTTGCTTGGTTGGCCAAAAAGGGCGTATGCGTTTTTTCCTGAATATATTCAGGAAAAAACGCATACGCCCTTTTTGGCCAAGGGCATCATTGTCGAGGTTTTGCCGCTTTTCCTGTGCTTTAAAGGCGATTCGAATCTACCTCCTGAAATCGGTTTCCTGCAATTCTGCCTTGCTTTCAAATCCTCTTCGTAGCCTTCCCTCCATATATTTGTGGACGAGAGTTATCATTTCTAACTCTGCAGGTTTGTGAATTGCAGTGCCCCTGAGCTCCATTTTTCAACTCGCTTTCTTGGGAGCTGGCCGCAAAAGCGCAGGATTGCTTCAGGCCCTATTCTGGCTCCGGGCGGCAGGCTGAGCCTGTGGTTAATTCTGCTTCCTGATGGGAAAATAGAGTGACCTCTGCCTGTCCCAACACCTAGAGCTAGTCTCTCATTGGTTCCCCCTCTTCCCGTTCATCCTCAGGACAAATTGCAACGTGTACGGAACAGGAGGTTAAAGGTGCTGATTCTCCAAGGAGGGAGATTGCTAGTAAAGCGGCTGGAATGGCGAACCGGAGCACAAGGAGATGAGAAATGAGGTGCGTTTTAGAAACCTTTCCCGGTCACACTGTGTACCATCTTCTGGGTTTCTCGTGCATGTTTTCGACGTAGGACGATGCCCTTGAACCTGGAGATTTGGGACCCATGGGATGGGTACCACGCCGTATTATTTTAAAGGGTCTGCGTTAGCTCACCCAACCTCACCAAACCTCTCAGCCCCAAGAGTGTCCACCCTTATGTCTCAATCAGCTGTGGGTCTAGATATGGTCAATCCAGGTGGCATCGCAGCCCCTGAACGAATTTTGTAAGAATTTCTCTCTCTTTCACTGTCTTTGTTTCACGGGTTTTTAAAAGTAATTGATTTTTATAACAGGGTTTAGCTGCTTTGCACTGCTGTGTTTATGCCGCTTTACACCCACTTGACTCACTTACAGAGAGATATCAATACATAGGTTTTAAGATTCTTACTAGTCAGATATATTCTTGGGCGGTGAATAGGGTGCGTTGAGTCCAGTTCACTGAGCAAGGAGTAGGTCTGGTCTATTACATATTGGGTTTATGGAACGGTATCTGAGCTAATTTGAAACCCTTGTTTTATGCATCACCCCACCTCACCTTTCCCGTTAAGCAGCCATAGTGTGTTTTCTAAACGTGCGACTCTGTTCTGTTTTGTAATTCAGTTCAAGGGTAGCGGTTTTTACATTCCCTCTGTAAGTGATATCTTATGATAAGTGTCTTTTTCTGTGTGACTTATTTCACTTAGAATCGTCGTACCTAAATCCACTCATCATGCTGCTCCTAGCCTTATGACGTTGATTTCATGGCTGAGTGATATTCCATTGTACATAAGGACCACAACTTCTTTATCCATTCTTCTCTTTCCTGGGATGTTTAAGGTGTAACGAAGTGGAGGTTCTTGTCAACAGAGCAGCCCTAAACTTTGGGGTGCCTGTGTCTTGCTGATTTTTAGTTTTCCCAATTTATACGCCCATGAGTGGAAGTGCCCTATGCTCTCTAAGCTGAGTTTTTTAGATGTTTCAGGACACACCGTACACTTCTCCAGAGTGGCTGTTGGCAATTTACAGCCCGCCCATCAGCGTAGCAAGGCTCCCATTTCTCCATGGCCTGTCCTGCATTTCTGGTTTTGACACTTTATTCAGCATGGCCCTTTTGACCGATGGGAAGCGAGACTTCTTTGTAGCGCTGATTTGCCTTTCCAGGTTGCTTGGTTGGCCAAAAAGGGCGTATGCGTTTTTTCCTGAATATATTCAGGAAAAAACGCATACGCCCTTTTTGGCCAAGGGCATCATTGTCGAGGTTTTGCCGCTTTTCCTGTGCTTTAAAGGCGATTCGAATCTACCTCCTGAAATCGGTTTCCTGCAATTCTGCCTTGCTTTCAAATCCTCTTCGTAGCCTTCCCTCCATATATTTGTGGACGAGAGTTATCATTTCTAACTCTGCAGGTTTGTGAATTGCAGTGCCCCTGAGCTCCATTTTTCAACTCGCTTTCTTGGGAGCTGGCCGCAAAAGCGCAGGATTGCTTCAGGCCCTATTCTGGCTCCGGGCGGCAGGCTGAGCCTGTGGTTAATTCTGCTTCCTGATGGGAAAATAGAGTGACCTCTGCCTGTCCCAACACCTAGAGCTAGTCTCTCATTGGTTCCCCCTCTTCCCGTTCATCCTCAGGACAAATTGCAACGTGTACGGAACAGGAGGTTAAAGGTGCTGATTCTCCAAGGAGGGAGATTGCTAGTAAAGCGGCTGGAATGGCGAACCGGAGCACAAGGAGATGAGAAATGAGGTGCGTTTTAGAAACCTTTCCCGGTCACACTGTGTACCATCTTCTGGGTTTCTCGTGCATGTTTTCGACGTAGGACGATGCCCTTGAACCTGGAGATTTGGGACCCATGGGATGGGTACCACGCCGTATTATTTTAAAGGGTCTGCGTTAGCTCACCCAACCTCACCAAACCTCTCAGCCCCAAGAGTGTCCACCCTTATGTCTCAATCAGCTGTGGGTCTAGATATGGTCAATCCAGGTGGCATCGCAGCCCCTGAACGAATTTTGTAAGAATTTCTCTCTCTTTCACTGTCTTTGTTTCACGGGTTTTTAAAAGTAATTGATTTTTATAACAGGGTTTAGCTGCTTTGCACTGCTGTGTTTATGCCGCTTTACACCCACTTGACTCACTTACAGAGAGATATCAATACATAGGTTTTAAGATTCTTACTAGTCAGATATATTCTTGGGCGGTGAATAGGGTGCGTTGAGTCCAGTTCACTGAGCAAGGAGTAGGTCTGGTCTATTACATATTGGGTTTATGGAACGGTATCTGAGCTAATTTGAAACCCTTGTTTTATGCATCACCCCACCTCACCTTTCCCGTTAAGCAGCCATAGTGTGTTTTCTAAACGTGCGACTCTGTTCTGTTTTGTAATTCAGTTCAAGGGTAGCGGTTTTTACATTCCCTCTGTAAGTGATATCTTATGATAAGTGTCTTTTTCTGTGTGACTTATTTCACTTAGAATCGTCGTACCTAAATCCACTCATCATGCTGCTCCTAGCCTTATGACGTTGATTTCATGGCTGAGTGATATTCCATTGTACATAAGGACCACAACTTCTTTATCCATTCTTCTCTTTCCTGGGATGTTTAAGGTGTAACGAAGTGGAGGTTCTTGTCAACAGAGCAGCCCTAAACTTTGGGGTGCCTGTGTCTTGCTGATTTTTAGTTTTCCCAATTTATACGCCCATGAGTGGAAGTGCCCTATGCTCTCTAAGCTGAGTTTTTTAGATGTTTCAGGACACACCGTACACTTCTCCAGAGTGGCTGTTGGCAATTTACAGCCCGCCCATCAGCGTAGCAAGGCTCCCATTTCTCCATGGCCTGTCCTGCATTTCTGGTTTTGACACTTTATTCAGCATGGCCCTTTTGACCGATGGGAAGCGAGACTTCTTTGTAGCGCTGATTTGCCTTTCCAGGTTGCTTGGTTGGCCAAAAAGGGCGTATGCGTTTTTTCCTGAATATATTCAGGAAAAAACGCATACGCCCTTTTTGGCCAAGGGCATCATTGTCGAGGTTTTGCCGCTTTTCCTGTGCTTTAAAGGCGATTCGAATCTACCTCCTGAAATCGGTTTCCTGCAATTCTGCCTTGCTTTCAAATCCTCTTCGTAGCCTTCCCTCCATATATTTGTGGACGAGAGTTATCATTTCTAACTCTGCAGGTTTGTGAATTGCAGTGCCCCTGAGCTCCATTTTTCAACTCGCTTTCTTGGGAGCTGGCCGCAAAAGCGCAGGATTGCTTCAGGCCTTATTCTGGCTCCGGGCGGCAGGCTGAGCCTGTGGTTAATTCTGCTTCCTGATGGGAAAATAGAGTGACCTCTGCCTGTCCCAACACCTAGAGCTAGTCTCTCATTGGTTCCCCCTCTTCCCGTTCATCCTCAGGACAAATTGCAACGTGTACGGAACAGGAGGTTAAAGGTGCTGATTCTCCAAGGAGGGAGATTGCTAGTAAAGCGGCTGGAATGGCGAACCGGAGCACAAGGAGATGAGAAATGAGGTGCGTTTTAGAAACCTTTCCCGGTCACACGGTGTACCATCTTCTGGGTTCCTCGTGCATGTTTTCGACGTAGGACGATGCCCTTGAACCTGGAGATTTGGGACCCATGGGATGGGTACCACGCCGTATTACTTTAAAGGGTCTGCGTTAGCTCACCCAACCTCACCAAACCTCTCAGCCCCAAGAGTGTCCACCCTTATGTCTCAATCAGCTGTGGGTCTAGATATGGTCAATCCAGGTGGCATCGCAGCCCCTGAACGAATTTTGTAAGAATTTCTCTCTCTTTCACTGTCTTTGGTTCACGGGTTTTTAAAAGTAATTGATTTTTATAATAGGGTTTAGCTGCTTTGCACTGCTGTGTTTATGCCGCTTTACACCCACTTGACTCACTTACAGAGAGATATCAATACATAGGTTTTAAGATTCTTACTAGTCAGATATATTCTTGGGCGGTGAATAGGGGGCGTTGAGTCCAGTTCACTGAGCAAGGAGTAGGTCTGGTCTATTACATATTGGGTTTATGGAACGGTATCTGAGCTAATTTGAAACCCTTGTTTTATGCATCACCCCACCTCACCTTTCCCGTTAAGCAGCCATAGTGTGTTTTCTAAACGTGCGACTCTGTTCTGTTTTGTAATTCAGTTCAAGGGTAGCGGTTTTTACATTCCCTCTGTAAGTGATATCTTATGATAAGTGTCTTTTTCTGTGTGACTTATTTCACTTAGAATCGTCGTACCTAAATCCACTCATCATGCTGCTCCTAGCCTTATGACGTTGATTTCATGGCTGAGTGATATTCCATTGTACATAAGGACCACAACTTCTTTATCCATTCTTCTCTTTCCTGGGATGTTTAAGGTGTAACGAAGTGGAGGTTCTTGTCAACAGAGCAGCCCTAAACTTTGGGGTGCCTGTGTCTTGCTGATTTTTAGTTTTCCCAATTTATACGCCCATGAGTGGAAGTGCCCTATGCTCTCTAAGCTGAGTTTTTTAGATGTTTCAGGACACACCGTACACTTCTCCAGAGTGGCTGTTGGCAATTTACAGCCCGCCCATCAGCGTAGCAAGGCTCCCATTTCTCCATGGCCTGTCCTGCATTTCTGGTTTTGACACTTTATTCAGCATGGCCCTTTTGACCGATGGGAAGCGAGACTTCTTTGTAGCGCTGATTTGCCTTTCCAGGTTGCTTGGTTGGCCAAAAAGGGCGTATGCGTTTTTTCCTGAATATATTCAGGAAAAAACGCATACGCCCTTTTTGGCCAAGGGCATCATTGTCGAGGTTTTGCCGCTTTTCCTGTGCTTTAAAGGCGATTCGAATCTACCTCCTGAAATCGGTTTCCTGCAATTCTGCCTTGCTTTCAAATCCTCTTCGTTGCCTTCCCTCCATATATTTGTGGACGAGAGTTATCATTTCTAACTCTGCAGGTTTGTGAATTGCAGTGCCCCTGAGCTCCATTTTTCAACTCGCTTTCTTGGGAGCTGGCCGCAAAAGCGCAGGATTGCTTCAGGCCCTATTCTGGCTCCGGGCGGCAGGCTGAGCCTGTGGTTAATTCTGCTTCCTGATGGGAAAATAGAGTGACCTGTGCCTGTCCCAACACCTAGAGCTAGTCTCTCATTGGTTCCCCCTCTTCCCGTTCATCCTCAGGACAAATTGCAACGTGTTCGGAACAGGAGGTTAAAGGTGCTGATTCTCCAAGGAGGGAGATTGCTAGTAAAGCGGCTGGAATGGCGAACCGGAGCACAAGGAGATGAGAAATGAGGTGCGTTTTAGAAACCTTTCCCGGTCACACGGTGTACCATCTTCTGGGTTTCTCGTGCATGTTTTCGACGTAGGACGATGCCCTTGAACCTGGAGATTTGGGACCCATGGGATGGGTACCACGCCGTATTACTTTATAGGGTCTGCGTTAGCTCACCCAACCTCACCAAACCTCTCAGCCCCAAGAGTGTCCTCCCTTATGTCTCAATCAGCTGTGGGTCTAGATATGGTCAATCCAGGTGGCATCGCAGCCCCTGAACGAATTTTGTAAGAATTTCTCTCTCTTTCACTGTCTTTGTTTCACGGGTTTTTAAAAGTAATTGATTTTTATAATAGGGTTTAGCTGCTTTGCACTGCTGTGTTTATGCCGCTTTACACCCACTTGACTCACTTACAGAGAGATATCAATACATAGGTTTTAAGATTCTTACTAGTCAGATATATTCTTGGGCGGTGAATAGGGGGCGTTGAGTCCAGTTCACTGAGCAAGGAGTAGGTCTGGTCTATTACATATTGGGTTTATGGAACGGTATCTGAGCTAATTTGAAACCCTTGTTTTATGCATCACCCCACCTCACCTTTCCCGTTAAGCAGCCATAGTGTGTTTTCTAAACGTGCGACTCTGTTCTGTTTTGTAATTCAGTTCAAGGGTAGCGGTTTTTACATTCCCTCTGTAAGTGATATCTTATGATAAGTGTCTTTTTCTGTGTGACTTATTTCACTTAGAATCGTCGTACCTAAATCCACTCATCATGCTGCTCCTAGCCTTATGACGTTGATTTCATGGCTGAGTGATATTCCATTGTACATAAGGACCACAACTTCTTTATCCATTCTTCTCTTTCCTGGGATGTTTAAGGTGTAACGAAGTGGAGGTTCTTGTCAACAGAGCAGCCCTAAACTTTGGGGTGCCTGTGTCTTGCTGATTTTTAGTTTTCCCAATTTATACGCCCATGAGTGGAAGTGCCCTATGCTCTCTAAGCTGAGTTTTTTAGATGTTTCAGGACACACCGTACACTTCTCCAGAGTGGCTGTTGGCAATTTACAGCCCGCCCATCAGCGTAGCAAGGCTCCCATTTCTCCATGGCCTGTCCTGCATTTCTGGTTTTGACACTTTATTCAGCATGGCCCTTTTGACCGATGGGAAGCGAGACTTCTTTGTAGCGCTGATTTGCCTTTCCAGGTTGCTTGGTTGGCCAAAAAGGGCGTATGCGTTTTTTCCTGAATATATTCAGGAAAAAACGCATACGCCCTTTTTGGCCAAGGGCATCATTGTCGAGGTTTTGCCGCTTTTCCTGTGCTTTAAAGGCGATTCGAATCTACCTCCTGAAATCGGTTTCCTGCAATTCTGCCTTGCTTTCAAATCCTCTTCGTAGCCTTCCCTCCATATATTTGTGGACGAGAGTTATCATTTCTAACTCTGCAGGTTTGTGAATTGCAGTGCCCCTGAGCTCCATTTTTCAACTCGCTTTCTTGGGAGCTGGCCGCAAAAGCGCAGGATTGCTTCAGGCCCTATTCTGGCTCCGGGCGGCAGGCTGAGCCTGTGGTTAATTCTGCTTCCTGATGGGAAAATAGAGTGACCTGTGCCTGTCCCAACACCTAGAGCTAGTCTCTCATTGGTTCCCCCTCTTCCCGTTCATCCTCAGGACAAATTGCAACGTGTACGGAACAGGAGGTTAAAGGTGCTGATTCTCCAAGGAGGGAGATTGCTAGTAAAGCGGCTGGAATGGCGAACCGGAGCACAAGGAGATGAGAAATGAGGTGCGTTTTAGAAACCTTTCCCGGTCACACGGTGTACCATCTTCTGGGTTCCTCGTGCATGTTTTCGACGTAGGACGATGCCCTTGAACCTGGAGATTTGGGACCCATGGGATGGGTACCACGCCGTATTACTTTAAAGGGTCTGCGTTAGCTCACCCAACCTCACCAAACCTCTCAGCCCCAAGAGTGTCCACCCTTATGTCTCAATCAGCTGTGGGTCTAGATATGGTCAATCCAGGTGGCATCGCAGCCCCTGAACGAATTTTGTAAGAATTTCTCTCTCTTTCACTGTCTTTGGTTCACGGGTTTTTAAAAGTAATTGATTTTTATAATAGGGTTTAGCTGCTTTGCACTGCTGTGTTTATGCCGCTTTACACCCACTTGACTCACTTACAGAGAGATATCAATACATAGGTTTTAAGATTCTTACTAGTCAGATATATTCCTGGGGGGTGAATAGGGGTTGTTGAGTCCAGTTCACTGAGCAAGGAGTAGGTCTTGTCTATTACATATTGGGTTTATGGAACGGTATCTGAGCTAATTTGAAACCCTTGTTTTATGCATCACCCCACCTCACCTTTCCCGTTAAGCAGCCATAGTGTGTTTTCTAAACGTGCGACTCTGTTCTGTTTTGTAATTCAGTTCAAGGGTAGCGGTTTTTACATTCTCTCTGTAAGTGATATCTTATGATAAGTGTCTTTTTCTGTGTGACTTATTTCACTTAGAATCGTCGTACCTAAATCCACTCATCATGCTGCTCCTAGCCTTATGACGTTGATTTCATGGCTGAGTGATATTCCATTGTACATAAGGACCACAACTTCTTTATCCATTCTTCTCTTTCCTGGGATGTTTAAGGTGTAACGAAGTGGAGGTTCTTGTCAACAGAGCAGCCCTAAACTTTGGGGTGCCTGTGTCTTGCTGATTTTTAGTTTTCCCAATTTATACGCCCATGAGTGGAAGTGCCCTATGCTCTCTAAGCTGAGTTTTTTAGATGTTTCAGGACACACCGTACACTTCTCCAGAGTGGCTGTTGGCAATTTACAGCCCGCCCATCAGCGTAGCAAGGCTCCCATTTCTCCATGGCCTGTCCTGCATTTCTGGTTTTGACACTTTATTCAGCATGGCCCTTTTGACCGATGGGAAGCGAGACTTCTTTGTAGCGCTGATTTGCCTTTCCAGGTTGCTTGGTTGGCCAAAAAGGGCGTATGCGTTTTTTCCTGAATATATTCAGGAAAAAATGCATACGCCCTTTTTGGCCAAGGGCATCATTGTCGAGGTTTTGCCGCTTTTCCTGTGCTTTAAAGGCGATTCGAATCTACCTCCTGAAATCGGTTTCCTGCAATTCTGCCTTGCTTTCAAATCCTCTTCGTTGCCTTCCCTCCATATATTTGTGGACGAGAGTTATCATTTCTAACTCTGCAGGTTTGTGAATTGCAGTGCCCCTGAGCTCCATTTTTCAACTCGCTTTCTTGGGAGCTGGCCGCAAAAGCGCAGGATTGCTTCAGGCCCTATTCTGGCTCCGGGCGGCAGGCTGAGCCTGTGGTTAATTCTGCTTCCTGATGGGAAAATAGAGTGACCTCTGCCTGTCCCAACACCTAGAGCTAGTCTCTCATTGGTTCCCCCTCTTCCCGTTCATCCTCAGGACAAATTGCAACGTGTTCGGACCAGGAGGTTAAAGGTGCTGATTCTCCAAGGTGGGAGATTGCTAGTAAAGCGGCTGGAATGGCGAACCGGAGCACAAGGAGATGAGAAATGAGGTGCGTTTTAGAAACCTTTCCCGGTCACACGGTGTACCATCTTCTGGGTTTCTCGTGCATGTTTTCGACGTAGGACGATGCCCTTGAACCTGGAGATTTGGGACCCATGGGATGGGTACCACGCCGTATTACTTTACAGGGTCTGCGTTAGCTCACCCAACCTCACCAAACCTCTCAGCCCCAAGAGTGTCCTCCCTTATGTCTCAATCAGCTGTGGGTCTAGATATGGTCAATCCAGGTGGCATCGCAGCCCCTGAACGAATTTTGTAAGAATTTCTCTCTCTTTCACTGTCTTTGTTTCACGGGTTTTTAAAAGTAATTGATTTTTATAATAGGGTTTAGCTGCTTTGCACTGCTGTGTTTATGCCGCTTTACACCCACTTGACTCACTTACAGAGAGATATCAATACATAGGTTTTAAGATTCTTACTAGTCAGATATATTCTTGGGCGGTGAATAGGGGGCGTTGAGTCCAGTTCACTGAGCAAGGAGTAGGTCTGGTCTATTACATATTGGGTTTATGGAACGGTATCTGAGCTAATTTGAAACCCTTGTTTTATGCATCACCCCACCTCACCTTTCCCGTTAAGCAGCCATAGTGTGTTTTCTAAACGTGCGACTCTGTTCTGTTTTGTAATTCAGTTCAAGGGTAGCGGTTTTTACATTCCCTCTGTAAGTGATATCTTATGATAAGTGTCTTTTTCTGTGTGACTTATTTCACTTAGAATCGTCGTACCTAAATCCACTCATCATGCTGCTCCTAGCCTTATGACGTTGATTTCATGGCTGAGTGATATTCCATTGTACATAAGGACCACAACTTCTTTATCCATTCTTCTCTTTCCTGGGATGTTTAAGGTGTAACGAAGTGGAGGTTCTTGTCAACAGAGCAGCCCTAAACTTTGGGGTGCCTGTGTCTTGCTGATTTTTAGTTTTCCCAATTTATACGCCCATGAGTGGAAGTGCCCTATGCTCTCTAAGCTGAGTTTTTTAGATGTTTCAGGACACACCGTACACTTCTCCAGAGTGGCTGTTGGCAATTTACAGCCCGCCCATCAGCGTAGCAAGGCTCCCATTTCTCCATGGCCTGTCCTGCATTTCTGGTTTTGACACTTTATTCAGCATGGCCCTTTTGACCGATGGGAAGCGAGACTTCTTTGTAGCGCTGATTTGCCTTTCCAGGTTGCTTGGTTGGCCAAAAAGGGCGTATGCGTTTTTTCCTGAATATATTCAGGAAAAAACGCATACGCCCTTTTTGGCCAAGGGCATCATTGTCGAGGTTTTGCCGCTTTTCCTGTGCTTTAAAGGCGATTCGAATCTACCTCCTGAAATCGGTTTCCTGCAATTCTGCCTTGCTTTCAAATCCTCTTCGTAGCCTTCCCTCCATATATTTGTGGACGAGAGTTATCATTTCTAACTCTGCAGGTTTGTGAATTGCAGTGCCCCTGAGCTCCATTTTTCAACTCGCTTTCTTGGGAGCTGGCCGCAAAAGCGCAGGATTGCTTCAGGCCCTATTCTGGCTCCGGGCGGCAGGCTGAGCCTGTGGTTAATTCTGCTTCCTGATGGGAAAATAGAGTGACCTCTGCCTGTCCCAACACCTAGAGCTAGTCTCTCATTGGTTCCCCCTCTTCCCGTTCATCCTCAGGACAAATTGCAACGTGTACGGAACAGGAGGTTAAAGGTGCTGATTCTCCAAGGAGGGAGATTGCTAGTAAAGCGGCTGGAATGGCGAACCGGAGCACAAGGAGATGAGAAATGAGGTGCGTTTTAGAAACCTTTCCCGGTCACACTGTGTACCATCTTCTGGGTTTCTCGTGCATGTTTTCGACGTAGGACGATGCCCTTGAACCTGGAGATTTGGGACCCATGGGATGGGTACCACGCCGTATTATTTTAAAGGGTCTGCGTTAGCTCACCCAACCTCACCAAACCTCTCAGCCCCAAGAGTGTCCACCCTTATGTCTCAATCAGCTGTGGGTCTAGATATGGTCAATCCAGGTGGCATCGCAGCCCCTGAACGAATTTTGTAAGAATTTCTCTCTCTTTCACTGTCTTTGTTTCACGGGTTTTTAAAAGTAATTGATTTTTATAACAGGGTTTAGCTGCTTTGCACTGCTGTGTTTATGCCGCTTTACACCCACTTGACTCACTTACAGAGAGATATCAATACATAGGTTTTAAGATTCTTACTAGTCAGATATATTCTTGGGCGGTGAATAGGGTGCGTTGAGTCCAGTTCACTGAGCAAGGAGTAGGTCTGGTCTATTACATATTGGGTTTATGGAACGGTATCTGAGCTAATTTGAAACCCTTGTTTTATGCATCACCCCACCTCACCTTTCCCGTTAAGCAGCCATAGTGTGTTTTCTAAACGTGCGACTCTGTTCTGTTTTGTAATTCAGTTCAAGGGTAGCGGTTTTTACATTCCCTCTGTAAGTGATATCTTATGATAAGTGTCTTTTTCTGTGTGACTTATTTCACTTAGAATCGTCGTACCTAAATCCACTCATCATGCTGCTCCTAGCCTTATGACGTTGATTTCATGGCTGAGTGATATTCCATTGTACATAAGGACCACAACTTCTTTATCCATTCTTCTCTTTCCTGGGATGTTTAAGGTGTAACGAAGTGGAGGTTCTTGTCAACAGAGCAGCCCTAAACTTTGGGGTGCCTGTGTCTTGCTGATTTTTAGTTTTCCCAATTTATACGCCCATGAGTGGAAGTGCCCTATGCTCTCTAAGCTGAGTTTTTTAGATGTTTCAGGACACACCGTACACTTCTCCAGAGTGGCTGTTGGCAATTTACAGCCCGCCCATCAGCGTAGCAAGGCTCCCATTTCTCCATGGCCTGTCCTGCATTTCTGGTTTTGACACTTTATTCAGCATGGCCCTTTTGACCGATGGGAAGCGAGACTTCTTTGTAGCGCTGATTTGCCTTTCCAGGTTGCTTGGTTGGCCAAAAAGGGCGTATGCGTTTTTTCCTGAATATATTCAGGAAAAAACGCATACGCCCTTTTTGGCCAAGGGCATCATTGTCGAGGTTTTGCCGCTTTTCCTGTGCTTTAAAGGCGATTCGAATCTACCTCCTGAAATCGGTTTCCTGCAATTCTGCCTTGCTTTCAAATCCTCTTCGTAGCCTTCCCTCCATATATTTGTGGACGAGAGTTATCATTTCTAACTCTGCAGGTTTGTGAATTGCAGTGCCCCTGAGCTCCATTTTTCAACTCGCTTTCTTGGGAGCTGGCCGCAAAAGCGCAGGATTGCTTCAGGCCTTATTCTGGCTCCGGGCGGCAGGCTGAGCCTGTGGTTAATTCTGCTTCCTGATGGGAAAATAGAGTGACCTCTGCCTGTCCCAACACCTAGAGCTAGTCTCTCATTGGTTCCCCCTCTTCCCGTTCATCCTCAGGACAAATTGCAACGTGTACGGAACAGGAGGTTAAAGGTGCTGATTCTCCAAGGAGGGAGATTGCTAGTAAAGCGGCTGGAATGGCGAACCGGAGCACAAGGAGATGAGAAATGAGGTGCGTTTTAGAAACCTTTCCCGGTCACACGGTGTACCATCTTCTGGGTTCCTCGTGCATGTTTTCGACGTAGGACGATGCCCTTGAACCTGGAGATTTGGGACCCATGGGATGGGTACCACGCCGTATTACTTTAAAGGGTCTGCGTTAGCTCACCCAACCTCACCAAACCTCTCAGCCCCAAGAGTGTCCACCCTTATGTCTCAATCAGCTGTGGGTCTAGATATGGTCAATCCAGGTGGCATCGCAGCCCCTGAA
Source organism: Balaenoptera borealis (assembly GCF_965194805.1). Taxonomy (NCBI): domain Eukaryota; kingdom Metazoa; phylum Chordata; class Mammalia; order Artiodactyla; family Balaenopteridae; genus Balaenoptera; species Balaenoptera borealis. The sequence goes on along the minus strand of NW_028123474.1, from coordinate 178,413 downwards.
CGAATTTTGTAAGAATTTCTCTCTCTTTCACTGTCTTTGGTTCACGGGTTTTTAAAAGTAATTGATTTTTATAATAGGGTTTAGCTGCTTTGCACTGCTGTGTTTATGCCGCTTTACACCCACTTGACTCACTTACAGAGAGATATCAATACATAGGTTTTAAGATTCTTACTAGTCAGATATATTCTTGGGCGGTGAATAGGGGGCGTTGAGTCCAGTTCACTGAGCAAGGAGTAGGTCTGGTCTATTACATATTGGGTTTATGGAACGGTATCTGAGCTAATTTGAAACCCTTGTTTTATGCATCACCCCACCTCACCTTTCCCGTTAAGCAGCCATAGTGTGTTTTCTAAACGTGCGACTCTGTTCTGTTTTGTAATTCAGTTCAAGGGTAGCGGTTTTTACATTCCCTCTGTAAGTGATATCTTATGATAAGTGTCTTTTTCTGTGTGACTTATTTCACTTAGAATCGTCGTACCTAAATCCACTCATCATGCTGCTCCTAGCCTTATGACGTTGATTTCATGGCTGAGTGATATTCCATTGTACATAAGGACCACAACTTCTTTATCCATTCTTCTCTTTCCTGGGATGTTTAAGGTGTAACGAAGTGGAGGTTCTTGTCAACAGAGCAGCCCTAAACTTTGGGGTGCCTGTGTCTTGCTGATTTTTAGTTTTCCCAATTTATACGCCCATGAGTGGAAGTGCCCTATGCTCTCTAAGCTGAGTTTTTTAGATGTTTCAGGACACACCGTACACTTCTCCAGAGTGGCTGTTGGCAATTTACAGCCCGCCCATCAGCGTAGCAAGGCTCCCATTTCTCCATGGCCTGTCCTGCATTTCTGGTTTTGACACTTTATTCAGCATGGCCCTTTTGACCGATGGGAAGCGAGACTTCTTTGTAGCGCTGATTTGCCTTTCCAGGTTGCTTGGTTGGCCAAAAAGGGCGTATGCGTTTTTTCCTGAATATATTCAGGAAAAAACGCATACGCCCTTTTTGGCCAAGGGCATCATTGTCGAGGTTTTGCCGCTTTTCCTGTGCTTTAAAGGCGATTCGAATCTACCTCCTGAAATCGGTTTCCTGCAATTCTGCCTTGCTTTCAAATCCTCTTCGTTGCCTTCCCTCCATATATTTGTGGACGAGAGTTATCATTTCTAACTCTGCAGGTTTGTGAATTGCAGTGCCCCTGAGCTCCATTTTTCAACTCGCTTTCTTGGGAGCTGGCCGCAAAAGCGCAGGATTGCTTCAGGCCCTATTCTGGCTCCGGGCGGCAGGCTGAGCCTGTGGTTAATTCTGCTTCCTGATGGGAAAATAGAGTGACCTGTGCCTGTCCCAACACCTAGAGCTAGTCTCTCATTGGTTCCCCCTCTTCCCGTTCATCCTCAGGACAAATTGCAACGTGTTCGGAACAGGAGGTTAAAGGTGCTGATTCTCCAAGGAGGGAGATTGCTAGTAAAGCGGCTGGAATGGCGAACCGGAGCACAAGGAGATGAGAAATGAGGTGCGTTTTAGAAACCTTTCCCGGTCACACGGTGTACCATCTTCTGGGTTTCTCGTGCATGTTTTCGACGTAGGACGATGCCCTTGAACCTGGAGATTTGGGACCCATGGGATGGGTACCACGCCGTATTACTTTATAGGGTCTGCGTTAGCTCACCCAACCTCACCAAACCTCTCAGCCCCAAGAGTGTCCTCCCTTATGTCTCAATCAGCTGTGGGTCTAGATATGGTCAATCCAGGTGGCATCGCAGCCCCTGAACGAATTTTGTAAGAATTTCTCTCTCTTTCACTGTCTTTGTTTCACGGGTTTTTAAAAGTAATTGATTTTTATAATAGGGTTTAGCTGCTTTGCACTGCTGTGTTTATGCCGCTTTACACCCACTTGACTCACTTACAGAGAGATATCAATACATAGGTTTTAAGATTCTTACTAGTCAGATATATTCTTGGGCGGTGAATAGGGGGCGTTGAGTCCAGTTCACTGAGCAAGGAGTAGGTCTGGTCTATTACATATTGGGTTTATGGAACGGTATCTGAGCTAATTTGAAACCCTTGTTTTATGCATCACCCCACCTCACCTTTCCCGTTAAGCAGCCATAGTGTGTTTTCTAAACGTGCGACTCTGTTCTGTTTTGTAATTCAGTTCAAGGGTAGCGGTTTTTACATTCCCTCTGTAAGTGATATCTTATGATAAGTGTCTTTTTCTGTGTGACTTATTTCACTTAGAATCGTCGTACCTAAATCCACTCATCATGCTGCTCCTAGCCTTATGACGTTGATTTCATGGCTGAGTGATATTCCATTGTACATAAGGACCACAACTTCTTTATCCATTCTTCTCTTTCCTGGGATGTTTAAGGTGTAACGAAGTGGAGGTTCTTGTCAACAGAGCAGCCCTAAACTTTGGGGTGCCTGTGTCTTGCTGATTTTTAGTTTTCCCAATTTATACGCCCATGAGTGGAAGTGCCCTATGCTCTCTAAGCTGAGTTTTTTAGATGTTTCAGGACACACCGTACACTTCTCCAGAGTGGCTGTTGGCAATTTACAGCCCGCCCATCAGCGTAGCAAGGCTCCCATTTCTCCATGGCCTGTCCTGCATTTCTGGTTTTGACACTTTATTCAGCATGGCCCTTTTGACCGATGGGAAGCGAGACTTCTTTGTAGCGCTGATTTGCCTTTCCAGGTTGCTTGGTTGGCCAAAAAGGGCGTATGCGTTTTTTCCTGAATATATTCAGGAAAAAACGCATACGCCCTTTTTGGCCAAGGGCATCATTGTCGAGGTTTTGCCGCTTTTCCTGTGCTTTAAAGGCGATTCGAATCTACCTCCTGAAATCGGTTTCCTGCAATTCTGCCTTGCTTTCAAATCCTCTTCGTAGCCTTCCCTCCATATATTTGTGGACGAGAGTTATCATTTCTAACTCTGCAGGTTTGTGAATTGCAGTGCCCCTGAGCTCCATTTTTCAACTCGCTTTCTTGGGAGCTGGCCGCAAAAGCGCAGGATTGCTTCAGGCCCTATTCTGGCTCCGGGCGGCAGGCTGAGCCTGTGGTTAATTCTGCTTCCTGATGGGAAAATAGAGTGACCTGTGCCTGTCCCAACACCTAGAGCTAGTCTCTCATTGGTTCCCCCTCTTCCCGTTCATCCTCAGGACAAATTGCAACGTGTACGGAACAGGAGGTTAAAGGTGCTGATTCTCCAAGGAGGGAGATTGCTAGTAAAGCGGCTGGAATGGCGAACCGGAGCACAAGGAGATGAGAAATGAGGTGCGTTTTAGAAACCTTTCCCGGTCACACGGTGTACCATCTTCTGGGTTCCTCGTGCATGTTTTCGACGTAGGACGATGCCCTTGAACCTGGAGATTTGGGACCCATGGGATGGGTACCACGCCGTATTACTTTAAAGGGTCTGCGTTAGCTCACCCAACCTCACCAAACCTCTCAGCCCCAAGAGTGTCCACCCTTATGTCTCAATCAGCTGTGGGTCTAGATATGGTCAATCCAGGTGGCATCGCAGCCCCTGAACGAATTTTGTAAGAATTTCTCTCTCTTTCACTGTCTTTGGTTCACGGGTTTTTAAAAGTAATTGATTTTTATAATAGGGTTTAGCTGCTTTGCACTGCTGTGTTTATGCCGCTTTACACCCACTTGACTCACTTACAGAGAGATATCAATACATAGGTTTTAAGATTCTTACTAGTCAGATATATTCCTGGGGGGTGAATAGGGGTTGTTGAGTCCAGTTCACTGAGCAAGGAGTAGGTCTTGTCTATTACATATTGGGTTTATGGAACGGTATCTGAGCTAATTTGAAACCCTTGTTTTATGCATCACCCCACCTCACCTTTCCCGTTAAGCAGCCATAGTGTGTTTTCTAAACGTGCGACTCTGTTCTGTTTTGTAATTCAGTTCAAGGGTAGCGGTTTTTACATTCTCTCTGTAAGTGATATCTTATGATAAGTGTCTTTTTCTGTGTGACTTATTTCACTTAGAATCGTCGTACCTAAATCCACTCATCATGCTGCTCCTAGCCTTATGACGTTGATTTCATGGCTGAGTGATATTCCATTGTACATAAGGACCACAACTTCTTTATCCATTCTTCTCTTTCCTGGGATGTTTAAGGTGTAACGAAGTGGAGGTTCTTGTCAACAGAGCAGCCCTAAACTTTGGGGTGCCTGTGTCTTGCTGATTTTTAGTTTTCCCAATTTATACGCCCATGAGTGGAAGTGCCCTATGCTCTCTAAGCTGAGTTTTTTAGATGTTTCAGGACACACCGTACACTTCTCCAGAGTGGCTGTTGGCAATTTACAGCCCGCCCATCAGCGTAGCAAGGCTCCCATTTCTCCATGGCCTGTCCTGCATTTCTGGTTTTGACACTTTATTCAGCATGGCCCTTTTGACCGATGGGAAGCGAGACTTCTTTGTAGCGCTGATTTGCCTTTCCAGGTTGCTTGGTTGGCCAAAAAGGGCGTATGCGTTTTTTCCTGAATATATTCAGGAAAAAATGCATACGCCCTTTTTGGCCAAGGGCATCATTGTCGAGGTTTTGCCGCTTTTCCTGTGCTTTAAAGGCGATTCGAATCTACCTCCTGAAATCGGTTTCCTGCAATTCTGCCTTGCTTTCAAATCCTCTTCGTTGCCTTCCCTCCATATATTTGTGGACGAGAGTTATCATTTCTAACTCTGCAGGTTTGTGAATTGCAGTGCCCCTGAGCTCCATTTTTCAACTCGCTTTCTTGGGAGCTGGCCGCAAAAGCGCAGGATTGCTTCAGGCCCTATTCTGGCTCCGGGCGGCAGGCTGAGCCTGTGGTTAATTCTGCTTCCTGATGGGAAAATAGAGTGACCTCTGCCTGTCCCAACACCTAGAGCTAGTCTCTCATTGGTTCCCCCTCTTCCCGTTCATCCTCAGGACAAATTGCAACGTGTTCGGACCAGGAGGTTAAAGGTGCTGATTCTCCAAGGTGGGAGATTGCTAGTAAAGCGGCTGGAATGGCGAACCGGAGCACAAGGAGATGAGAAATGAGGTGCGTTTTAGAAACCTTTCCCGGTCACACGGTGTACCATCTTCTGGGTTTCTCGTGCATGTTTTCGACGTAGGACGATGCCCTTGAACCTGGAGATTTGGGACCCATGGGATGGGTACCACGCCGTATTACTTTACAGGGTCTGCGTTAGCTCACCCAACCTCACCAAACCTCTCAGCCCCAAGAGTGTCCTCCCTTATGTCTCAATCAGCTGTGGGTCTAGATATGGTCAATCCAGGTGGCATCGCAGCCCCTGAACGAATTTTGTAAGAATTTCTCTCTCTTTCACTGTCTTTGTTTCACGGGTTTTTAAAAGTAATTGATTTTTATAATAGGGTTTAGCTGCTTTGCACTGCTGTGTTTATGCCGCTTTACACCCACTTGACTCACTTACAGAGAGATATCAATACATAGGTTTTAAGATTCTTACTAGTCAGATATATTCTTGGGCGGTGAATAGGGGGCGTTGAGTCCAGTTCACTGAGCAAGGAGTAGGTCTGGTCTATTACATATTGGGTTTATGGAACGGTATCTGAGCTAATTTGAAACCCTTGTTTTATGCATCACCCCACCTCACCTTTCCCGTTAAGCAGCCATAGTGTGTTTTCTAAACGTGCGACTCTGTTCTGTTTTGTAATTCAGTTCAAGGGTAGCGGTTTTTACATTCCCTCTGTAAGTGATATCTTATGATAAGTGTCTTTTTCTGTGTGACTTATTTCACTTAGAATCGTCGTACCTAAATCCACTCATCATGCTGCTCCTAGCCTTATGACGTTGATTTCATGGCTGAGTGATATTCCATTGTACATAAGGACCACAACTTCTTTATCCATTCTTCTCTTTCCTGGGATGTTTAAGGTGTAACGAAGTGGAGGTTCTTGTCAACAGAGCAGCCCTAAACTTTGGGGTGCCTGTGTCTTGCTGATTTTTAGTTTTCCCAATTTATACGCCCATGAGTGGAAGTGCCCTATGCTCTCTAAGCTGAGTTTTTTAGATGTTTCAGGACACACCGTACACTTCTCCAGAGTGGCTGTTGGCAATTTACAGCCCGCCCATCAGCGTAGCAAGGCTCCCATTTCTCCATGGCCTGTCCTGCATTTCTGGTTTTGACACTTTATTCAGCATGGCCCTTTTGACCGATGGGAAGCGAGACTTCTTTGTAGCGCTGATTTGCCTTTCCAGGTTGCTTGGTTGGCCAAAAAGGGCGTATGCGTTTTTTCCTGAATATATTCAGGAAAAAACGCATACGCCCTTTTTGGCCAAGGGCATCATTGTCGAGGTTTTGCCGCTTTTCCTGTGCTTTAAAGGCGATTCGAATCTACCTCCTGAAATCGGTTTCCTGCAATTCTGCCTTGCTTTCAAATCCTCTTCGTTGCCTTCCCTCCATATATTTGTGGACGAGAGTTATCATTTCTAACTCTGCAGGTTTGTGAATTGCAGTGCCCCCGAGCTCCATTTTTCAACTCGCTTTCTTGGGAGCTGGCCGCAAAAGCGCAGGATTGCTTCAGGCCCTATTCTGGCTCCGGGCGGCAGGCTGAGCCTGTGGTTAATTCTGCTTCCTGATGGGAAAATAGAGTGACCTGTGCCTGTCCCAACACCTAGAGCTAGTCTCTCATTGGTTCCCCCTCTTCCCGTTCATCCTCAGGACAAATTGCAACGTGTTCGGAACAGGAGGTTAAAGGTGCTGATTCTCCAAGGAGGGAGATTGCTAGTAAAGCGGCTGGAATGGCGAACCGGAGCACAAGGAGATGAGAAATGAGGTGCGTTTTAGAAACCTTTCCCGGTCACACGGTGTACCATCTTCTGGGTTTCTCGTGCATGTTTTCGACGTAGGACGATGCCCTTGAACCTGGAGATTTGGGACCCATGGGATGGGTACCACGCCGTATTATTTTAAAGGGTCTGCGTTAGCTCACCCAACCTCACCAAACCTCTCAGCCCCAAGAGTGTCCACCCTTATGTCTCAATCAGCTGTGGGTCTAGATATGGTCAATCCAGGTGGCATCGCAGCCCCTGAACGAATTTTGTAAGAATTTCTCTCTCTTTCACTGTCTTTGTTTCACGGGTTTTTAAAAGTAATTCATTTTTATAATAGGGTTTAGCTGCTTTGCACTGCTGTGTTTATGCCGCTTTACACCCACTTGACTCACTTACAGAGAGATATCAATACATAGGTTTTAAGATTCTTACTAGTCAGATATATTCTTGGGCGGTGAATAGGGTGCGTTGAGTCCAGTTCACTGAGCAAGGAGTAGGTCTTGTCTATTACATATTGGGTTTATGGAACGGTATCTGAGCTAATTTGAAACCCTTGTTTTATGCATCACCCCACCTCACCTTTCCCGTTAAGCAGCCATAGTGTGTTTTCTAAACGTGCGACTCTGTTCTGTTTTGTAATTCAGTTCAAGGGTAGCGGTTTTTACATTCCCTCTGTAAGTGATATCTTATGATAAGTGTCTTTTTCTGTGTGACTTATTTCACTTAGAATCGTCGTACCTAAATCCACTCATCATGCTGCTCCTAGCCTTATGACGTTGATTTCATGGCTGAGTGATATTCCATTGTACATAAGGACCACAACTTCTTTATCCATTCTTCTCTTTCCTGGGATGTTTAAGGTGTAACGAAGTGGAGGTTCTTGTCAACAGAGCAGCCCTAAACTTTGGGGTGCCTGTGTCTTGCTGATTTTTAGTTTTCCCAATTTATACGCCCATGAGTGGAAGTGCCCTATGCTCTCTAAGCTGAGTTTTTTAGATGTTTCAGGACACACCGTACACTTCTCCAGAGTGGCTGTTGGCAATTTACAGCCCGCCCATCAGCGTAGCAAGGCTCCCATTTCTCCATGGCCTGTCCTGCATTTCTGGTTTTGACACTTTATTCAGCATGGCCCTTTTGACCGATGGGAAGCGAGACTTCTTTGTAGCGCTGATTTGCCTTTCCAGGTTGCTTGGTTGGCCAAAAAGGGCGTATGCGTTTTTTCCTGAATATATTCAGGAAAAAACGCATACGCCCTTTTTGGCCAAGGGCATCATTGTCGAGGTTTTGCCGCTTTTCCTGTGCTTTAAAGGCGATTCGAATCAACCTCCTGAAATCGGTTTCCTGCAATTCTGCCTTGCTTTCAAATCCTCTTCGTTGCCTTCCCTCCATATATTTGTGGACGAGAGTTATCATTTCTAACTCTGCAGGTTTGTGAATTGCAGTGCCCCTGAGCTCCATTTTTCAACTCGCTTTCTTGGGAGCTGGCCGCAAAAGCGCAGGATTGCTTCAGGCCCTATTCTGGCTCCGGGCGGCAGGCTGAGCCTGTGGTTAATTCTGCTTCCTGATGGGAAAATAGAGTGACCTCTGCCTGTCCCAACACCTAGAGCTAGTCTCTCATTGGTTCCCCCTCTTCCCGTTCATCCTCAGGACAAATTGCAACGTGTTCGGACCAGGAGGTTAAAGGTGCTGATTCTCCAAGGAGGGAGATTGCTAGTAAAGCGGCTGGAATGGCGAACCGGAGCACAAGGAGATGAGAAATGAGGTGCGTTTTAGAAACCTTTCCCGGTCACACGGTGTACCATCTTCTGGGTTTCTCGTGCATGTTTTCGACGTAGGACGATGCCCTTGAACCTGGAGATTTGGGACCCATGGGATGGGTACCACGCCGTATTACTTTACAGGGTCTGCGTTAGCTCACCCAACCTCACCAAACCTCTCAGCCCCAAGAGTGTCCTCCCTTATGTCTCAATCAGCTGTGGGTCTAGATATGGTCAATCCAGGTGGCATCGCAGCCCCTGAACGAATTTTGTAAGAATTTCTCTCTCTTTCACTGTCTTTGTTTCACGGGTTTTTAAAAGTAATTGATTTTTATAATAGGGTTTAGCTGCTTTGCACTGCTGTGTTTATGCCGCTTTACACCCACTTGACTCACTTACAGAGAGATATCAATACATAGGTTTTAAGATTCTTACTAGTCAGATATATTCTTGGGCGGTGAATAGGGGGCGTTGAGTCCAGTTCACTGAGCAAGGAGTAGGTCTGGTCTATTACATATTGGGTTTATGGAACGGTATCTGAGCTAATTTGAAACCCTTGTTTTATGCATCACCCCACCTCACCTTTCCCGTTAAGCAGCCATAGTGTGTTTTCTAAACGTGCGACTCTGTTCTGTTTTGTAATTCAGTTCAAGGGTAGCGGTTTTTACATTCCCTCTGTAAGTGATATCTTATGATAAGTGTCTTTTTCTGTGTGACTTATTTCACTTAGAATCGTCGTACCTAAATCCACTCATCATGCTGCTCCTAGCCTTATGACGTTGATTTCATGGCTGAGTGATATTCCATTGTACATAAGGACCACAACTTCTTTATCCATTCTTCTCTTTCCTGGGATGTTTAAGGTGTAACGAAGTGGAGGTTCTTGTCAACAGAGCAGCCCTAAACTTTGGGGTGCCTGTGTCTTGCTGATTTTTAGTTTTCCCAATTTATACGCCCATGAGTGGAAGTGCCCTATGCTCTCTAAGCTGAGTTTTTTAGATGTTTCAGGACACACCGTACACTTCTCCAGAGTGGCTGTTGGCAATTTACAGCCCGCCCATCAGCGTAGCAAGGCTCCCATTTCTCCATGGCCTGTCCTGCATTTCTGGTTTTGACACTTTATTCAGCATGGCCCTTTTGACCGATGGGAAGCGAGACTTCTTTGTAGCGCTGATTTGCCTTTCCAGGTTGCTTGGTTGGCCAAAAAGGGCGTATGCGTTTTTTCCTGAATATATTCAGGAAAAAACGCATACGCCCTTTTTGGCCAAGGGCATCATTGTCGAGGTTTTGCCGCTTTTCCTGTGCTTTAAAGGCGATTCGAATCTACCTCCTGAAATCGGTTTCCTGCAATTCTGCCTTGCTTTCAAATCCTCTTCGTTGCCTTCCCTCCATATATTTGTGGACGAGAGTTATCATTTCTAACTCTGCAGGTTTGTGAATTGCAGTGCCCCCGAGCTCCATTTTTCAACTCGCTTTCTTGGGAGCTGGCCGCAAAAGCGCAGGATTGCTTCAGGCCCTATTCTGGCTCCGGGCGGCAGGCTGAGCCTGTGGTTAATTCTGCTTCCTGATGGGAAAATAGAGTGACCTCTGCCTGTCCCAACACCTAGAGCTAGTCTCTCATTGGTTCCCCCTCTTACCGTTCATCCTCAGGACAAATTGCAACGTGTACGGAACAGGAGGTTAAAGGTGCTGATTCTCCAAGGAGGGAGATTGCTAGTAAAGTGGCTGGAATGGCGAACCGGAGCACAGGGAGATGAGAAATGAGGTGCGTTTTAGAAACCTTTCCCGGTCACACGGTGTACCATCTTCTGGGTTTCTCGTGCATGTTTTCGACGTAGGAAGATGCCCTTGAACCTGGAGATTTGGGACCCATGGGATGGGTACCACTCCATATTACTTTAAAGGGTCTGCGTTAGCTCACCCAACCTCACCAAACCTCTCAGCCCCAAGAGTGTCCTCCCTTATGTCTCAATCAGCTGTGGGTCTAGATATGGTCAATCCAGGTGGCATCGCAGCCCCTGAACGAATTTTGTAAGAATTTCTCTCTCTTTCACTGTCTTTGTTTCACGGGTTTTTAAAAGTAATTGATTTTTATAACAGGGCTTAGCTGCTTTGCACTGCTGTGTTTATGCCGCTTTACACCCACTTGACTCACTTACAGAGAGATATCAATACATAGGTTTTAAGATTCTTACTAGTCAGATATATTCTTGGGCGGTGAATAGGGTGCGTTGAGTCCAGTTCACTGAGCAAGGAGTAGGTCTGGTCTATTACATATTGGGTTTATGGAACGGTATCTGAGCTAATTTGAAACCCTTGTTTTATGCATCACCCCACCTCACCTTTCCCGTTAAGCAGCCATAGTGTGTTTTCTAAACGTGCGACTCTGTTCTGTTTTGTAATTCAGTTCAAGGGTAGCGGTTTTTACATTCCCTCTGTAAGTGATATCTTATGATAAGTGTCTTTTTCTGTGTGACTTATTTCACTTAGAATCGTCGTACCTAAATCCACTCATCATGCTGCTCCTAGCCTTATGACGTTGATTTCATGGCTGAGTGATATTCCATTGTACATAAGGACCACAACTTCTTTATCCATTCTTCTCTTTCCTGGGATGTTTAAGGTGTAACGAAGTGGAGGTTCTTGTCAACAGAGCAGCCCTAAACTTTGGGGTGCCTGTGTCTTGCTGATTTTTAGTTTTCCCAATTTATACGCCCATGAGTGGAAGTGCCCTATGCTCTCTAAGCTGAGTTTTTTAGATGTTTCAGGACACACCGTACACTTCTCCAGAGTGGCTGTTGGCAATTTACAGCCCGCCCATCAGCGTAGCAAGGCTCCCATTTCTCCATGGCCTGTCCTGCATTTCTGGTTTTGACACTTTATTCAGCATGGCCCTTTTGACCGATGGGAAGCGAGACTTCTTTGTAGCGCTGATTTGCCTTTCCAGGTTGCTTGGTTGGCCAAAAAGGGCGTATGCGTTTTTTCCTGAATATATTCAGGAAAAAACGCATACGCCCTTTTTGGCCAAGGGCATCATTGTCGAGGTTTTGCCGCTTTTCCTGTGCTTTAAATGCGATTCGAATCTACCTCCTGAAATCGGTTTCCTGCAATTCTGCCTTGCTTTCAAATCCTCTTCGTAGCCTTCCCTCCATATATTTGTGGACGAGAGTTATCATTTCTAACTCTGCAGGTTTGTGAATTGCAGTGCCCCTGAGCTCCATTTTTCAACTCGCTTTCTTGGGAGCTGGCCGCAAAAGCGCAGGATTGCTTCAGGCCCTATTCTGGCTCCGGGCGGCAGGCTGAGCCTGTGGTTAATTCTGCTTCCTGATGGGAAAATAGAGTGACCTCTGCCTGTCCCAACACCTAGAGCTAGTCTCTCATTGGTTCCCCCTCTTCCCGTTCATCCTCAGGACAAATTGCAACGTGTTCGGACCAGGAGGTTAAAGGTGCTGATTCTCCAAGGAGGGAGATTGCTAGTAAAGCGGCTGGAATGGCGAACCGGAGCACAAGGAGATGAGAAATGAGGTGCGTTTTAGAAACCTTTCCCGGTCACACGGTGTACCATCTTCTGGGTTTCTCGTGCATGTTTTCGACGTAGGACGATGCCCTTGAACCTGGAGATTTGGGACCCATGGGATGGGTACCACGCCGTATTACTTTACAGGGTCTGCGTTAGCTCACCCAACCTCACCAAACCTCTCAGCCCCAAGAGTGTCCTCCCTTATGTCTCAATCAGCTGTGGGTCTAGATATGGTCAATCCAGGTGGCATCGCAGCCCCTGAACGAATTTTGTAAGAATTTCTCTCTCTTTCACTGTCTTTGTTTCACGGGTTTTTAAAAGTAATTGATTTTTATAATAGGGTTTAGCTGCTTTGCACTGCTGTGTTTATGCCGCTTTACACCCACTTGACTCACTTACAGAGAGATATCAATACATAGGTTTTAAGATTCTTACTAGTCAGATATATTCTTGGGCGGTGAATAGGGGGCGTTGAGTCCAGTTCACTGAGCAAGGAGTAGGTCTGGTCTATTACATATTGGGTTTATGGAACGGTATCTGAGCTAATTTGAAACCCTTGTTTTATGCATCACCCCACCTCACCTTTCCCGTTAAGCAGCCATAGTGTGTTTTCTAAACGTGCGACTCTGTTCTGTTTTGTAATTCAGTTCAAGGGTAGCGGTTTTTACATTCCCTCTGTAAGTGATATCTTATGATAAGTGTCTTTTTCTGTGTGACTTATTTCACTTAGAATCGTCGTACCTAAATCCACTCATCATGCTGCTCCTAGCCTTATGACGTTGATTTCATGGCTGAGTGATATTCCATTGTACATAAGGACCACAACTTCTTTATCCATTCTTCTCTTTCCTGGGATGTTTAAGGTGTAACGAAGTGGAGGTTCTTGTCAACAGAGCAGCCCTAAACTTTGGGGTGCCTGTGTCTTGCTGATTTTTAGTTTTCCCAATTTATACGCCCATGAGTGGAAGTGCCCTATGCTCTCTAAGCTGAGTTTTTTAGATGTTTCAGGACACACCGTACACTTCTCCAGAGTGGCTGTTGGCAATTTACAGCCCGCCCATCAGCGTAGCAAGGCTCCCATTTCTCCATGGCCTGTCCTGCATTTCTGGTTTTGACACTTTATTCAGCATGGCCCTTTTGACCGATGGGAAGCGAGACTTCTTTGTAGCGCTGATTTGCCTTTCCAGGTTGCTTGGTTGGCCAAAAAGGGCGTATGCGTTTTTTCCTGAATATATTCAGGAAAAAACGCATACGCCCTTTTTGGCCAAGGGCATCATTGTCGAGGTTTTGCCGCTTTTCCTGTGCTTTAAAGGCGATTCGAATCTACCTCCTGAAATCGGTTTCCTGCAATTCTGCCTTGCTTTCAAATCCTCTTCGTTGCCTTCCCTCCATATATTTGTGGACGAGAGTTATCATTTCTAACTCTGCAGGTTTGTGAATTGCAGTGCCCCCGAGCTCCATTTTTCAACTCGCTTTCTTGGGAGCTGGCCGCAAAAGCGCAGGATTGCTTCAGGCCCTATTCTGGCTCCGGGCGGCAGGCTGAGCCTGTGGTTAATTCTGCTTCCTGATGGGAAAATAGAGTGACCTGTGCCTGTCCCAACACCTAGAGCTAGTCTCTCATTGGTTCCCCCTCTTCCCGTTCATCCTCAGGACAAATTGCAACGTGTTCGGAACAGGAGGTTAAAGGTGCTGATTCTCCAAGGAGGGAGATTGCTAGTAAAGCGGCTGGAATGGCGAACCGGAGCACAAGGAGATGAGAAATGAGGTGCGTTTTAGAAACCTTTCCCGGTCACACGGTGTACCATCTTCTGGGTTTCTCGTGCATGTTTTCGACGTAGGACGATGCCCTTGAACCTGGAGATTTGGGACCCATGGGATGGGTACCACGCCGTATTATTTTAAAGGGTCTGCGTTAGCTCACCCAACCTCACCAAACCTCTCAGCCCCAAGAGTGTCCACCCTTATGTCTCAATCAGCTGTGGGTCTAGATATGGTCAATCCAGGTGGCATCGCAGCCCCTGAACGAATTTTGTAAGAATTTCTCTCTCTTTCACTGTCTTTGTTTCACGGGTTTTTAAAAGTAATTCATTTTTATAATAGGGTTTAGCTGCTTTGCACTGCTGTGTTTATGCCGCTTTACACCCACTTGACTCACTTACAGAGAGATATCAATACATAGGTTTTAAGATTCTTACTAGTCAGATATATTCTTGGGCGGTGAATAGGGTGCGTTGAGTCCAGTTCACTGAGCAAGGAGTAGGTCTTGTCTATTACATATTGGGTTTATGGAACGGTATCTGAGCTAATTTGAAACCCTTGTTTTATGCATCACCCCACCTCACCTTTCCCGTTAAGCAGCCATAGTGTGTTTTCTAAACGTGCGACTCTGTTCTGTTTTGTAATTCAGTTCAAGGGTAGCGGTTTTTACATTCCCTCTGTAAGTGATATCTTATGATAAGTGTCTTTTTCTGTGTGACTTATTTCACTTAGAATCGTCGTACCTAAATCCACTCATCATGCTGCTCCTAGCCTTATGACGTTGATTTCATGGCTGAGTGATATTCCATTGTACATAAGGACCACAACTTCTTTATCCATTCTTCTCTTTCCTGGGATGTTTAAGGTGTAACGAAGTGGAGGTTCTTGTCAACAGAGCAGCCCTAAACTTTGGGGTGCCTGTGTCTTGCTGATTTTTAGTTTTCCCAATTTATACGCCCATGAGTGGAAGTGCCCTATGCTCTCTAAGCTGAGTTTTTTAGATGTTTCAGGACACACCGTACACTTCTCCAGAGTGGCTGTTGGCAATTTACAGCCCGCCCATCAGCGTAGCAAGGCTCCCATTTCTCCATGGCCTGTCCTGCATTTCTGGTTTTGACACTTTATTCAGCATGGCCCTTTTGACCGATGGGAAGCGAGACTTCTTTGTAGCGCTGATTTGCCTTTCCAGGTTGCTTGGTTGGCCAAAAAGGGCGTATGCGTTTTTTCCTGAATATATTCAGGAAAAAACGCATACGCCCTTTTTGGCCAAGGGCATCATTGTCGAGGTTTTGCCGCTTTTCCTGTGCTTTAAAGGCGATTCGAATCAACCTCCTGAAATCGGTTTCCTGCAATTCTGCCTTGCTTTCAAATCCTCTTCGTTGCCTTCCCTCCATATATTTGTGGACGAGAGTTATCATTTCTAACTCTGCAGGTTTGTGAATTGCAGTGCCCCTGAGCTCCATTTTTCAACTCGCTTTCTTGGGAGCTGGCCGCAAAAGCGCAGGATTGCTTCAGGCCCTATTCTGGCTCCGGGCGGCAGGCTGAGCCTGTGGTTAATTCTGCTTCCTGATGGGAAAATAGAGTGACCTCTGCCTGTCCCAACACCTAGAGCTAGTCTCTCATTGGTTCCCCCTCTTCCCGTTCATCCTCAGGACAAATTGCAACGTGTACAGAACAGGAGGTTAAAGGTGCTGATTCTCCAAGGAGGGAGATTGCTAGTAAAGCGGCTGGAATGGCGAACCGGAGCACAAGGAGATGAGAAATGAGGTGCGTTTTAGAAACCTTTCCCGGTCACACGGTGTACCATCTTCTGGGTTCCTCGTGCATGTTTTCGACGTAGGACGATGCCCTTGAACCTGGAGATTTGGGACCCATGGGATGGGTACCACGCCGTATTACTTTAAAGGGTCTGCGTTAGCTCACCCAACCTCACCAAACCTCTCAGCCCCAAGAGTGTCCACCCTTATGTCTCAATCAGCTGTGGGTCTAGATATGGTCAATCCAGGTGGCATCGCAGCCCCTGAACGAATTTTGTAAGAATTTCTCTCTCTTTCACTGTCTTTGGTTCACGGGTTTTTAAAAGTAATTGATTTTTATAATAGGGTTTAGCTGCTTTGCACTGCTGTGTTTATGCCGCTTTACACCCACTTGACTCACTTACAGAGAGATATCAATACATAGGTTTTAAGATTCTTACTAGTCAGATATATTCTTGGGCGGTGAATAGGGGGCGTTGAGTCCAGTTCACTGAGCAAGGAGTAGGTCTGGTCTATTACATATTGGGTTTATGGAACGGTATCTGAGCTAATTTGAAACCCTTGTTTTATGCATCACCCCACCTCACCTTTCCCGTTAAGCAGCCATAGTGTGTTTTCTAAACGTGCGACTCTGTTCTGTTTTGTAATTCAGTTCAAGGGTAGCGGTTTTTACATTCCCTCTGTAAGTGATATCTTATGATAAGTGTCTTTTTCTGTGTGACTTATTTCACTTAGAATCGTCGTACCTAAATCCACTCATCATGCTGCTCCTAGCCTTATGACGTTGATTTCATGGCTGAGTGATATTCCATTGTACATAAGGACCACAACTTCTTTATCCATTCTTCTCTTTCCTGGGATGTTTAAGGTGTAACGAAGTGGAGGTTCTTGTCAACAGAGCAGCCCTAAACTTTGGGGTGCCTGTGTCTTGCTGATTTTTAGTTTTCCCAATTTATACGCCCATGAGTGGAAGTGCCCTATGCTCTCTAAGCTGAGTTTTTTAGATGTTTCAGGACACACCGTACACTTCTCCAGAGTGGCTGTTGGCAATTTACAGCCCGCCCATCAGCGTAGCAAGGCTCCCATTTCTCCATGGCCTGTCCTGCATTTCTGGTTTTGACACTTTATTCAGCATGGCCCTTTTGACCGATGGGAAGCGAGACTTCTTTGTAGCGCTGATTTGCCTTTCCAGGTTGCTTGGTTGGCCAAAAAGGGCGTATGCGTTTTTTCCTGAATATATTCAGGAAAAAACGCATACGCCCTTTTTGGCCAAGGGCATCATTGTCGAGGTTTTGCCGCTTTTCCTGTGCTTTAAAGGCGATTCGAATCTACCTCCTGAAATCGGTTTCCTGCAATTCTGCCTTGCTTTCAAATCCTCTTCGTTGCCTTCCCTCCATATATTTGTGGACGAGAGTTATCATTTCTAACTCTGCAGGTTTGTGAATTGCAGTGCCCCTGAGCTCCATTTTTCAACTCGCTTTCTTGGGAGCTGGCCGCAAAAGCGCAGGATTGCTTCAGGCCCTATTCTGGCTCCGGGCGGCAGGCTGAGCCTGTGGTTAATTCTGCTTCCTGATGGGAAAATAGAGTGACCTGTGCCTGTCCCAACACCTAGAGCTAGTCTCTCATTGGTTCCCCCTCTTCCCGTTCATCCTCAGGACAAATTGCAACGTGTTCGGAACAGGAGGTTAAAGGTGCTGATTCTCCAAGGAGGGAGATTGCTAGTAAAGCGGCTGGAATGGCGAACCGGAGCACAAGGAGATGAGAAATGAGGTGCGTTTTAGAAACCTTTCCCGGTCACACGGTGTACCATCTTCTGGGTTTCTCGTGCATGTTTTCGACGTAGGACGATGCCCTTGAACCTGGAGATTTGGGACCCATGGGATGGGTACCACGCCGTATTACTTTATAGGGTCTGCGTTAGCTCACCCAACCTCACCAAACCTCTCAGCCCCAAGAGTGTCCTCCCTTATGTCTCAATCAGCTGTGGGTCTAGATATGGTCAATCCAGGTGGCATCGCAGCCCCTGAACGAATTTTGTAAGAATTTCTCTCTCTTTCACTGTCTTTGTTTCACGGGTTTTTAAAAGTAATTGATTTTTATAATAGGGTTTAGCTGCTTTGCACTGCTGTGTTTATGCCGCTTTACACCCACTTGACTCACTTACAGAGAGATATCAATACATAGGTTTTAAGATTCTTACTAGTCAGATATATTCCTGGGGGGTGAATAGGGGTTGTTGAGTCCAGTTCACTGAGCAAGGAGTAGGTCTGGTCTATTACATATTGGGTTTATGGAACGGTATCTGAGCTAATTTGAAACCCTTGTTTTATGCATCACCCCACCTCACCTTTCCCGTTAAGCAGCCATAGTGTGTTTTCTAAACGTGCGACTCTGTTCTGTTTTGTAATTCAGTTCAAGGGTAGCGGTTTTTACATTCTCTCTGTAAGTGATATCTTATGATAAGTGTCTTTTTCTGTGTGACTTATTTCACTTAGAATCGTCGTACCTAAATCCACTCATCATGCTGCTCCTAGCCTTATGACGTTGATTTCATGGCTGAGTGATATTCCATTGTACATAAGGACCACAACTTCTTTATCCATTCTTCTCTTTCCTGGGATGTTTAAGGTGTAACGAAGTGGAGGTTCTTGTCAACAGAGCAGCCCTAAACTTTGGGGTGCCTGTGTCTTGCTGATTTTTAGTTTTCCCAATTTATACGCCCATGAGTGGAAGTGCCCTATGCTCTCTAAGCTGAGTTTTTTAGATGTTTCAGGACACACCGTACACTTCTCCAGAGTGGCTGTTGGCAATTTACAGCCCGCCCATCAGCGTAGCAAGGCTCCCATTTCTCCATGGCCTGTCCTGCATTTCTGGTTTTGACACTTTATTCAGCATGGCCCTTTTGACCGATGGGAAGCGAGACTTCTTTGTAGCGCTGATTTGCCTTTCCAGGTTGCTTGGTTGGCCAAAAAGGGCGTATGCGTTTTTTCCTGAATATATTCAGGAAAAAACGCATACGCCCTTTTTGGCCAAGGGCATCATTGTCGAGGTTTTGCCGCTTTTCCTGTTCTTTAAAGGCGATTCGAATCTACCTCCTGAAATCGGTTTCCTGCAATTCTGCCTTGCTTTCAAATCCTCTTCGTAGCCTTCCCTCCATATATTTGTGGACGAGAGTTATCATTTCTAACTCTGCAGGTTTGTGAATTGCAGTGCCCCTGAGCTCCATTTTTCAACTCGCTTTCTTGGGAGCTGGCCGCAAAAGCGCAGGATTGCTTCAGGCCCTATTCTGGCTCCGGGCGGCAGGCTGAGCCTGTGGTTAATTCTGCTTCCTGATGGGAAAATAGAGTGACCTCTGCCTGTCCCAACACCTAGAGCTAGTCTCTCATTGGTTCCCCCTCTTCCCGTTCATCCTCAGGACAAATTGCAACGTGTACGGAACAGGAGGTTAAAGGTGCTGATTCTCCAAGGAGGGAGATTGCTAGTAAAGCGGCTGGAATGGCGAACCGGAGCACAAGGAGATGAGAAATGAGGTGCGTTTTAGAAACCTTTCCCGGTCACACTGTGTACCATCTTCTGGGTTTCTCGTGCATGTTTTCGACGTAGGACGATGCCCTTGAACCTGGAGATTTGGGACCCATGGGATGGGTACCACGCCGTATTATTTTAAAGGGTCTGCGTTAGCTCACCCAACCTCACCAAACCTCTCAGCCCCAAGAGTGTCCACCCTTATGTCTCAATCAGCTGTGGGTCTAGATATGGTCAATCCAGGTGGCATCGCAGCCCCTGAACGAATTTTGTAAGAATTTCTCTCTCTTTCACTGTCTTTGTTTCACGGGTTTTTAAAAGTAATTGATTTTTATAACAGGGTTTAGCTGCTTTGCACTGCTGTGTTTATGCCGCTTTACACCCACTTGACTCACTTACAGAGAGATATCAATACATAGGTTTTAAGATTCTTACTAGTCAGATATATTCTTGGGCGGTGAATAGGGTGCGTTGAGTCCAGTTCACTGAGCAAGGAGTAGGTCTGGTCTATTACATATTGGGTTTATGGAACGGTATCTGAGCTAATTTGAAACCCTTGTTTTATGCATCACCCCACCTCACCTTTCCCGTTAAGCAGCCATAGTGTGTTTTCTAAACGTGCGACTCTGTTCTGTTTTGTAATTCAGTTCAAGGGTAGCGGTTTTTACATTCCCTCTGTAAGTGATATCTTATGATAAGTGTCTTTTTCTGTGTGACTTATTTCACTTAGAATCGTCGTACCTAAATCCACTCATCATGCTGCTCCTAGCCTTATGACGTTGATTTCATGGCTGAGTGATATTCCATTGTACATAAGGACCACAACTTCTTTATCCATTCTTCTCTTTCCTGGGATGTTTAAGGTGTAACGAAGTGGAGGTTCTTGTCAACAGAGCAGCCCTAAACTTTGGGGTGCCTGTGTCTTGCTGATTTTTAGTTTTCCCAATTTATACGCCCATGAGTGGAAGTGCCCTATGCTCTCTAAGCTGAGTTTTTTAGATGTTTCAGGACACACCGTACACTTCTCCAGAGTGGCTGTTGGCAATTTACAGCCCGCCCATCAGCGTAGCAAGGCTCCCATTTCTCCATGGCCTGTCCTGCATTTCTGGTTTTGACACTTTATTCAGCATGGCCCTTTTGACCGATGGGAAGCGAGACTTCTTTGTAGCGCTGATTTGCCTTTCCAGGTTGCTTGGTTGGCCAAAAAGGGCGTATGCGTTTTTTCCTGAATATATTCAGGAAAAAACGCATACGCCCTTTTTGGCCAAGGGCATCATTGTCGAGGTTTTGCCGCTTTTCCTGTGCTTTAAAGGCGATTCGAATCTACCTCCTGAAATCGGTTTCCTGCAATTCTGCCTTGCTTTCAAATCCTCTTCGTAGCCTTCCCTCCATATATTTGTGGACGAGAGTTATCATTTCTAACTCTGCAGGTTTGTGAATTGCAGTGCCCCTGAGCTCCATTTTTCAACTCGCTTTCTTGGGAGCTGGCCGCAAAAGCGCAGGATTGCTTCAGGCCCTATTCTGGCTCCGGGCGGCAGGCTGAGCCTGTGGTTAATTCTGCTTCCTGATGGGAAAATAGAGTGACCTCTGCCTGTCCCAACACCTAGAGCTAGTCTCTCATTGGTTCCCCCTCTTCCCGTTCATCCTCAGGACAAATTGCAACGTGTACAGAACAGGAGGTTAAAGGTGCTGATTCTCCAAGGAGGGAGATTGCTAGTAAAGCGGCTGGAATGGCGAACCGGAGCACAAGGAGATGAGAAATGAGGTGCGTTTTAGAAACCTTTCCCGGTCACACGGTGTACCATCTTCTGGGTTCCTCGTGCATGTTTTCGACGTAGGACGATGCCCTTGAACCTGGAGATTTGGGACCCATGGGATGGGTACCACGCCGTATTACTTTAAAGGGTCTGCGTTAGCTCACCCAACCTCACCAAACCTCTCAGCCCCAAGAGTGTCCACCCTTATGTCTCAATCAGCTGTGGGTCTAGATATGGTCAATCCAGGTGGCATCGCAGCCCCTGAACGAATTTTGTAAGAATTTCTCTCTCTTTCACTGTCTTTGGTTCACGGGTTTTTAAAAGTAATTGATTTTTATAATAGGGTTTAGCTGCTTTGCACTGCTGTGTTTATGCCGCTTTACACCCACTTGACTCACTTACAGAGAGATATCAATACATAGGTTTTAAGATTCTTACTAGTCAGATATATTCTTGGGCGGTGAATAGGGGGCGTTGAGTCCAGTTCACTGAGCAAGGAGTAGGTCTGGTCTATTACATATTGGGTTTATGGAACGGTATCTGAGCTAATTTGAAACCCTTGTTTTATGCATCACCCCACCTCACCTTTCCCGTTAAGCAGCCATAGTGTGTTTTCTAAACGTGCGACTCTGTTCTGTTTTGTAATTCAGTTCAAGGGTAGCGGTTTTTACATTCCCTCTGTAAGTGATATCTTATGATAAGTGTCTTTTTCTGTGTGACTTATTTCACTTAGAATCGTCGTACCTAAATCCACTCATCATGCTGCTCCTAGCCTTATGACGTTGATTTCATGGCTGAGTGATATTCCATTGTACATAAGGACCACAACTTCTTTATCCATTCTTCTCTTTCCTGGGATGTTTAAGGTGTAACGAAGTGGAGGTTCTTGTCAACAGAGCAGCCCTAAACTTTGGGGTGCCTGTGTCTTGCTGATTTTTAGTTTTCCCAATTTATACGCCCATGAGTGGAAGTGCCCTATGCTCTCTAAGCTGAGTTTTTTAGATGTTTCAGGACACACCGTACACTTCTCCAGAGTGGCTGTTGGCAATTTACAGCCCGCCCATCAGCGTAGCAAGGCTCCCATTTCTCCATGGCCTGTCCTGCATTTCTGGTTTTGACACTTTATTCAGCATGGCCCTTTTGACCGATGGGAAGCGAGACTTCTTTGTAGCGCTGATTTGCCTTTCCAGGTTGCTTGGTTGGCCAAAAAGGGCGTATGCGTTTTTTCCTGAATATATTCAGGAAAAAACGCATACGCCCTTTTTGGCCAAGGGCATCATTGTCGAGGTTTTGCCGCTTTTCCTGTGCTTTAAAGGCGATTCGAATCTACCTCCTGAAATCGGTTTCCTGCAATTCTGCCTTGCTTTCAAATCCTCTTCGTTGCCTTCCCTCCATATATTTGTGGACGAGAGTTATCATTTCTAACTCTGCAGGTTTGTGAATTGCAGTGCCCCTGAGCTCCATTTTTCAACTCGCTTTCTTGGGAGCTGGCCGCAAAAGCGCAGGATTGCTTCAGGCCCTATTCTGGCTCCGGGCGGCAGGCTGAGCCTGTGGTTAATTCTGCTTCCTGATGGGAAAATAGAGTGACCTGTGCCTGTCCCAACACCTAGAGCTAGTCTCTCATTGGTTCCCCCTCTTCCCGTTCATCCTCAGGACAAATTGCAACGTGTTCGGAACAGGAGGTTAAAGGTGCTGATTCTCCAAGGAGGGAGATTGCTAGTAAAGCGGCTGGAATGGCGAACCGGAGCACAAGGAGATGAGAAATGAGGTGCGTTTTAGAAACCTTTCCCGGTCACACGGTGTACCATCTTCTGGGTTTCTCGTGCATGTTTTCGACGTAGGACGATGCCCTTGAACCTGGAGATTTGGGACCCATGGGATGGGTACCACGCCGTATTACTTTATAGGGTCTGCGTTAGCTCACCCAACCTCACCAAACCTCTCAGCCCCAAGAGTGTCCTCCCTTATGTCTCAATCACCTGTGGGTCTAGATATGGTCAATCCAGGTGGCATCGCAGCCCCTGAACGAATTTTGTAAGAATTTCTCTCTCTTTCACTGTCTTTGTTTCACGGGTTTTTAAAAGTAATTGATTTTTATAATAGGGTTTAGCTGCTTTGCACTGCTGTGTTTATGCCGCTTTACACCCACTTGACTCACTTACAGAGAGATATCAATACATAGGTTTTAAGATTCTTACTAGTCAGATATATTCCTGGGGGGTGAATAGGGGTTGTTGAGTCCAGTTCACTGAGCAAGGAGTAGGTCTGGTCTATTACATATTGGGTTTATGGAACGGTATCTGAGCTAATTTGAAACCCTTGTTTTATGCATCACCCCACCTCACCTTTCCCGTTAAGCAGCCATAGTGTGTTTTCTAAACGTGCGACTCTGTTCTGTTTTGTAATTCAGTTCAAGGGTAGCGGTTTTTACATTCTCTCTGTAAGTGATATCTTATGATAAGTGTCTTTTTCTGTGTGACTTATTTCACTTAGAATCGTCGTACCTAAATCCACTCATCATGCTGCTCCTAGCCTTATGACGTTGATTTCATGGCTGAGTGATATTCCATTGTACATAAGGACCACAACTTCTTTATCCATTCTTCTCTTTCCTGGGATGTTTAAGGTGTAACGAAGTGGAGGTTCTTGTCAACAGAGCAGCCCTAAACTTTGGGGTGCCTGTGTCTTGCTGATTTTTAGTTTTCCCAATTTATACGCCCATGAGTGGAAGTGCCCTATGCTCTCTAAGCTGAGTTTTTTAGATGTTTCAGGACACACCGTACACTTCTCCAGAGTGGCTGTTGGCAATTTACAGCCCGCCCATCAGCGTAGCAAGGCTCCCATTTCTCCATGGCCTGTCCTGCATTTCTGGTTTTGACACTTTATTCAGCATGGCCCTTTTGACCGATGGGAAGCGAGACTTCTTTGTAGCGCTGATTTGCCTTTCCAGGTTGCTTGGTTGGCCAAAAAGGGCGTATGCGTTTTTTCCTGAATATATTCAGGAAAAAACGCATACGCCCTTTTTGGCCAAGGGCATCATTGTCGAGGTTTTGCCGCTTTTCCTGTGCTTTAAAGGCGATTCGAATCTACCTCCTGAAATCGGTTTCCTGCAATTCTGCCTTGCTTTCAAATCCTCTTCGTTGCCTTCCCTCCATATATTTGTGGACGAGAGTTATCATTTCTAACTCTGCAGGTTTGTGAATTGCAGTGCCCCTGAGCTCCATTTTTCAACTCGCTTTCTTGGGAGCTGGCCGCAAAAGCGCAGGATTGCTTCAGGCCCTATTCTGGCTCCGGGCGGCAGGCTGAGCCTGTGGTTAATTCTGCTTCCTGATGGGAAAATAGAGTGACCTCTGCCTGTCCCAACACCTAGAGCTAGTCTCTCATTGGTTCCCCCTCTTCCCGTTCATCCTCAGGACAAATTGCAACGTGTTCGGAACAGGAGGTTAAAGGTGCTGATTCTCCAAGGAGGGAGATTGCTAGTAAAGCGGCTGGAATGGCGAACCGGAGCACAAGGAGATGAGAAATGAGGTGCGTTTTAGAAACCTTTCCCGGTCACACGGTGTACCATCTTCTGGGTTTCTCGTGCATGTTTTCGACGTAGGAAGATGCCCTTGAACCTGGAGATTTGGGACCCATGGGATGGGTACCACGCCGTATTACTTTATAGGGTCTGCGTTAGCTCACCCAACCTCACCAAACCTCTCAGCCCCAAGAGTGTCCTCCCTTATGTCTCAATCAGCTGTGGGTCTAGATATGGTCAATCCAGGTGGCATCGCAGCCCCTGAACGAATTTTGTAAGAATTTCTCTCTCTTTCACTGTCTTTGTTTCACGGGTTTTTAAAAGTAATTGATTTTTATAATAGGGTTTAGCTGCTTTGCACTGCTGTGTTTATGCCGCTTTACACCCACTTGACTCACTTACAGAGAGATATCAATACATAGGTTTTAAGATTCTTACTAGTCAGATATATTCTTGGGCGGTGAATAGGGGGCGTTGAGTCCAGTTCACTGAGCAAGGAGTAGGTCTGGTCTATTACATATTGGGTTTATGGAACGGTATCTGAGCTAATTTGAAACCCTTGTTTTATGCATCACCCCACCTCACCTTTCCCGTTAAGCAGCCATAGTGTGTTTTCTAAACGTGCGACTCTGTTCTGTTTTGTAATTCAGTTCAAGGGTAGCGGTTTTTACATTCCCTCTGTAAGTGATATCTTATGATAAGTGTCTTTTTCTGTGTGACTTATTTCACTTAGAATCGTCGTACCTAAATCCACTCATCATGTTGCTCCTAGCCTTATGACGTTGATTTCATGGCTGAGTGATATTCCATTGTACATAAGGACCACAACTTCTTTATCCATTCTTCTCTTTCCTGGGATGTTTAAGGTGTAACGAAGTGGAGGTTCTTGTCAACAGAGCAGCCCTAAACTTTGGGGTGCCTGTGTCTTGCTGATTTTTAGTTTTCCCAATTTATACGCCCATGAGTGGAAGTGCCCTATGCTCTCTAAGCTGAGTTTTTTAGATGTTTCAGGACACACCGTACACTTCTCCAGAGTGGCTGTTGGCAATTTACAGCCCGCCCATCAGCGTAGCAAGGCTCCCATTTCTCCATGGCCTGTCCTGCATTTCTGGTTTTGACACTTTATTCAGCATGGCCCTTTTGACCGATGGGAAGCGAGACTTCTTTGTAGCGCTGATTTGCCTTTCCAGGTTGCTTGGTTGGCCAAAAAGGGCGTATGCGTTTTTTCCTGAATATATTCAGGAAAAAACGCATACTCCCTTTTTGGCCAAGGGCATCATTGTCGAGGTTTTGCCGCTTTTCCTGTGCTTTAAAGGCGATTCGAATCTACCTCCTGAAATCGGTTTCCTGCAATTCTGCCTTGCTTTCAAATCCTCTTCGTAGCCTTCCCTCCATATATTTGTGGACGAGAGTTATCATTTCTAACTCTGCAGGTTTGTGAATTGCAGTGCCCCTGAGCTCCATTTTTCAACTCGCTTTCTTGGGAGCTGGCCGCAAAAGCGCAGGATTGCTTCAGGCCCTATTCTGGCTCCGGGCGGCAGGCTGAGCCTGTGGTTAATTCTGCTTCCTGATGGGAAAATAGAGTGACCTCTGCCTGTCCCAACACCTAGAGCTAGTCTCTCATTGGTTCCCCCTCTTCCCGTTCATCCTCAGGACAAATTGCAACGTGTACGGAACAGGAGGTTAAAGGTGCTGATTCTCCAAGGAGGGAGATTGCTAGTAAAGCGGCTGGAATGGCGAACCGGAGCACAAGGAGATGAGAAATGAGGTGCGTTTTAGAAACCTTTCCCGGTCACACTGTGTACCATCTTCTGGGTTTCTCGTGCATGTTTTCGACGTAGGACGATGCCCTTGAACCTGGAGATTTGGGACCCATGGGATGGGTACCACGCCGTATTATTTTAAAGGGTCTGCGTTAGCTCACCCAACCTCACCAAACCTCTCAGCCCCAAGAGTGTCCACCCTTATGTCTCAATCAGCTGTGGGTCTAGATATGGTCAATCCAGGTGGCATCGCAGCCCCTGAACGAATTTTGTAAGAATTTCTCTCTCTTTCACTGTCTTTGTTTCACGGGTTTTTAAAAGTAATTGATTTTTATAACAGGGTTTAGCTGCTTTGCACTGCTGTGTTTATGCCGCTTTACACCCACTTGACTCACTTACAGAGAGATATCAATACATAGGTTTTAAGATTCTTACTAGTCAGATATATTCTTGGGCGGTGAATAGGGTGCGTTGAGTCCAGTTCACTGAGCAAGGAGTAGGTCTGGTCTATTACATATTGGGTTTATGGAACGGTATCTGAGCTAATTTGAAACCCTTGTTTTATGCATCACCCCACCTCACCTTTCCCGTTAAGCAGCCATAGTGTGTTTTCTAAACGTGCGACTCTGTTCTGTTTTGTAATTCAGTTCAAGGGTAGCGGTTTTTACATTCCCTCTGTAAGTGATATCTTATGATAAGTGTCTTTTTCTGTGTGACTTATTTCACTTAGAATCGTCGTACCTAAAT
Source organism: Balaenoptera borealis (assembly GCF_965194805.1). Classification (NCBI taxonomy): domain Eukaryota; kingdom Metazoa; phylum Chordata; class Mammalia; order Artiodactyla; family Balaenopteridae; genus Balaenoptera; species Balaenoptera borealis. The sequence continues at coordinate 151,529 of NW_028123474.1, read as the reverse complement.
CCACTCATCATGCTGCTCCTAGCCTTATGACGTTGATTTCATGGCTGAGTGATATTCCATTGTACATAAGGACCACAACTTCTTTATCCATTCTTCTCTTTCCTGGGATGTTTAAGGTGTAACGAAGTGGAGGTTCTTGTCAACAGAGCAGCCCTAAACTTTGGGGTGCCTGTGTCTTGCTGATTTTTAGTTTTCCCAATTTATACGCCCATGAGTGGAAGTGCCCTATGCTCTCTAAGCTGAGTTTTTTAGATGTTTCAGGACACACCGTACACTTCTCCAGAGTGGCTGTTGGCAATTTACAGCCCGCCCATCAGCGTAGCAAGGCTCCCATTTCTCCATGGCCTGTCCTGCATTTCTGGTTTTGACACTTTATTCAGCATGGCCCTTTTGACCGATGGGAAGCGAGACTTCTTTGTAGCGCTGATTTGCCTTTCCAGGTTGCTTGGTTGGCCAAAAAGGGCGTATGCGTTTTTTCCTGAATATATTCAGGAAAAAACGCATACGCCCTTTTTGGCCAAGGGCATCATTGTCGAGGTTTTGCCGCTTTTCCTGTGCTTTAAAGGCGATTCGAATCTACCTCCTGAAATCGGTTTCCTGCAATTCTGCCTTGCTTTCAAATCCTCTTCGTTGCCTTCCCTCCATATATTTGTGGACGAGAGTTATCATTTCTAACTCTGCAGGTTTGTGAATTGCAGTGCCCCTGAGCTCCATTTTTCAACTCGCTTTCTTGGGAGCTGGCCGCAAAAGCGCAGGATTGCTTCAGGCCCTATTCTGGCTCCGGGCGGCAGGCTGAGCCTGTGGTTAATTCTGCTTCCTGATGGGAAAATAGAGTGACCTGTGCCTGTCCCAACACCTAGAGCTAGTCTCTCATTGGTTCCCCCTCTTCCCGTTCATCCTCAGGACAAATTGCAACGTGTTCGGAACAGGAGGTTAAAGGTGCTGATTCTCCAAGGAGGGAGATTGCTAGTAAAGCGGCTGGAATGGCGAACCGGAGCACAAGGAGATGAGAAATGAGGTGCGTTTTAGAAACCTTTCCCGGTCACACGGTGTACCATCTTCTGGGTTTCTCGTGCATGTTTTCGACGTAGGACGATGCCCTTGAACCTGGAGATTTGGGACCCATGGGATGGGTACCACGCCGTATTACTTTATAGGGTCTGCGTTAGCTCACCCAACCTCACCAAACCTCTCAGCCCCAAGAGTGTCCACCCTTATGTCTCAGTCATCTGTGGGTCTAGATATGGTCAATCCAGGTGGCATCGCAGCCCCTGAACGAATTTTGTAAGAATTTCTCTCTCTTTCACTGTCTTTGTTTCACGGGTTTTTAAAAGTAATTGATTTTTATAATAGGGTTTAGCTGCTTTGCACTGCTGTGTTTATGCCGCTTTACACCCACTTGACTCACTTACAGAGAGATATCAATACATAGGTTTTAAGATTCTTACTAGTCAGATATATTCTTGGGCGGTGAATAGGGGGCGTTGAGTCCAGTTCACTGAGCAAGGAGTAGGTCTGGTCTATTACATATTGGGTTTATGGAACGGTATCTGAGCTAATTTGAAACCCTTGTTTTATGCATCACCCCACCTCACCTTTCCCGTTAAGCAGCCATAGTGTGTTTTCTAAACGTGCGACTCTGTTCTGTTTTGTAATTCAGTTCAAGGGTAGCGGTTTTTACATTCCCTCTGTAAGTGATATCTTATGATAAGTGTCTTTTTCTGTGTGACTTATTTCACTTAGAATCGTCGTACCTAAATCCACTCATCATGCTGCTCCTAGCCTTATGACGTTGATTTCATGGCTGAGTGATATTCCATTGTACATAAGGACCACAACTTCTTTATCCATTCTTCTCTTTCCTGGGATGTTTAAGGTGTAACGAAGTGGAGGTTCTTGTCAACAGAGCAGCCCTAAACTTTGGGGTGCCTGTGTCTTGCTGATTTTTAGTTTTCCCAATTTATACGCCCATGAGTGGAAGTGCCCTATGCTCTCTAAGCTGAGTTTTTTAGATGTTTCAGGACACACCGTACACTTCTCCAGAGTGGCTGTTGGCAATTTACAGCCCGCCCATCAGCGTAGCAAGGCTCCCATTTCTCCATGGCCTGTCCTGCATTTCTGGTTTTGACACTTTATTCAGCATGGCCCTTTTGACCGATGGGAAGCGAGACTTCTTTGTAGCGCTGATTTGCCTTTCCAGGTTGCTTGGTTGGCCAAAAAGGGCGTATGCGTTTTTTCCTGAATATATTCAGGAAAAAACGCATACGCCCTTTTTGGCCAAGGGCATCATTGTCGAGGTTTTGCCGCTTTTCCTGTGCTTTAAAGGCGATTCGAATCTACCTCCTGAAATCGGTTTCCTGCAATTCTGCCTTGCTTTCAAATCCTCTTCGTTGCCTTCCCTCCATATATTTGTGGACGAGAGTTATCATTTCTAACTCTGCAGGTTTGTGAATTGCAGTGCCCCTGAGCTCCATTTTTCAACTCGCTTTCTTGGGAGCTGGCCGCAAAAGCGCAGGATTGCTTCAGGCCCTATTCTGGCTCCGGGCGGCAGGCTGAGCCTGTGGTTAATTCTGCTTCCTGATGGGAAAATAGAGTGACCTGTGCCTGTCCCAACACCTAGAGCTAGTCTCTCATTGGTTCCCCCTCTTCCCGTTCATCCTCAGGACAAATTGCAACGTGTTCGGAACAGGAGGTTAAAGGTGCTGATTCTCCAAGGAGGGAGATTGCTAGTAAAGCGGCTGGAATGGCGAACCGGAGCACAAGGAGATGAGAAATGAGGTGCGTTTTAGAAACCTTTCCCGGTCACACGGTGTACCATCTTCTGGGTTTCTCGTGCATGTTTTCGACGTAGGACGATGCCCTTGAACCTGGAGATTTGGGACCCATGGGATGGGTACCACGCCGTATTACTTTATAGGGTCTGCGTTAGCTCACCCAACCTCACCAAACCTCTCAGCCCCAAGAGTGTCCTCCCTTATGTCTCAATCAGCTGTGGGTCTAGATATGGTCAATCCAGGTGGCATCGCAGCCCCTGAACGAATTTTGTAAGAATTTCTCTCTCTTTCACTGTCTTTGTTTCACGGGTTTTTAAAAGTAATTGATTTTTATAATAGGGTTTAGCTGCTTTGCACTGCTGTGTTTATGCCGCTTTACACCCACTTGACTCACTTACAGAGAGATATCAATACATAGGTTTTAAGATTCTTACTAGTCAGATATATTCCTGGGGGGTGAATAGGGGTTGTTGAGTCCAGTTCACTGAGCAAGGAGTAGGTCTGGTCTATTACATATTGGGTTTATGGAACGGTATCTGAGCTAATTTGAAACCCTTGTTTTATGCATCACCCCACCTCACCTTTCCCGTTAAGCAGCCATAGTGTGTTTTCTAAACGTGCGACTCTGTTCTGTTTTGTAATTCAGTTCAAGGGTAGCGGTTTTTACATTCTCTCTGTAAGTGATATCTTATGATAAGTGTCTTTTTCTGTGTGACTTATTTCACTTAGAATCGTCGTACCTAAATCCACTCATCATGCTGCTCCTAGCCTTATGACGTTGATTTCATGGCTGAGTGATATTCCATTGTACATAAGGACCACAACTTCTTTATCCATTCTTCTCTTTCCTGGGATGTTTAAGGTGTAACGAAGTGGAGGTTCTTGTCAACAGAGCAGCCCTAAACTTTGGGGTGCCTGTGTCTTGCTGATTTTTAGTTTTCCCAATTTATACGCCCATGAGTGGAAGTGCCCTATGCTCTCTAAGCTGAGTTTTTTAGATGTTTCAGGACACACCGTACACTTCTCCAGAGTGGCTGTTGGCAATTTACAGCCCGCCCATCAGCGTAGCAAGGCTCCCATTTCTCCATGGCCTGTCCTGCATTTCTGGTTTTGACACTTTATTCAGCATGGCCCTTTTGACCGATGGGAAGCGAGACTTCTTTGTAGCGCTGATTTGCCTTTCCAGGTTGCTTGGTTGGCCAAAAAGGGCGTATGCGTTTTTTCCTGAATATATTCAGGAAAAAACGCATACGCCCTTTTTGGCCAAGGGCATCATTGTCGAGGTTTTGCCGCTTTTCCTGTTCTTTAAAGGCGATTCGAATCTACCTCCTGAAATCGGTTTCCTGCAATTCTGCCTTGCTTTCAAATCCTCTTCGTAGCCTTCCCTCCATATATTTGTGGACGAGAGTTATCATTTCTAACTCTGCAGGTTTGTGAATTGCAGTGCCCCTGAGCTCCATTTTTCAACTCGCTTTCTTGGGAGCTGGCCGCAAAAGCGCAGGATTGCTTCAGGCCCTATTCTGGCTCCGGGCGGCAGGCTGAGCCTGTGGTTAATTCTGCTTCCTGATGGGAAAATAGAGTGACCTCTGCCTGTCCCAACACCTAGAGCTAGTCTCTCATTGGTTCCCCCTCTTCCCGTTCATCCTCAGGACAAATTGCAACGTGTACGGAACAGGAGGTTAAAGGTGCTGATTCTCCAAGGAGGGAGATTGCTAGTAAAGCGGCTGGAATGGCGAACCGGAGCACAAGGAGATGAGAAATGAGGTGCGTTTTAGAAACCTTTCCCGGTCACACTGTGTACCATCTTCTGGGTTTCTCGTGCATGTTTTCGACGTAGGACGATGCCCTTGAACCTGGAGATTTGGGACCCATGGGATGGGTACCACGCCGTATTATTTTAAAGGGTCTGCGTTAGCTCACCCAACCTCACCAAACCTCTCAGCCCCAAGAGTGTCCACCCTTATGTCTCAATCAGCTGTGGGTCTAGATATGGTCAATCCAGGTGGCATCGCAGCCCCTGAACGAATTTTGTAAGAATTTCTCTCTCTTTCACTGTCTTTGTTTCACGGGTTTTTAAAAGTAATTGATTTTTATAACAGGGTTTAGCTGCTTTGCACTGCTGTGTTTATGCCGCTTTACACCCACTTGACTCACTTACAGAGAGATATCAATACATAGGTTTTAAGATTCTTACTAGTCAGATATATTCTTGGGCGGTGAATAGGGTGCGTTGAGTCCAGTTCACTGAGCAAGGAGTAGGTCTGGTCTATTACATATTGGGTTTATGGAACGGTATCTGAGCTAATTTGAAACCCTTGTTTTATGCATCACCCCACCTCACCTTTCCCGTTAAGCAGCCATAGTGTGTTTTCTAAACGTGCGACTCTGTTCTGTTTTGTAATTCAGTTCAAGGGTAGCGGTTTTTACATTCCCTCTGTAAGTGATATCTTATGATAAGTGTCTTTTTCTGTGTGACTTATTTCACTTAGAATCGTCGTACCTAAATCCACTCATCATGCTGCTCCTAGCCTTATGACGTTGATTTCATGGCTGAGTGATATTCCATTGTACATAAGGACCACAACTTCTTTATCCATTCTTCTCTTTCCTGGGATGTTTAAGGTGTAACGAAGTGGAGGTTCTTGTCAACAGAGCAGCCCTAAACTTTGGGGTGCCTGTGTCTTGCTGATTTTTAGTTTTCCCAATTTATACGCCCATGAGTGGAAGTGCCCTATGCTCTCTAAGCTGAGTTTTTTAGATGTTTCAGGACACACCGTACACTTCTCCAGAGTGGCTGTTGGCAATTTACAGCCCGCCCATCAGCGTAGCAAGGCTCCCATTTCTCCATGGCCTGTCCTGCATTTCTGGTTTTGACACTTTATTCAGCATGGCCCTTTTGACCGATGGGAAGCGAGACTTCTTTGTAGCGCTGATTTGCCTTTCCAGGTTGCTTGGTTGGCCAAAAAGGGCGTATGCGTTTTTTCCTGAATATATTCAGGAAAAAACGCATACGCCCTTTTTGGCCAAGGGCATCATTGTCGAGGTTTTGCCGCTTTTCCTGTGCTTTAAAGGCGATTCGAATCTACCTCCTGAAATCGGTTTCCTGCAATTCTGCCTTGCTTTCAAATCCTCTTCGTAGCCTTCCCTCCATATATTTGTGGACGAGAGTTATCATTTCTAACTCTGCAGGTTTGTGAATTGCAGTGCCCCTGAGCTCCATTTTTCAACTCGCTTTCTTGGGAGCTGGCCGCAAAAGCGCAGGATTGCTTCAGGCCCTATTCTGGCTCCGGGCGGCAGGCTGAGCCTGTGGTTAATTCTGCTTCCTGATGGGAAAATAGAGTGACCTCTGCCTGTCCCAACACCTAGAGCTAGTCTCTCATTGGTTCCCCCTCTTCCCGTTCATCCTCAGGACAAATTGCAACGTGTACAGAACAGGAGGTTAAAGGTGCTGATTCTCCAAGGAGGGAGATTGCTAGTAAAGCGGCTGGAATGGCGAACCGGAGCACAAGGAGATGAGAAATGAGGTGCGTTTTAGAAACCTTTCCCGGTCACACGGTGTACCATCTTCTGGGTTCCTCGTGCATGTTTTCGACGTAGGACGATGCCCTTGAACCTGGAGATTTGGGACCCATGGGATGGGTACCACGCCGTATTACTTTAAAGGGTCTGCGTTAGCTCACCCAACCTCACCAAACCTCTCAGCCCCAAGAGTGTCCACCCTTATGTCTCAATCAGCTGTGGGTCTAGATATGGTCAATCCAGGTGGCATCGCAGCCCCTGAACGAATTTTGTAAGAATTTCTCTCTCTTTCACTGTCTTTGGTTCACGGGTTTTTAAAAGTAATTGATTTTTATAATAGGGTTTAGCTGCTTTGCACTGCTGTGTTTATGCCGCTTTACACCCACTTGACTCACTTACAGAGAGATATCAATACATAGGTTTTAAGATTCTTACTAGTCAGATATATTCTTGGGCGGTGAATAGGGGGCGTTGAGTCCAGTTCACTGAGCAAGGAGTAGGTCTGGTCTATTACATATTGGGTTTATGGAACGGTATCTGAGCTAATTTGAAACCCTTGTTTTATGCATCACCCCACCTCACCTTTCCCGTTAAGCAGCCATAGTGTGTTTTCTAAACGTGCGACTCTGTTCTGTTTTGTAATTCAGTTCAAGGGTAGCGGTTTTTACATTCCCTCTGTAAGTGATATCTTATGATAAGTGTCTTTTTCTGTGTGACTTATTTCACTTAGAATCGTCGTACCTAAATCCACTCATCATGCTGCTCCTAGCCTTATGACGTTGATTTCATGGCTGAGTGATATTCCATTGTACATAAGGACCACAACTTCTTTATCCATTCTTCTCTTTCCTGGGATGTTTAAGGTGTAACGAAGTGGAGGTTCTTGTCAACAGAGCAGCCCTAAACTTTGGGGTGCCTGTGTCTTGCTGATTTTTAGTTTTCCCAATTTATACGCCCATGAGTGGAAGTGCCCTATGCTCTCTAAGCTGAGTTTTTTAGATGTTTCAGGACACACCGTACACTTCTCCAGAGTGGCTGTTGGCAATTTACAGCCCGCCCATCAGCGTAGCAAGGCTCCCATTTCTCCATGGCCTGTCCTGCATTTCTGGTTTTGACACTTTATTCAGCATGGCCCTTTTGACCGATGGGAAGCGAGACTTCTTTGTAGCGCTGATTTGCCTTTCCAGGTTGCTTGGTTGGCCAAAAAGGGCGTATGCGTTTTTTCCTGAATATATTCAGGAAAAAACGCATACGCCCTTTTTGGCCAAGGGCATCATTGTCGAGGTTTTGCCGCTTTTCCTGTGCTTTAAAGGCGATTCGAATCTACCTCCTGAAATCGGTTTCCTGCAATTCTGCCTTGCTTTCAAATCCTCTTCGTTGCCTTCCCTCCATATATTTGTGGACGAGAGTTATCATTTCTAACTCTGCAGGTTTGTGAATTGCAGTGCCCCTGAGCTCCATTTTTCAACTCGCTTTCTTGGGAGCTGGCCGCAAAAGCGCAGGATTGCTTCAGGCCCTATTCTGGCTCCGGGCGGCAGGCTGAGCCTGTGGTTAATTCTGCTTCCTGATGGGAAAATAGAGTGACCTGTGCCTGTCCCAACACCTAGAGCTAGTCTCTCATTGGTTCCCCCTCTTCCCGTTCATCCTCAGGACAAATTGCAACGTGTTCGGAACAGGAGGTTAAAGGTGCTGATTCTCCAAGGAGGGAGATTGCTAGTAAAGCGGCTGGAATGGCGAACCGGAGCACAAGGAGATGAGAAATGAGGTGCGTTTTAGAAACCTTTCCCGGTCACACGGTGTACCATCTTCTGGGTTTCTCGTGCATGTTTTCGACGTAGGACGATGCCCTTGAACCTGGAGATTTGGGACCCATGGGATGGGTACCACGCCGTATTACTTTATAGGGTCTGCGTTAGCTCACCCAACCTCACCAAACCTCTCAGCCCCAAGAGTGTCCTCCCTTATGTCTCAATCACCTGTGGGTCTAGATATGGTCAATCCAGGTGGCATCGCAGCCCCTGAACGAATTTTGTAAGAATTTCTCTCTCTTTCACTGTCTTTGTTTCACGGGTTTTTAAAAGTAATTGATTTTTATAATAGGGTTTAGCTGCTTTGCACTGCTGTGTTTATGCCGCTTTACACCCACTTGACTCACTTACAGAGAGATATCAATACATAGGTTTTAAGATTCTTACTAGTCAGATATATTCCTGGGGGGTGAATAGGGGTTGTTGAGTCCAGTTCACTGAGCAAGGAGTAGGTCTGGTCTATTACATATTGGGTTTATGGAACGGTATCTGAGCTAATTTGAAACCCTTGTTTTATGCATCACCCCACCTCACCTTTCCCGTTAAGCAGCCATAGTGTGTTTTCTAAACGTGCGACTCTGTTCTGTTTTGTAATTCAGTTCAAGGGTAGCGGTTTTTACATTCTCTCTGTAAGTGATATCTTATGATAAGTGTCTTTTTCTGTGTGACTTATTTCACTTAGAATCGTCGTACCTAAATCCACTCATCATGCTGCTCCTAGCCTTATGACGTTGATTTCATGGCTGAGTGATATTCCATTGTACATAAGGACCACAACTTCTTTATCCATTCTTCTCTTTCCTGGGATGTTTAAGGTGTAACGAAGTGGAGGTTCTTGTCAACAGAGCAGCCCTAAACTTTGGGGTGCCTGTGTCTTGCTGATTTTTAGTTTTCCCAATTTATACGCCCATGAGTGGAAGTGCCCTATGCTCTCTAAGCTGAGTTTTTTAGATGTTTCAGGACACACCGTACACTTCTCCAGAGTGGCTGTTGGCAATTTACAGCCCGCCCATCAGCGTAGCAAGGCTCCCATTTCTCCATGGCCTGTCCTGCATTTCTGGTTTTGACACTTTATTCAGCATGGCCCTTTTGACCGATGGGAAGCGAGACTTCTTTGTAGCGCTGATTTGCCTTTCCAGGTTGCTTGGTTGGCCAAAAAGGGCGTATGCGTTTTTTCCTGAATATATTCAGGAAAAAACGCATACGCCCTTTTTGGCCAAGGGCATCATTGTCGAGGTTTTGCCGCTTTTCCTGTGCTTTAAAGGCGATTCGAATCTACCTCCTGAAATCGGTTTCCTGCAATTCTGCCTTGCTTTCAAATCCTCTTCGTTGCCTTCCCTCCATATATTTGTGGACGAGAGTTATCATTTCTAACTCTGCAGGTTTGTGAATTGCAGTGCCCCTGAGCTCCATTTTTCAACTCGCTTTCTTGGGAGCTGGCCGCAAAAGCGCAGGATTGCTTCAGGCCCTATTCTGGCTCCGGGCGGCAGGCTGAGCCTGTGGTTAATTCTGCTTCCTGATGGGAAAATAGAGTGACCTCTGCCTGTCCCAACACCTAGAGCTAGTCTCTCATTGGTTCCCCCTCTTCCCGTTCATCCTCAGGACAAATTGCAACGTGTTCGGAACAGGAGGTTAAAGGTGCTGATTCTCCAAGGAGGGAGATTGCTAGTAAAGCGGCTGGAATGGCGAACCGGAGCACAAGGAGATGAGAAATGAGGTGCGTTTTAGAAACCTTTCCCGGTCACACGGTGTACCATCTTCTGGGTTTCTCGTGCATGTTTTCGACGTAGGAAGATGCCCTTGAACCTGGAGATTTGGGACCCATGGGATGGGTACCACGCCGTATTACTTTATAGGGTCTGCGTTAGCTCACCCAACCTCACCAAACCTCTCAGCCCCAAGAGTGTCCTCCCTTATGTCTCAATCAGCTGTGGGTCTAGATATGGTCAATCCAGGTGGCATCGCAGCCCCTGAACGAATTTTGTAAGAATTTCTCTCTCTTTCACTGTCTTTGTTTCACGGGTTTTTAAAAGTAATTGATTTTTATAATAGGGTTTAGCTGCTTTGCACTGCTGTGTTTATGCCGCTTTACACCCACTTGACTCACTTACAGAGAGATATCAATACATAGGTTTTAAGATTCTTACTAGTCAGATATATTCTTGGGCGGTGAATAGGGGGCGTTGAGTCCAGTTCACTGAGCAAGGAGTAGGTCTGGTCTATTACATATTGGGTTTATGGAACGGTATCTGAGCTAATTTGAAACCCTTGTTTTATGCATCACCCCACCTCACCTTTCCCGTTAAGCAGCCATAGTGTGTTTTCTAAACGTGCGACTCTGTTCTGTTTTGTAATTCAGTTCAAGGGTAGCGGTTTTTACATTCCCTCTGTAAGTGATATCTTATGATAAGTGTCTTTTTCTGTGTGACTTATTTCACTTAGAATCGTCGTACCTAAATCCACTCATCATGTTGCTCCTAGCCTTATGACGTTGATTTCATGGCTGAGTGATATTCCATTGTACATAAGGACCACAACTTCTTTATCCATTCTTCTCTTTCCTGGGATGTTTAAGGTGTAACGAAGTGGAGGTTCTTGTCAACAGAGCAGCCCTAAACTTTGGGGTGCCTGTGTCTTGCTGATTTTTAGTTTTCCCAATTTATACGCCCATGAGTGGAAGTGCCCTATGCTCTCTAAGCTGAGTTTTTTAGATGTTTCAGGACACACCGTACACTTCTCCAGAGTGGCTGTTGGCAATTTACAGCCCGCCCATCAGCGTAGCAAGGCTCCCATTTCTCCATGGCCTGTCCTGCATTTCTGGTTTTGACACTTTATTCAGCATGGCCCTTTTGACCGATGGGAAGCGAGACTTCTTTGTAGCGCTGATTTGCCTTTCCAGGTTGCTTGGTTGGCCAAAAAGGGCGTATGCGTTTTTTCCTGAATATATTCAGGAAAAAACGCATACTCCCTTTTTGGCCAAGGGCATCATTGTCGAGGTTTTGCCGCTTTTCCTGTGCTTTAAAGGCGATTCGAATCTACCTCCTGAAATCGGTTTCCTGCAATTCTGCCTTGCTTTCAAATCCTCTTCGTAGCCTTCCCTCCATATATTTGTGGACGAGAGTTATCATTTCTAACTCTGCAGGTTTGTGAATTGCAGTGCCCCTGAGCTCCATTTTTCAACTCGCTTTCTTGGGAGCTGGCCGCAAAAGCGCAGGATTGCTTCAGGCCCTATTCTGGCTCCGGGCGGCAGGCTGAGCCTGTGGTTAATTCTGCTTCCTGATGGGAAAATAGAGTGACCTCTGCCTGTCCCAACACCTAGAGCTAGTCTCTCATTGGTTCCCCCTCTTCCCGTTCATCCTCAGGACAAATTGCAACGTGTACGGAACAGGAGGTTAAAGGTGCTGATTCTCCAAGGAGGGAGATTGCTAGTAAAGCGGCTGGAATGGCGAACCGGAGCACAAGGAGATGAGAAATGAGGTGCGTTTTAGAAACCTTTCCCGGTCACACTGTGTACCATCTTCTGGGTTTCTCGTGCATGTTTTCGACGTAGGACGATGCCCTTGAACCTGGAGATTTGGGACCCATGGGATGGGTACCACGCCGTATTATTTTAAAGGGTCTGCGTTAGCTCACCCAACCTCACCAAACCTCTCAGCCCCAAGAGTGTCCACCCTTATGTCTCAATCAGCTGTGGGTCTAGATATGGTCAATCCAGGTGGCATCGCAGCCCCTGAACGAATTTTGTAAGAATTTCTCTCTCTTTCACTGTCTTTGTTTCACGGGTTTTTAAAAGTAATTGATTTTTATAACAGGGTTTAGCTGCTTTGCACTGCTGTGTTTATGCCGCTTTACACCCACTTGACTCACTTACAGAGAGATATCAATACATAGGTTTTAAGATTCTTACTAGTCAGATATATTCTTGGGCGGTGAATAGGGTGCGTTGAGTCCAGTTCACTGAGCAAGGAGTAGGTCTGGTCTATTACATATTGGGTTTATGGAACGGTATCTGAGCTAATTTGAAACCCTTGTTTTATGCATCACCCCACCTCACCTTTCCCGTTAAGCAGCCATAGTGTGTTTTCTAAACGTGCGACTCTGTTCTGTTTTGTAATTCAGTTCAAGGGTAGCGGTTTTTACATTCCCTCTGTAAGTGATATCTTATGATAAGTGTCTTTTTCTGTGTGACTTATTTCACTTAGAATCGTCGTACCTAAATCCACTCATCATGCTGCTCCTAGCCTTATGACGTTGATTTCATGGCTGAGTGATATTCCATTGTACATAAGGACCACAACTTCTTTATCCATTCTTCTCTTTCCTGGGATGTTTAAGGTGTAACGAAGTGGAGGTTCTTGTCAACAGAGCAGCCCTAAACTTTGGGGTGCCTGTGTCTTGCTGATTTTTAGTTTTCCCAATTTATACGCCCATGAGTGGAAGTGCCCTATGCTCTCTAAGCTGAGTTTTTTAGATGTTTCAGGACACACCGTACACTTCTCCAGAGTGGCTGTTGGCAATTTACAGCCCGCCCATCAGCGTAGCAAGGCTCCCATTTCTCCATGGCCTGTCCTGCATTTCTGGTTTTGACACTTTATTCAGCATGGCCCTTTTGACCGATGGGAAGCGAGACTTCTTTGTAGCGCTGATTTGCCTTTCCAGGTTGCTTGGTTGGCCAAAAAGGGCGTATGCGTTTTTTCCTGAATATATTCAGGAAAAAACGCATACGCCCTTTTTGGCCAAGGGCATCATTGTCGAGGTTTTGCCGCTTTTCCTGTGCTTTAAAGGCGATTCGAATCTACCTCCTGAAATCGGTTTCCTGCAATTCTGCCTTGCTTTCAAATCCTCTTCGTTGCCTTCCCTCCATATATTTGTGGACGAGAGTTATCATTTCTAACTCTGCAGGTTTGTGAATTGCAGTGCCCCTGAGCTCCATTTTTCAACTCGCTTTCTTGGGAGCTGGCCGCAAAAGCGCAGGATTGCTTCAGGCCCTATTCTGGCTCCGGGCGGCAGGCTGAGCCTGTGGTTAATTCTGCTTCCTGATGGGAAAATAGAGTGACCTGTGCCTGTCCCAACACCTAGAGCTAGTCTCTCATTGGTTCCCCCTCTTCCCGTTCATCCTCAGGACAAATTGCAACGTGTTCGGAACAGGAGGTTAAAGGTGCTGATTCTCCAAGGAGGGAGATTGCTAGTAAAGCGGCTGGAATGGCGAACCGGAGCACAAGGAGATGAGAAATGAGGTGCGTTTTAGAAACCTTTCCCGGTCACACGGTGTACCATCTTCTGGGTTTCTCGTGCATGTTTTCGACGTAGGACGATGCCCTTGAACCTGGAGATTTGGGACCCATGGGATGGGTACCACGCCGTATTACTTTATAGGGTCTGCGTTAGCTCACCCAACCTCACCAAACCTCTCAGCCCCAAGAGTGTCCTCCCTTATGTCTCAATCAGCTGTGGGTCTAGATATGGTCAATCCAGGTGGCATCGCAGCCCCTGAACGAATTTTGTAAGAATTTCTCTCTCTTTCACTGTCTTTGTTTCACGGGTTTTTAAAAGTAATTGATTTTTATAATAGGGTTTAGCTGCTTTGCACTGCTGTGTTTATGCCGCTTTACACCCACTTGACTCACTTACAGAGAGATATCAATACATAGGTTTTAAGATTCTTACTAGTCAGATATATTCTTGGGCGGTGAATAGGGGGCGTTGAGTCCAGTTCACTGAGCAAGGAGTAGGTCTGGTCTATTACATATTGGGTTTATGGAACGGTATCTGAGCTAATTTGAAACCCTTGTTTTATGCATCACCCCACCTCACCTTTCCCGTTAAGCAGCCATAGTGTGTTTTCTAAACGTGCGACTCTGTTCTGTTTTGTAATTCAGTTCAAGGGTAGCGGTTTTTACATTCCCTCTGTAAGTGATATCTTATGATAAGTGTCTTTTTCTGTGTGACTTATTTCACTTAGAATCGTCGTACCTAAATCCACTCATCATGCTGCTCCTAGCCTTATGACGTTGATTTCATGGCTGAGTGATATTCCATTGTACATAAGGACCACAACTTCTTTATCCATTCTTCTCTTTCCTGGGATGTTTCAGGTGTAACGAAGTGGAGGTTCTTGTCAACAGAGCAGCCCTAAACTTTGGGGTGCCTGTGTCTTGCTGATTTTTAGTTTTCCCAATTTATACGCCCATGAGTGGAAGTGCCCTATGCTCTCTAAGCTGAGTTTTTTAGATGTTTCAGGACACACCGTACACTTCTCCAGAGTGGCTGTTGGCAATTTACAGCCCGCCCATCAGCGTAGCAAGGCTCCCATTTCTCCATGGCCTGTCCTGCATTTCTGGTTTTGACACTTTATTCAGCATGGCCCTTTTGACCGATGGGAAGCGAGACTTCTTTGTAGCGCTGATTTGCCTTTCCAGGTTGCTTGGTTGGCCAAAAAGGGCGTATGCGTTTTTTCCTGAATATATTCAGGAAAAAACGCATACGCCCTTTTTGGCCAAGGGCATCATTGTCGAGGTTTTGCCGCTTTTCCTGTGCTTTAAAGGCGATTCGAATCTACCTCCTGAAATCGGTTTCCTGCAATTCTGCCTTGCTTTCAAATCCTCTTCGTAGCCTTCCCTCCATATATTTGTGGACGAGAGTTATCATTTCTAACTCTGCAGGTTTGTGAATTGCAGTGCCCCTGAGCTCCATTTTTCAACTCGCTTTCTTGGGAGCTGGCCGCAAAAGCGCAGGATTGCTTCAGGCCCTATTCTGGCTCCGGGCGGCAGGCTGAGCCTGTGGTTAATTCTGCTTCCTGATGGGAAAATAGAGTGACCTCTGCCTGTCCCAACACCTAGAGCTAGTCTCTCATTGGTTCCCCCTCTTCCCGTTCATCCTCAGGACAAATTGCAACGTGTACGGAACAGGAGGTTAAAGGTGCTGATTCTCCAAGGAGGGAGATTGCTAGTAAAGCGGCTGGAATGGCGAACCGGAGCACAAGGAGATGAGAAATGAGGTGCGTTTTAGAAACCTTTCCCGGTCACACGGTGTACCATCTTCTGGGTTCCTCGTGCATGTTTTCGACGTAGGACGATGCCCTTGAACCTGGAGATTTGGGACCCATGGGATGGGTACCACGCCGTATTACTTTAAAGGGTCTGCGTTAGCTCACCCAACCTCACCAAACCTCTCAGCCCCAAGAGTGTCCACCCTTATGTCTCAATCAGCTGTGGGTCTAGATATGGTCAATCCAGGTGGCATCGCAGCCCCTGAACGAATTTTGTAAGAATTTCTCTCTCTTTCACTGTCTTTGGTTCACGGGTTTTTAAAAGTAATTGATTTTTATAATAGGGTTTAGCTGCTTTGCACTGCTGTGTTTATGCCGCTTTACACCCACTTGACTCACTTACAGAGAGATATCAATACATAGGTTTTAAGATTCTTACTAGTCAGATATATTCCTGGGGGGTGAATAGGGGTTGTTGAGTCCAGTTCACTGAGCAAGGAGTAGGTCTTGTCTATTACATATTGGGTTTATGGAACGGTATCTGAGCTAATTTGAAACCCTTGTTTTATGCATCACCCCACCTCACCTTTCCCGTTAAGCAGCCATAGTGTGTTTTCTAAACGTGCGACTCTGTTCTGTTTTGTAATTCAGTTCAAGGGTAGCGGTTTTTACATTCTCTCTGTAAGTGATATCTTATGATAAGTGTCTTTTTCTGTGTGACTTATTTCACTTAGAATCGTCGTACCTAAATCCACTCATCATGCTGCTCCTAGCCTTATGACGTTGATTTCATGGCTGAGTGATATTCCATTGTACATAAGGACCACAACTTCTTTATCCATTCTTCTCTTTCCTGGGATGTTTAAGGTGTAACGAAGTGGAGGTTCTTGTCAACAGAGCAGCCCTAAACTTTGGGGTGCCTGTGTCTTGCTGATTTTTAGTTTTCCCAATTTATACGCCCATGAGTGGAAGTGCCCTATGCTCTCTAAGCTGAGTTTTTTAGATGTTTCAGGACACACCGTACACTTCTCCAGAGTGGCTGTTGGCAATTTACAGCCCGCCCATCAGCGTAGCAAGGCTCCCATTTCTCCATGGCCTGTCCTGCATTTCTGGTTTTGACACTTTATTCAGCATGGCCCTTTTGACCGATGGGAAGCGAGACTTCTTTGTAGCGCTGATTTGCCTTTCCAGGTTGCTTGGTTGGCCAAAAAGGGCGTATGCGTTTTTTCCTGAATATATTCAGGAAAAAATGCATACGCCCTTTTTGGCCAAGGGCATCATTGTCGAGGTTTTGCCGCTTTTCCTGTGCTTTAAAGGCGATTCGAATCTACCTCCTGAAATCGGTTTCCTGCAATTCTGCCTTGCTTTCAAATCCTCTTCGTTGCCTTCCCTCCATATATTTGTGGACGAGAGTTATCATTTCTAACTCTGCAGGTTTGTGAATTGCAGTGCCCCTGAGCTCCATTTTTCAACTCGCTTTCTTGGGAGCTGGCCGCAAAAGCGCAGGATTGCTTCAGGCCCTATTCTGGCTCCGGGCGGCAGGCTGAGCCTGTGGTTAATTCTGCTTCCTGATGGGAAAATAGAGTGACCTCTGCCTGTCCCAACACCTAGAGCTAGTCTCTCATTGGTTCCCCCTCTTCCCGTTCATCCTCAGGACAAATTGCAACGTGTTCGGACCAGGAGGTTAAAGGTGCTGATTCTCCAAGGTGGGAGATTGCTAGTAAAGCGGCTGGAATGGCGAACCGGAGCACAAGGAGATGAGAAATGAGGTGCGTTTTAGAAACCTTTCCCGGTCACACGGTGTACCATCTTCTGGGTTTCTCGTGCATGTTTTCGACGTAGGACGATGCCCTTGAACCTGGAGATTTGGGACCCATGGGATGGGTACCACGCCGTATTACTTTACAGGGTCTGCGTTAGCTCACCCAACCTCACCAAACCTCTCAGCCCCAAGAGTGTCCTCCCTTATGTCTCAATCAGCTGTGGGTCTAGATATGGTCAATCCAGGTGGCATCGCAGCCCCTGAACGAATTTTGTAAGAATTTCTCTCTCTTTCACTGTCTTTGTTTCACGGGTTTTTAAAAGTAATTGATTTTTATAATAGGGTTTAGCTGCTTTGCACTGCTGTGTTTATGCCGCTTTACACCCACTTGACTCACTTACAGAGAGATATCAATACATAGGTTTTAAGATTCTTACTAGTCAGATATATTCTTGGGCGGTGAATAGGGGGCGTTGAGTCCAGTTCACTGAGCAAGGAGTAGGTCTGGTCTATTACATATTGGGTTTATGGAACGGTATCTGAGCTAATTTGAAACCCTTGTTTTATGCATCACCCCACCTCACCTTTCCCGTTAAGCAGCCATAGTGTGTTTTCTAAACGTGCGACTCTGTTCTGTTTTGTAATTCAGTTCAAGGGTAGCGGTTTTTACATTCCCTCTGTAAGTGATATCTTATGATAAGTGTCTTTTTCTGTGTGACTTATTTCACTTAGAATCGTCGTACCTAAATCCACTCATCATGCTGCTCCTAGCCTTATGACGTTGATTTCATGGCTGAGTGATATTCCATTGTACATAAGGACCACAACTTCTTTATCCATTCTTCTCTTTCCTGGGATGTTTAAGGTGTAACGAAGTGGAGGTTCTTGTCAACAGAGCAGCCCTAAACTTTGGGGTGCCTGTGTCTTGCTGATTTTTAGTTTTCCCAATTTATACGCCCATGAGTGGAAGTGCCCTATGCTCTCTAAGCTGAGTTTTTTAGATGTTTCAGGACACACCGTACACTTCTCCAGAGTGGCTGTTGGCAATTTACAGCCCGCCCATCAGCGTAGCAAGGCTCCCATTTCTCCATGGCCTGTCCTGCATTTCTGGTTTTGACACTTTATTCAGCATGGCCCTTTTGACCGATGGGAAGCGAGACTTCTTTGTAGCGCTGATTTGCCTTTCCAGGTTGCTTGGTTGGCCAAAAAGGGCGTATGCGTTTTTTCCTGAATATATTCAGGAAAAAACGCATACGCCCTTTTTGGCCAAGGGCATCATTGTCGAGGTTTTGCCGCTTTTCCTGTGCTTTAAAGGCGATTCGAATCTACCTCCTGAAATCGGTTTCCTGCAATTCTGCCTTGCTTTCAAATCCTCTTCGTTGCCTTCCCTCCATATATTTGTGGACGAGAGTTATCATTTCTAACTCTGCAGGTTTGTGAATTGCAGTGCCCCCGAGCTCCATTTTTCAACTCGCTTTCTTGGGAGCTGGCCGCAAAAGCGCAGGATTGCTTCAGGCCCTATTCTGGCTCCGGGCGGCAGGCTGAGCCTGTGGTTAATTCTGCTTCCTGATGGGAAAATAGAGTGACCTGTGCCTGTCCCAACACCTAGAGCTAGTCTCTCATTGGTTCCCCCTCTTCCCGTTCATCCTCAGGACAAATTGCAACGTGTTCGGAACAGGAGGTTAAAGGTGCTGATTCTCCAAGGAGGGAGATTGCTAGTAAAGCGGCTGGAATGGCGAACCGGAGCACAAGGAGATGAGAAATGAGGTGCGTTTTAGAAACCTTTCCCGGTCACACGGTGTACCATCTTCTGGGTTTCTCGTGCATGTTTTCGACGTAGGACGATGCCCTTGAACCTGGAGATTTGGGACCCATGGGATGGGTACCACGCCGTATTATTTTAAAGGGTCTGCGTTAGCTCACCCAACCTCACCAAACCTCTCAGCCCCAAGAGTGTCCACCCTTATGTCTCAATCAGCTGTGGGTCTAGATATGGTCAATCCAGGTGGCATCGCAGCCCCTGAACGAATTTTGTAAGAATTTCTCTCTCTTTCACTGTCTTTGTTTCACGGGTTTTTAAAAGTAATTCATTTTTATAATAGGGTTTAGCTGCTTTGCACTGCTGTGTTTATGCCGCTTTACACCCACTTGACTCACTTACAGAGAGATATCAATACATAGGTTTTAAGATTCTTACTAGTCAGATATATTCTTGGGCGGTGAATAGGGTGCGTTGAGTCCAGTTCACTGAGCAAGGAGTAGGTCTTGTCTATTACATATTGGGTTTATGGAACGGTATCTGAGCTAATTTGAAACCCTTGTTTTATGCATCACCCCACCTCACCTTTCCCGTTAAGCAGCCATAGTGTGTTTTCTAAACGTGCGACTCTGTTCTGTTTTGTAATTCAGTTCAAGGGTAGCGGTTTTTACATTCCCTCTGTAAGTGATATCTTATGATAAGTGTCTTTTTCTGTGTGACTTATTTCACTTAGAATCGTCGTACCTAAATCCACTCATCATGCTGCTCCTAGCCTTATGACGTTGATTTCATGGCTGAGTGATATTCCATTGTACATAAGGACCACAACTTCTTTATCCATTCTTCTCTTTCCTGGGATGTTTAAGGTGTAACGAAGTGGAGGTTCTTGTCAACAGAGCAGCCCTAAACTTTGGGGTGCCTGTGTCTTGCTGATTTTTAGTTTTCCCAATTTATACGCCCATGAGTGGAAGTGCCCTATGCTCTCTAAGCTGAGTTTTTTAGATGTTTCAGGACACACCGTACACTTCTCCAGAGTGGCTGTTGGCAATTTACAGCCCGCCCATCAGCGTAGCAAGGCTCCCATTTCTCCATGGCCTGTCCTGCATTTCTGGTTTTGACACTTTATTCAGCATGGCCCTTTTGACCGATGGGAAGCGAGACTTCTTTGTAGCGCTGATTTGCCTTTCCAGGTTGCTTGGTTGGCCAAAAAGGGCGTATGCGTTTTTTCCTGAATATATTCAGGAAAAAACGCATACGCCCTTTTTGGCCAAGGGCATCATTGTCGAGGTTTTGCCGCTTTTCCTGTGCTTTAAAGGCGATTCGAATCAACCTCCTGAAATCGGTTTCCTGCAATTCTGCCTTGCTTTCAAATCCTCTTCGTTGCCTTCCCTCCATATATTTGTGGACGAGAGTTATCATTTCTAACTCTGCAGGTTTGTGAATTGCAGTGCCCCTGAGCTCCATTTTTCAACTCGCTTTCTTGGGAGCTGGCCGCAAAAGCGCAGGATTGCTTCAGGCCCTATTCTGGCTCCGGGCGGCAGGCTGAGCCTGTGGTTAATTCTGCTTCCTGATGGGAAAATAGAGTGACCTCTGCCTGTCCCAACACCTAGAGCTAGTCTCTCATTGGTTCCCCCTCTTCCCGTTCATCCTCAGGACAAATTGCAACGTGTTCGGACCAGGAGGTTAAAGGTGCTGATTCTCCAAGGAGGGAGATTGCTAGTAAAGCGGCTGGAATGGCGAACCGGAGCACAAGGAGATGAGAAATGAGGTGCGTTTTAGAAACCTTTCCCGGTCACACGGTGTACCATCTTCTGGGTTTCTCGTGCATGTTTTCGACGTAGGACGATGCCCTTGAACCTGGAGATTTGGGACCCATGGGATGGGTACCACGCCGTATTACTTTACAGGGTCTGCGTTAGCTCACCCAACCTCACCAAACCTCTCAGCCCCAAGAGTGTCCTCCCTTATGTCTCAATCAGCTGTGGGTCTAGATATGGTCAATCCAGGTGGCATCGCAGCCCCTGAACGAATTTTGTAAGAATTTCTCTCTCTTTCACTGTCTTTGTTTCACGGGTTTTTAAAAGTAATTCATTTTTATAATAGGGTTTAGCTGCTTTGCACTGCTGTGTTTATGCCGCTTTACACCCACTTGACTCACTTACAGAGAGATATCAATACATAGGTTTTAAGATTCTTACTAGTCAGATATATTCTTGGGCGGTGAATAGGGTGCGTTGAGTCCAGTTCACTGAGCAAGGAGTAGGTCTTGTCTATTACATATTGGGTTTATGGAACGGTATCTGAGCTAATTTGAAACCCTTGTTTTATGCATCACCCCACCTCACCTTTCCCGTTAAGCAGCCATAGTGTGTTTTCTAAACGTGCGACTCTGTTCTGTTTTGTAATTCAGTTCAAGGGTAGCGGTTTTTACATTCCCTCTGTAAGTGATATCTTATGATAAGTGTCTTTTTCTGTGTGACTTATTTCACTTAGAATCGTCGTACCTAAATCCACTCATCATGCTGCTCCTAGCCTTATGACGTTGATTTCATGGCTGAGTGATATTCCATTGTACATAAGGACCACAACTTCTTTATCCATTCTTCTCTTTCCTGGGATGTTTAAGGTGTAACGAAGTGGAGGTTCTTGTCAACAGAGCAGCCCTAAACTTTGGGGTGCCTGTGTCTTGCTGATTTTTAGTTTTCCCAATTTATACGCCCATGAGTGGAAGTGCCCTATGCTCTCTAAGCTGAGTTTTTTAGATGTTTCAGGACACACCGTACACTTCTCCAGAGTGGCTGTTGGCAATTTACAGCCCGCCCATCAGCGTAGCAAGGCTCCCATTTCTCCATGGCCTGTCCTGCATTTCTGGTTTTGACACTTTATTCAGCATGGCCCTTTTGACCGATGGGAAGCGAGACTTCTTTGTAGCGCTGATTTGCCTTTCCAGGTTGCTTGGTTGGCCAAAAAGGGCGTATGCGTTTTTTCCTGAATATATTCAGGAAAAAACGCATACGCCCTTTTTGGCCAAGGGCATCATTGTCGAGGTTTTGCCGCTTTTCCTGTGCTTTAAAGGCGATTCGAATCAACCTCCTGAAATCGGTTTCCTGCAATTCTGCCTTGCTTTCAAATCCTCTTCGTTGCCTTCCCTCCATATATTTGTGGACGAGAGTTATCATTTCTAACTCTGCAGGTTTGTGAATTGCAGTGCCCCTGAGCTCCATTTTTCAACTCGCTTTCTTGGGAGCTGGCCGCAAAAGCGCAGGATTGCTTCAGGCCCTATTCTGGCTCCGGGCGGCAGGCTGAGCCTGTGGTTAATTCTGCTTCCTGATGGGAAAATAGAGTGACCTCTGCCTGTCCCAACACCTAGAGCTAGTCTCTCATTGGTTCCCCCTCTTCCCGTTCATCCTCAGGACAAATTGCAACGTGTTCGGACCAGGAGGTTAAAGGTGCTGATTCTCCAAGGAGGGAGATTGCTAGTAAAGCGGCTGGAATGGCGAACCGGAGCACAAGGAGATGAGAAATGAGGTGCGTTTTAGAAACCTTTCCCGGTCACACGGTGTACCATCTTCTGGGTTTCTCGTGCATGTTTTCGACGTAGGACGATGCCCTTGAACCTGGAGATTTGGGACCCATGGGATGGGTACCACGCCGTATTACTTTACAGGGTCTGCGTTAGCTCACCCAACCTCACCAAACCTCTCAGCCCCAAGAGTGTCCTCCCTTATGTCTCAATCAGCTGTGGGTCTAGATATGGTCAATCCAGGTGGCATCGCAGCCCCTGAACGAATTTTGTAAGAATTTCTCTCTCTTTCACTGTCTTTGTTTCACGGGTTTTTAAAAGTAATTGATTTTTATAATAGGGTTTAGCTGCTTTGCACTGCTGTGTTTATGCCGCTTTACACCCACTTGACTCACTTACAGAGAGATATCAATACATAGGTTTTAAGATTCTTACTAGTCAGATATATTCTTGGGCGGTGAATAGGGGGCGTTGAGTCCAGTTCACTGAGCAAGGAGTAGGTCTGGTCTATTACATATTGGGTTTATGGAACGGTATCTGAGCTAATTTGAAACCCTTGTTTTATGCATCACCCCACCTCACCTTTCCCGTTAAGCAGCCATAGTGTGTTTTCTAAACGTGCGACTCTGTTCTGTTTTGTAATTCAGTTCAAGGGTAGCGGTTTTTACATTCCCTCTGTAAGTGATATCTTATGATAAGTGTCTTTTTCTGTGTGACTTATTTCACTTAGAA
This sequence comes from Balaenoptera borealis, assembly GCF_965194805.1. Taxonomy (NCBI): domain Eukaryota; kingdom Metazoa; phylum Chordata; class Mammalia; order Artiodactyla; family Balaenopteridae; genus Balaenoptera; species Balaenoptera borealis. The sequence continues at coordinate 128,664 of NW_028123474.1, read as the reverse complement.
TCGTCGTACCTAAATCCACTCATCATGCTGCTCCTAGCCTTATGACGTTGATTTCATGGCTGAGTGATATTCCATTGTACATAAGGACCACAACTTCTTTATCCATTCTTCTCTTTCCTGGGATGTTTAAGGTGTAACGAAGTGGAGGTTCTTGTCAACAGAGCAGCCCTAAACTTTGGGGTGCCTGTGTCTTGCTGATTTTTAGTTTTCCCAATTTATACGCCCATGAGTGGAAGTGCCCTATGCTCTCTAAGCTGAGTTTTTTAGATGTTTCAGGACACACCGTACACTTCTCCAGAGTGGCTGTTGGCAATTTACAGCCCGCCCATCAGCGTAGCAAGGCTCCCATTTCTCCATGGCCTGTCCTGCATTTCTGGTTTTGACACTTTATTCAGCATGGCCCTTTTGACCGATGGGAAGCGAGACTTCTTTGTAGCGCTGATTTGCCTTTCCAGGTTGCTTGGTTGGCCAAAAAGGGCGTATGCGTTTTTTCCTGAATATATTCAGGAAAAAACGCATACGCCCTTTTTGGCCAAGGGCATCATTGTCGAGGTTTTGCCGCTTTTCCTGTGCTTTAAAGGCGATTCGAATCTACCTCCTGAAATCGGTTTCCTGCAATTCTGCCTTGCTTTCAAATCCTCTTCGTTGCCTTCCCTCCATATATTTGTGGACGAGAGTTATCATTTCTAACTCTGCAGGTTTGTGAATTGCAGTGCCCCCGAGCTCCATTTTTCAACTCGCTTTCTTGGGAGCTGGCCGCAAAAGCGCAGGATTGCTTCAGGCCCTATTCTGGCTCCGGGCGGCAGGCTGAGCCTGTGGTTAATTCTGCTTCCTGATGGGAAAATAGAGTGACCTCTGCCTGTCCCAACACCTAGAGCTAGTCTCTCATTGGTTCCCCCTCTTACCGTTCATCCTCAGGACAAATTGCAACGTGTACGGAACAGGAGGTTAAAGGTGCTGATTCTCCAAGGAGGGAGATTGCTAGTAAAGTGGCTGGAATGGCGAACCGGAGCACAGGGAGATGAGAAATGAGGTGCGTTTTAGAAACCTTTCCCGGTCACACGGTGTACCATCTTCTGGGTTTCTCGTGCATGTTTTCGACGTAGGAAGATGCCCTTGAACCTGGAGATTTGGGACCCATGGGATGGGTACCACGCCATATTACTTTAAAGGGTCTGCGTTAGCTCACCCAACCTCACCAAACCTCTCAGCCCCAAGAGTGTCCTCCCTTATGTCTCAATCAGCTGTGGGTCTAGATATGGTCAATCCAGGTGGCATCGCAGCCCCTGAACGAATTTTGTAAGAATTTCTCTCTCTTTCACTGTCTTTGTTTCACGGGTTTTTAAAAGTAATTGATTTTTATAACAGGGCTTAGCTGCTTTGCACTGCTGTGTTTATGCCGCTTTACACCCACTTGACTCACTTACAGAGAGATATCAATACATAGGTTTTAAGATTCTTACTAGTCAGATATATTCTTGGGCGGTGAATAGGGTGCGTTGAGTCCAGTTCACTGAGCAAGGAGTAGGTCTGGTCTATTACATATTGGGTTTATGGAACGGTATCTGAGCTAATTTGAAACCCTTGTTTTATGCATCACCCCACCTCACCTTTCCCGTTAAGCAGCCATAGTGTGTTTTCTAAACGTGCGACTCTGTTCTGTTTTGTAATTCAGTTCAAGGGTAGCGGTTTTTACATTCCCTCTGTAAGTGATATCTTATGATAAGTGTCTTTTTCTGTGTGACTTATTTCACTTAGAATCGTCGTACCTAAATCCACTCATCATGCTGCTCCTAGCCTTATGACGTTGATTTCATGGCTGAGTGATATTCCATTGTACATAAGGACCACAACTTCTTTATCCATTCTTCTCTTTCCTGGGATGTTTAAGGTGTAACGAAGTGGAGGTTCTTGTCAACAGAGCAGCCCTAAACTTTGGGGTGCCTGTGTCTTGCTGATTTTTAGTTTTCCCAATTTATACGCCCATGAGTGGAAGTGCCCTATGCTCTCTAAGCTGAGTTTTTTAGATGTTTCAGGACACACCGTACACTTCTCCAGAGTGGCTGTTGGCAATTTACAGCCCGCCCATCAGCGTAGCAAGGCTCCCATTTCTCCATGGCCTGTCCTGCATTTCTGGTTTTGACACTTTATTCAGCATGGCCCTTTTGACCGATGGGAAGCGAGACTTCTTTGTAGCGCTGATTTGCCTTTCCAGGTTGCTTGGTTGGCCAAAAAGGGCGTATGCGTTTTTTCCTGAATATATTCAGGAAAAAACGCATACGCCCTTTTTGGCCAAGGGCATCATTGTCGAGGTTTTGCCGCTTTTCCTGTGCTTTAAATGCGATTCGAATCTACCTCCTGAAATCGGTTTCCTGCAATTCTGCCTTGCTTTCAAATCCTCTTCGTAGCCTTCCCTCCATATATTTGTGGACGAGAGTTATCATTTCTAACTCTGCAGGTTTGTGAATTGCAGTGCCCCTGAGCTCCATTTTTCAACTCGCTTTCTTGGGAGCTGGCCGCAAAAGCGCAGGATTGCTTCAGGCCCTATTCTGGCTCCGGGCGGCAGGCTGAGCCTGTGGTTAATTCTGCTTCCTGATGGGAAAATAGAGTGACCTCTGCCTGTCCCAACACCTAGAGCTAGTCTCTCATTGGTTCCCCCTCTTCCCGTTCATCCTCAGGACAAATTGCAACGTGTACGGAACAGGAGGTTAAAGGTGCTGATTCTCCAAGGAGGGAGATTGTTAGTAAAGCGGCTGGAATGGCGAACCGGAGCACAAGGAGATGAGAAATGAGGTGCGTTTTAGAAACCTTTCCCGGTCACACGGTGTACCATCTTCTGGGTTTCTCGTGCATGTTTTCGACGTAGGACGATGCCCTTGAACCTGGAGATTTGGGACCCATGGGATGGGTACCACGCCGTATTACTTTAAAGGGTCTGCGTTAGCTCACCCAACCTCACCAAACCTCTCAGCCCCAAGAGTGTCCACCCTTATGTCTCAATCAGCTGTGGGTCTAGATATGGTCAATCCAGGTGGCATCGCAGCCCCTGAACGAATTTTGTAAGAATTTCTCTCTCTTTCACTGTCTTTGTTTCACGGGTTTTTAAAAGTAATTGATTTTTATAATAGGGTTTAGCTGCTTTGCACTGCTGTGTTTATGCCGCTTTACACCCACTTGACTCACTTACAGAGAGATATCAATACATAGGTTTTAAGATTCTTCCTAGTCAGATATATTCCTGGGCGGTGAATAGGGGTTGTTGAGTCCAGTTCACTGAGCAAGGAGTAGGTCTTGTCTATTACATATTGGGTTTATGGAACGGTATCTGAGCTAATTTGAAACCCTTGTTTTATGCATCACCCCACCTCACCTTTCCCGTTAAGCAGCCATAGTGTGTTTTCTAAACGTGCGACTCTGTTCTGTTTTGTAATTCAGTTCAAGGGTAGCGGTTTTTACATTCTCTCTGTAAGTGATATCTTATGATAAGTGTCTTTTTCTGTGTGACTTATTTCACTTAGAATCGTCGTACCTAAATCCACTCATCATGCTGCTCCTAGCCTTATGACGTTGATTTCATGGCTGAGTGATATTCCATTGTACATAAGGACCACAACTTCTTTATCCATTCTTCTCTTTCCTGGGATGTTTAAGGTGTAACGAAGTGGAGGTTCTTGTCAACAGAGCAGCCCTAAACTTTGGGGTGCCTGTGTCTTGCTGATTTCTAGTTTTCCCAATTTATACGCCCATGAGTGGAAGTGCCCTATGCTCTCTAAGCTGAGTTTTTTAGATGTTTCAGGACACACCGTACACTTCTCCAGAGTGGCTGTTGGCAATTTACAGCCCGCCCATCAGCGTAGCAAGGCTCCCATTTCTCCATGGCCTGTCCTGCATTTCTGGTTTTGACACTTTATTCAGCATGGCCCTTTTGACCGATGGGAAGCGAGACTTCTTTGTAGCGCTGATTTGCCTTTCCAGGTTGCTTGGTTGGCCAAAAAGGGCGTATGCGTTTTTTTCTGAATATATTCAGGAAAAAACGCATACGCCCTTTTTGGCCAAGGGCATCATTGTCGAGGTTTTGCCGCTTTTCCTGTGCTTTAAAGGCGATTCGAATCTACCTCCTGAAATCGGTTTCCTGCAATTCTGCCTTGCTTTCAAATCCTCTTCGTAGCCTTCCCTCCATATATTTGTGGACGAGAGTTATCATTTCTAACTCTGCAGGTTTGTGAATTGCAGTGCCCCTGAGCTCCATTTTTCAACTCGCTTTCTTGGGAGCTGGCCGCAAAAGCGCAGGATTGCTTCAGGCCCTATTCTGGCTCCGGGCGGCAGCCTGAGCCTGTGGTTAATTCTGCTTCCTGATGGGAAAATAGAGTGACCTCTGCCTGTCCCAACACCTAGAGCTAGTCTCTCATTGGTTCCCCCTCTTCCCGTTCATCCTCAGGACAAATTGCAAAGTGTACGGAACAGGAGGTTAAAGGTGCTGATTCTCCAAGGAGGGAGATTGCTAGTAAAGCGGCTGGAATGGCGAACCGGAGCACAAGGAGATGAGAAATGAGGTGCGTTTTAGAAACCTTTCCCGGTCACACGGTGTACCATCTTCTGGGTTTCTCGTGCATGTTTTCGACGTAGGACGATGCCCTTGAACCTGGAGATTTGGGACCCATGGGATGGGTACCACGCCGTATTACTTTACAGGGTCTGCGTTAGCTCACCCAACCTCACCAAACCTCTCAGCCCCAAGAGTGTCCACCCTTATGTCTCAATCAGCTGTGGGTCTAGATATGGTCAATCCAGGTGGCATCGCAACCCCTGAACGAATTTTGTAAGAATTTCTCTCTCTTTCACTGTCTTTGTTTCACGGGTTTTTAAAAGTAATTGATTTTTATAACAGGGTTTAGCTGCTTTGCACTGCTGTGTTTATGCCGCTTTACACCCACTTGACTCACTTACAGAGAGATATCAATACATAGGTTTTAAGATTCTTACTAGTCAGATATATTCCTGGGCGGTGAATAGGGGTTGTTGAGTCCAGTTCACTGAGCAAGGAGTAGGTCTTGTCTATTACATATTGGGTTTATGGAACGGTATCTGAGCTAATTTGAAACCCTTGTTTTATGCATCACCCCACCTCACCTTTCCCGTTAAGCAGCCATAGTGTGTTTTCTAAACGTGCGACTCTGTTCTGTTTTGTAATTCAGTTCAAGGGTAGCGGTTTTTACATTCTCTCTGTAAGTGATATCTTATGATAAGTGTCTTTTTCTGTGTGACTTATTTCACTTAGAATCGTCGTACCTAAATCCACTCATCATGCTGCTCCTAGCCTTATGACGTTGATTTCATGGCTGAGTGATATTCCATTGTACATAAGGACCACAACTTCTTTATCCATTCTTCTCTTTCCTGGGATGTTTAAGGTGTAACGAAGTGGAGGTTCTTGTCAACAGAGCAGCCCTAAACTTTGGGGTGCCTGTGTCTTGCTGATTTTTAGTTTTCCCAATTTATACGCCCATGAGTGGAAGTGCCCTATGCTCTCTAAGCTGAGTTTTTTAGATGTTTCAGGACACACCGTACACTTCTCCAGAGTGGCTGTTGGCAATTTACAGCCCGCCCATCAGCGTAGCAAGGCTCCCATTTCTCCATGGCCTGTCCTGCATTTCTGGTTTTGACACTTTATTCAGCATGGCCCTTTTGACCGATGGGAAGCGAGACTTCTTTGTAGCGCTGATTTGCCTTTCCAGGTTGCTTGGTTGGCCAAAAAGGGCGTATGCGTTTTTTCCTGAATATATTCAGGAAAAAACGCATACGCCCTTTTTGCCAAGGGCATCATTGTCGAGGTTTTGCCGCTTTTCCTGTGCTTTAAAGGCGATTCGAATCTACCTCCTGAAATCGGTTTCCTGCAATTCTGCCTTGCTTTCAAATCCTCTTCGTTGCCTTCCCTCCATATATTTGTGGACGAGAGTTATCATTTCTAACTCTGCAGGTTTGTGAATTGCAGTGCCCCTGAGCTCCATTTTTCAACTCGCTTTCTTGGGAGCTGGCCGCAAAAGCGCAGGATTGCTTCAGGCCCTATTCTGGCTCCGGGCGGCAGGCTGAGCCTGTGGTTAATTCTGCTTCCTGATGGGAAAATAGAGTGACCTGTGCCTGTCCCAACACCTAGAGCTAGTCTCTCATTGGTTCCCCCTCTTCCCGTTCATCCTCAGGACAAATTGCAACGTGTTCGGAACAGGAGGTTAAAGGTGCTGATTCTCCAAGGAGGGAGATTGCTAGTAAAGCGGCTGGAATGGCGAACCGGAGCACAAGGAGATGAGAAATGAGGTGCGTTTTAGAAACCTTTCCCGGTCACACGGTGTACCATCTTCTGGGTTGCTCGTGCATGTTTTCGACGTAGGACGATGCCCTTGAACCTGGAGATTTGGGACCCATGGGATGGGTACCACGCCGTATTACTTTAAAGGGTCTGCGTTAGCTCACCCAACCTCACCAAACCTCTCAGCCCCAAGAGTGTCCACCCTTATGTCTCAATCAGCTGTGGGTCTAGATATGGTCAATCCAGGTGGCATCGCAGCCCCTGAACGAATTTTGTAAGAATTTCTCTCTCTTTCACTGTCTTTGTTTCACGGGTTTTTAAAAGTAATTGATTTTTATAACAGGGTTTAGCTGCTTTGCACTGCTGTGTTTATGCCGCTTTACACCCACTTGACTCACTTACAGAGAGATATCAATACATAGGTTTTAAGATTCTTACTAGTCAGATATATTCTTGGGCGGTGAATAGGGGGCGTTGAGTCCAGTTCACTGAGCAAGGAGTAGGTCTGGTCTATTACATATTGGGTTTATGGAACGGTATCTGAGCTAATTTGAAACCCTTGTTTTATGCATCACCCCACCTCACCTTTCCCGTTAAGCAGCCATAGTGTGTTTTCTAAACGTGCGACTCTGTTCTGTTTTGTAATTCAGTTCAAGGGTAGCGGTTTTTACATTCCCTCTGTAAGTGATATCTTATGATAAGTGTCTTTTTCTGTGTGACTTATTTCACTTAGAATCGTCGTACCTAAATCCACTCATCATGCTGCTCCTAGCCTTATGACGTTGATTTCATGGCTGAGTGATATTCCATTGTACATAAGGACCACAACTTCTTTATCCATTCTTCTCTTTCCTGGGATGTTTAAGGTGTAACGAAGTGGAGGTTCTTGTCAACAGAGCAGCCCTAAACTTTGGGGTGCCTGTGTCTTGCTGATTTTTAGTTTTCCCAATTTATACGCCCATGAGTGGAAGTGCCCTATGCTCTCTAAGCTGAGTTTTTTAGATGTTTCAGGACACACCGTACACTTCTCCAGAGTGGCTGTTGGCAATTTACAGCCCGCCCATCAGCGTAGCAAGGCTCCCATTTCTCCATGGCCTGTCCTGCATTTCTGGTTTTGACACTTTATTCAGCATGGCCCTTTTGACCGATGGGAAGCGAGACTTCTTTGTAGCGCTGATTTGCCTTTCCAGGTTGCTTGGTTGGCCAAAAAGGGCGTATGCGTTTTTTCCTGAATATATTCAGGAAAAAACGCATACGCCCTTTTTGGCCAAGGGCATCATTGTCGAGGTTTTGCCGCTTTTCCTGTGCTTTAAATGCGATTCGAATCTACCTCCTGAAATCGGTTTCCTGCAATTCTGCCTTGCTTTCAAATCCTCTTCGTAGCCTTCCCTCCATATATTTGTGGACGAGAGTTATCATTTCTAACTCTGCAGGTTTGTGAATTGCAGTGCCCCTGAGCTCCATTTTTCAACTCGCTTTCTTGGGAGCTGGCCGCAAAAGCGCAGGATTGCTTCAGGCCCTATTCTGGCTCCGGGCGGCAGGCTGAGCCTGTGGTTAATTCTGCTTCCTGATGGGAAAATAGAGTGACCTCTGCCTGTCCCAACACCTAGAGCTAGTCTCTCATTGGTTCCCCCTCTTCCCGTTCATCCTCAGGACAAATTGCAACGTGTACGGAACAGGAGGTTAAAGGTGCTGATTCTCCAAGGAGGGAGATTGTTAGTAAAGCGGCTGGAATGGCGAACCGGAGCACAAGGAGATGAGAAATGAGGTGCGTTTTAGAAACCTTTCCCGGTCACACGGTGTACCATCTTCTGGGTTTCTCGTGCATGTTTTCGACGTAGGACGATGCCCTTGAACCTGGAGATTTGGGACCCATGGGATGGGTACCACGCCGTATTACTTTAAAGGGTCTGCGTTAGCTCACCCAACCTCACCAAACCTCTCAGCCCCAAGAGTGTCCACCCTTATGTCTCAATCAGCTGTGGGTCTAGATATGGTCAATCCAGGTGGCATCGCAGCCCCTGAACGAATTTTGTAAGAATTTCTCTCTCTTTCACTGTCTTTGTTTCACGGGTTTTTAAAAGTAATTGATTTTTATAACAGGGTTTAGCTGCTTTGCACTGCTGTGTTTATGCCGCTTTACACCCACTTGACTCACTTACAGAGAGATATCAATACATAGGTTTTAAGATTCTTCCTAGTCAGATATATTCCTGGGCGGTGAATAGGGGTTGTTGAGTCCAGTTCACTGAGCAAGGAGTAGGTCTTGTCTATTACATATTGGGTTTATGGAACGGTATCTGAGCTAATTTGAAACCCTTGTTTTATGCATCACCCCACCTCACCTTTCCCGTTAAGCAGCCATAGTGTGTTTTCTAAACGTGCGACTCTGTTCTGTTTTGTAATTCAGTTCAAGGGTAGCGGTTTTTACATTCTCTCTGTAAGTGATATCTTATGATAAGTGTCTTTTTCTGTGTGACTTATTTCACTTAGAATCGTCGTACCTAAATCCACTCATCATGCTGCTCCTAGCCTTATGACGTTGATTTCATGGCTGAGTGATATTCCATTGTACATAAGGACCACAACTTCTTTATCCATTCTTCTCTTTCCTGGGATGTTTAAGGTGTAACGAAGTGGAGGTTCTTGTCAACAGAGCAGCCCTAAACTTTGGGGTGCCTGTGTCTTGCTGATTTTTAGTTTTCCCAATTTATACGCCCATGAGTGGAAGTGCCCTATGCTCTCTAAGCTGAGTTTTTTAGATGTTTCAGGACACACCGTACACTTCTCCAGAGTGGCTGTTGGCAATTTACAGCCCGCCCATCAGCGTAGCAAGGCTCCCATTTCTCCATGGCCTGTCCTGCATTTCTGGTTTTGACACTTTATTCAGCATGGCCCTTTTGACCGATGGGAAGCGAGACTTCTTTGTAGCGCTGATTTGCCTTTCCAGGTTGCTTGGTTGGCCAAAAAGGGCGTATGCGTTTTTTTCTGAATATATTCAGGAAAAAACGCATACGCCCTTTTTGGCCAAGGGCATCATTGTCGAGGTTTTGCCGCTTTTCCTGTGCTTTAAAGGCGATTCGAATCTACCTCCTGAAATCGGTTTCCTGCAATTCTGCCTTGCTTTCAAATCCTCTTCGTAGCCTTCCCTCCATATATTTGTGGACGAGAGTTATCATTTCTAACTCTGCAGGTTTGTGAATTGCAGTGCCCCTGAGCTCCATTTTTCAACTCGCTTTCTTGGGAGCTGGCCGCAAAAGCGCAGGATTGCTTCAGGCCCTATTCTGGCTCCGGGCGGCAGCCTGAGCCTGTGGTTAATTCTGCTTCCTGATGGGAAAATAGAGTGACCTCTGCCTGTCCCAACACCTAGAGCTAGTCTCTCATTGGTTCCCCCTCTTCCCGTTCATCCTCAGGACAAATTGCAAAGTGTACGGAACAGGAGGTTAAAGGTGCTGATTCTCCAAGGAGGGAGATTGCTAGTAAAGCGGCTGGAATGGCGAACCGGAGCACAAGGAGATGAGAAATGAGGTGCGTTTTAGAAACCTTTCCCGGTCACACGGTGTACCATCTTCTGGGTTTCTCGTGCATGTTTTCGACGTAGGACGATGCCCTTGAACCTGGAGATTTGGGACCCATGGGATGGGTACCACGCCGTATTACTTTACAGGGTCTGCGTTAGCTCACCCAACCTCACCAAACCTCTCAGCCCCAAGAGTGTCCACCCTTATGTCTCAATCAGCTGTGGGTCTAGATATGGTCAATCCAGGTGGCATCGCAACCCCTGAACGAATTTTGTAAGAATTTCTCTCTCTTTCACTGTCTTTGTTTCACGGGTTTTTAAAAGTAATTGATTTTTATAACAGGGTTTAGCTGCTTTGCACTGCTGTGTTTATGCCGCTTTACACCCACTTGACTCACTTACAGAGAGATATCAATACATAGGTTTTAAGATTCTTACTAGTCAGATATATTCCTGGGCGGTGAATAGGGGTTGTTGAGTCCAGTTCACTGAGCAAGGAGTAGGTCTTGTCTATTACATATTGGGTTTATGGAACGGTATCTGAGCTAATTTGAAACCCTTGTTTTATGCATCACCCCACCTCACCTTTCCCGTTAAGCAGCCATAGTGTGTTTTCTAAACGTGCGACTCTGTTCTGTTTTGTAATTCAGTTCAAGGGTAGCGGTTTTTACATTCTCTCTGTAAGTGATATCTTATGATAAGTGTCTTTTTCTGTGTGACTTATTTCACTTAGAATCGTCGTACCTAAATCCACTCATCATGCTGCTCCTAGCCTTATGACGTTGATTTCATGGCTGAGTGATATTCCATTGTACATAAGGACCACAACTTCTTTATCCATTCTTCTCTTTCCTGGGATGTTTAAGGTGTAACGAAGTGGAGGTTCTTGTCAACAGAGCAGCCCTAAACTTTGGGGTGCCTGTGTCTTGCTGATTTTTAGTTTTCCCAATTTATACGCCCATGAGTGGAAGTGCCCTATGCTCTCTAAGCTGAGTTTTTTAGATGTTTCAGGACACACCGTACACTTCTCCAGAGTGGCTGTTGGCAATTTACAGCCCGCCCATCAGCGTAGCAAGGCTCCCATTTCTCCATGGCCTGTCCTGCATTTCTGGTTTTGACACTTTATTCAGCATGGCCCTTTTGACCGATGGGAAGCGAGACTTCTTTGTAGCGCTGATTTGCCTTTCCAGGTTGCTTGGTTGGCCAAAAAGGGCGTATGCGTTTTTTCCTGAATATATTCAGGAAAAAACGCATACGCCCTTTTTGCCAAGGGCATCATTGTCGAGGTTTTGCCGCTTTTCCTGTGCTTTAAAGGCGATTCGAATCTACCTCCTGAAATCGGTTTCCTGCAATTCTGCCTTGCTTTCAAATCCTCTTCGTTGCCTTCCCTCCATATATTTGTGGACGAGAGTTATCATTTCTAACTCTGCAGGTTTGTGAATTGCAGTGCCCCTGAGCTCCATTTTTCAACTCGCTTTCTTGGGAGCTGGCCGCAAAAGCGCAGGATTGCTTCAGGCCCTATTCTGGCTCCGGGCGGCAGGCTGAGCCTGTGGTTAATTCTGCTTCCTGATGGGAAAATAGAGTGACCTGTGCCTGTCCCAACACCTAGAGCTAGTCTCTCATTGGTTCCCCCTCTTCCCGTTCATCCTCAGGACAAATTGCAACGTGTTCGGAACAGGAGGTTAAAGGTGCTGATTCTCCAAGGAGGGAGATTGCTAGTAAAGCGGCTGGAATGGCGAACCGGAGCACAAGGAGATGAGAAATGAGGTGCGTTTTAGAAACCTTTCCCGGTCACACGGTGTACCATCTTCTGGGTTGCTCGTGCATGTTTTCGACGTAGGACGATGCCCTTGAACCTGGAGATTTGGGACCCATGGGATGGGTACCACGCCGTATTACTTTAAAGGGTCTGCGTTAGCTCACCCAACCTCACCAAACCTCTCAGCCCCAAGAGTGTCCACCCTTATGTCTCAATCAGCTGTGGGTCTAGATATGGTCAATCCAGGTGGCATCGCAGCCCCTGAACGAATTTTGTAAGAATTTCTCTCTCTTTCACTGTCTTTGTTTCACGGGTTTTTAAAAGTAATTGATTTTTATAACAGGGTTTAGCTGCTTTGCACTGCTGTGTTTATGCCGCTTTACACCCACTTGACTCACTTACAGAGAGATATCAATACATAGGTTTTAAGATTCTTACTAGTCAGATATATTCTTGGGCGGTGAATAGGGGGCGTTGAGTCCAGTTCACTGAGCAAGGAGTAGGTCTGGTCTATTACATATTGGGTTTATGGAACGGTATCTGAGCTAATTTGAAACCCTTGTTTTATGCATCACCCCACCTCACCTTTCCCGTTAAGCAGCCATAGTGTGTTTTCTAAACGTGCGACTCTGTTCTGTTTTGTAATTCAGTTCAAGGGTAGCGGTTTTTACATTCCCTCTGTAAGTGATATCTTATGATAAGTGTCTTTTTCTGTGTGACTTATTTCACTTAGAATCGTCGTACCTAAATCCACTCATCATGCTGCTCCTAGCCTTATGACGTTGATTTCATGGCTGAGTGATATTCCATTGTACATAAGGACCACAACTTCTTTATCCATTCTTCTCTTTCCTGGGATGTTTAAGGTGTAACGAAGTGGAGGTTCTTGTCAACAGAGCAGCCCTAAACTTTGGGGTGCCTGTGTCTTGCTGATTTTTAGTTTTCCCAATTTATACGCCCATGAGTGGAAGTGCCCTATGCTCTCTAAGCTGAGTTTTTTAGATGTTTCAGGACACACCGTACACTTCTCCAGAGTGGCTGTTGGCAATTTACAGCCCGCCCATCAGCGTAGCAAGGCTCCCATTTCTCCATGGCCTGTCCTGCATTTCTGGTTTTGACACTTTATTCAGCATGGCCCTTTTGACCGATGGGAAGCGAGACTTCTTTGTAGCGCTGATTTGCCTTTCCAGGTTGCTTGGTTGGCCAAAAAGGGCGTATGCGTTTTTTCCTGAATATATTCAGGAAAAAACGCATACGCCCTTTTTGGCCAAGGGCATCATTGTCGAGGTTTTGCCGCTTTTCCTGTGCTTTAAAGGCGATTCGAATCTACCTCCTGAAATCGGTTTCCTGCAATTCTGCCTTGCTTTCAAATCCTCTTCGTTGCCTTCCCTCCATATATTTGTGGACGAGAGTTATCATTTCTAACTCTGCAGGTTTGTGAATTGCAGTGCCCCTGAGCTCCATTTTTCAACTCGCTTTCTTGGGAGCTGGCCGCAAAAGCGCAGGATTGCTTCAGGCCCTATTCTGGCTCCGGGCGGCAGGCTGAGCCTGTGGTTAATTCTGCTTCCTGATGGGAAAATAGAGTGACCTGTGCCTGTCCCAACACCTAGAGCTAGTCTCTCATTGGTTCCCCCTCTTCCCGTTCATCCTCAGGACAAATTGCAACGTGTTCGGAACAGGAGGTTAAAGGTGCTGATTCTCCAAGGAGGGAGATTGCTAGTAAAGCGGCTGGAATGGCGAACCGGAGCACAAGGAGATGAGAAATGAGGTGCGTTTTAGAAACCTTTCCCGGTCACACGGTGTACCATCTTCTGGGTTTCTCGTGCATGTTTTCAACGTAGGACGATGCCCTTGAACCTGGAGATTTGGGACCCATGGGATGGGTACCACGCCGTATTATTTTAAAGGGTCTGCGTTAGCTCACCCAACCTCACCAAACCTCTCAGCCCCAAGAGTGTCCACCCTTATGTCTCAATCAGCTGTGGGTCTAGATATGGTCAATCCAGGTGGCATCGCAGCCCCTGAACGAATTTTGTAAGAATTTCTCTCTCTTTCACTGTCTTTGTTTCACGGGTTTTTAAAAGTAATTGATTTTTATAACAGGGTTTAGCTGCTTTGCACTGCTGTGTTTATGCCGCTTTACACCCACTTGACTCACTTACAGAGAGATATCAATACATAGGTTTTAAGATTCTTACTAGTCAGATATATTCTTGGGCGGTGAATAGGGGGCGTTGAGTCCAGTTCACTGAGCAAGGAGTAGGTCTGGTCTATTACATATTGGGTTTATGGAACGGTATCTGAGCTAATTTGAAACCCTTGTTTTATGCATCACCCCACCTCACCTTTCCCGTTAAGCAGCCATAGTGTGTTTTCTAAACGTGCGACTCTGTTCTGTTTTGTAATTCAGTTCAAGGGTAGCGGTTTTTACATTCCCTCTGTAAGTGATATCTTATGATAAGTGTCTTTTTCTGTGTGACTTATTTCACTTAGAATCGTCGTACCTAAATCCACTCATCATGCTGCTCCTAGCCTTATGACGTTGATTTCATGGCTGAGTGATATTCCATTGTACATAAGGACCACAACTTCTTTATCCATTCTTCTCTTTCCTGGGATGTTTAAGGTGTAACGAAGTGGAGGTTCTTGTCAACAGAGCAGCCCTAAACTTTGGGGTGCCTGTGTCTTGCTGATTTTTAGTTTTCCCAATTTATACGCCCATGAGTGGAAGTGCCCTATGCTCTCTAAGCTGAGTTTTTTAGATGTTTCAGGACACACCGTACACTTCTCCAGAGTGGCTGTTGGCAATTTACAGCCCGCCCATCAGCGTAGCAAGGCTCCCATTTCTCCATGGCCTGTCCTGCATTTCTGGTTTTGACACTTTATTCAGCATGGCCCTTTTGACCGATGGGAAGCGAGACTTCTTTGTAGCGCTGATTTGCCTTTCCAGGTTGCTTGGTTGGCCAAAAAGGGCGTATGTGTTTTTTCCTGAATATATTCAGGAAAAAACGCATACGCCCTTTTTGGCCAAGGGCATCATTGTCGAGGTTTTGCCGCTTTTCCTGTGCTTTAAAGGCGATTCGAATCTACCTCCTGAAATCGGTTTCCTGCAATTCTGCCTTGCTTTCAAATCCTCTTCGTTGCCTTCCCTCCATATATTTGTGGACGAGAGTTATCATTTCTAACTCTGCAGGTTTGTGAATTGCAGTGCCCCTGAGCTCCATTTTTCAACTCGCTTTCTTGGGAGCTGGCCGCAAAAGCGCAGGATTGCTTCAGGCCCTATTCTGGCTCCGGGCGGCAGGCTGAGCCTGTGGTTAATTCTGCTTCCTGATGGGAAAATAGAGTGACCTGTGCCTGTCCCAACACCTAGAGCTAGTCTCTCATTGGTTCCCCCTCTTCCCGTTCATCCTCAGGACAAATTGCAACGTGTTCGGAACAGGAGGTTAAAGGTGCTGATTCTCCAAGGAGGGAGATTGCTAGTAAAGCGGCTGGAATGGCGAACCGGAGCACAAGGAGATGAGAAATGAGGTGCGTTTTAGAAACCTTTCCCGGTCACACGGTGTACCATCTTCTGGGTTTCTCGTGCATGTTTTCGACGTAGGACGATGCCCTTGAACCTGGAGATTTGGGACCCATGGGATGGGTACCACGCCGTATTACTTTAAAGGGTCTGCGTTAGCTCACCCAACCTCACCAAACCTCTCAGCCCCAAGAGTGTCCTCCCTTATGTCTCAATCAGCTGTGGGTCTAGATATGGTCAATCCAGGTGGCATCGCAGCCCCTGAACGAATTTTGTAAGAATTTCTCTCTCTTTCACTGTCTTTGTTTCACGGGTTTTTAAAAGTAATTGATTTTTATAACAGGGTTTAGCTGCTTTGCACTGCTGTGTTTATGCCGCTTTACACCCACTTGACTCACTTACAGAGAGATATCAATACATAGGTTTTAAGATTCTTACTAGTCAGATATATTCCTGGGCGGTGAATAGGGGTTGTTGAGTCCAGTTCACTGAGCAAGGAGTAGGTCTTGTCTATTACATATTGGGTTTATGGAACGGTATCTGAGCTAATTTGAAACCCTTGTTTTATGCATCACCCCACCTCACCTTTCCCGTTAAGCAGCCATAGTGTGTTTTCTAAACGTGCGACTCTGTTCTGTTTTGTAATTCAGTTCAAGGGTAGCGGTTTTTACATTCTCTCTGTAAGTGATATCTTATGATAAGTGTCTTTTTCTGTGTGACTTATTTCACTTAGAATCGTCGTACCTAAATCCACTCATCATGCTGCTCCTAGCCTTATGACGTTGATTTCATGGCTGAGTGATATTCCATTGTACATAAGGACCACAACTTCTTTATCCATTCTTCTCTTTCCTGGGATGTTTAAGGTGTAACGAAGTGGAGGTTCTTGTCAACAGAGCAGCCCTAAACTTTGGGGTGCCTGTGTCTTGCTGATTTTTAGTTTTCCCAATTTATACGCCCATGAGTGGAAGTGCCCTATGCTCTCTAAGCTGAGTTTTTTAGATGTTTCAGGACACACCGTACACTTCTCCAGAGTGGCTGTTGGCAATTTACAGCCCGCCCATCAGCGTAGCAAGGCTCCCATTTCTCCATGGCCTGTCCTGCATTTCTGGTTTTGACACTTTATTCAGCATGGCCCTTTTGACCGATGGGAAGCGAGACTTCTTTGTAGCGCTGATTTGCCTTTCCAGGTTGCTTGGTTGGCCAAAAAGGGCGTATGCGTTTTTTCCTGAATATATTCAGGAAAAAACGCATACGCCCTTTTTGGCCAAGGGCATCATTGTCGAGGTTTTGCCGCTTTTCCTGTGCTTTAAAGGCGATTCGAATCTACCTCCTGAAATCGGTTTCCTGCAATTCTGCCTTGCTTTCAAATCCTCTTCGTTGCCTTCCCTCCATATATTTGTGGACGAGAGTTATCATTTCTAACTCTGCAGGTTTGTGAATTGCAGTGCCCCTGAGCTCCATTTTTCAACTCGCTTTCTTGGGAGCTGGCCGCAAAAGCGCAGGATTGCTTCAGGCCCTATTCTGGCTCCGGGCGGCAGGCTGAGCCTGTGGTTAATTCTGCTTCCTGATGGGAAAATAGAGTGACCTGTGCCTGTCCCAACACCTAGAGCTAGTCTCTCATTGGTTCCCCCTCTTCCCGTTCATCCTCAGGACAAATTGCAACGTGTTCGGAACAGGAGGTTAAAGGTGCTGATTCTCCAAGGAGGGAGATTGCTAGTAAAGTGGCTGGAATGGCGAACCGGAGCACAAGGAGATGAGAAATGAGGTGCGTTTTAGAAACCTTTCCCGGTCACACGGTGTGCCATCTTCTGGGTTTCTCGTGCATGTTTTCGACGTAGGACGATGCCCTTGAACCTGGAGATTTGGGACCCATGGGATGGGTACCACGCCGTATTACTTTACAGGGTCTGCGTTAGCTCACCCAACCTCACCAAACCTCTCAGCCCCAAGAGTGTCCTCCCTTATGTCTCAATCAGCTGTGGGTCTAGATATGGTCAATCCAGGTGGCATCGCAGCCCCTGAACGAATTTTGTAAGAATTTCTCTCTCTTTCACTGTCTTTGTTTCACGGGTTTTTAAAAGTAATTGATTTTTATAACAGGGTTTAGCTGCTTTGCACTGCTGTGTTTATGCCGCTTTACACCCACTTGACTCACTTACAGAGAGATATCAATACATAGGTTTTAAGATTCTTACTAGTCAGATATATTCCTGGGCGGTGAATAGGGGTTGTTGAGTCCAGTTCACTGAGCAAGGAGTAGGTCTTGTCTATTACATATTGGGTTTATGGAACGGTATCTGAGCTAATTTGAAACCCTTGTTTTATGCATCACCCCACCTCACCTTTCCCGTTAAGCAGCCATAGTGTGTTTTCTAAACGTGCGACTCTGTTCTGTTTTGTAATTCAGTTCAAGGGTAGCGGTTTTTACATTCTCTCTGTAAGTGATATCTTATGATAAGTGTCTTTTTCTGTGTGACTTATTTCACTTAGAATCGTCGTACCTAAATCCACTCATCATGCTGCTCCTAGCCTTATGACGTTGATTTCATGGCTGAGTGATATTCCATTGTACATAAGGACCACAACTTCTTTATCCATTCTTCTCTTTCCTGGGATGTTTAAGGTGTAACGAAGTGGAGGTTCTTGTCAACAGAGCAGCCCTAAACTTTGGGGTGCCTGTGTCTTGCTGATTTTTAGTTTTCCCAATTTATACGCCCATGAGTGGAAGTGCCCTATGCTCTCTAAGCTGAGTTTTTTAGATGTTTCAGGACACACCGTACACTTCTCCAGAGTGGCTGTTGGCAATTTACAGCCCGCCCATCAGCGTAGCAAGGCTCCCATTTCTCCATGGCCTGTCCTGCATTTCTGGTTTTGACACTTTATTCAGCATGGCCCTTTTGACCGATGGGAAGCGAGACTTCTTTGTAGCGCTGATTTGCCTTTCCAGGTTGCTTGGTTGGCCAAAAAGGGCGTATGCGTTTTTTCCTGAATATATTCAGGAAAAAACGCATACGCCCTTTTTGGCCAAGGGCATCATTGTCGAGGTTTTGCCGCTTTTCCTGTGCTTTAAAGGCGATTCGAATCTACCTCCTGAAATCGGTTTCCTGCAATTCTGCCTTGCTTTCAAATCCTCTTCGTTGCCTTCCCTCCATATATTTGTGGACGAGAGTTATCATTTCTAACTCTGCAGGTTTGTGAATTGCAGTGCCCCTGAGCTCCATTTTTCAACTCGCTTTCTTGGGAGCTGGCCGCAAAAGCGCAGGATTGCTTCAGGCCCTATTCTGGCTCCGGGCGGCAGGCTGAGCCTGTGGTTAATTCTGCTTCCTGATGGGAAAATAGAGTGACCTCTGCCTGTCCCAACACCTAGAGCTAGTCTCTCATTGGTTCCCCCTCTTCCCGTTCATCCTCAGGACAAATTGCAACGTGTTCGGAACAGGAGGTTAAAGGTGCTGATTCTCCAAGGAGGGAGATTGCTAGTAAAGCGGCTGGAATGGCGAACCGGAGCACAAGGAGATGAGAAATGAGGTGCGTTTTAGAAACCTTTCCCGGTCACACGGTGTACCATCTTCTGGGTTTCTCGTGCATGTTTTCGACGTAGGACGATGCCCTTGAACCTGGAGATTTGGGACCCATGGGATGGGTACCACGCCGTATTACTTTAAAGGGTCTGCGTTAGCTCACCCAACCTCACCAAACCTCTCAGCCCCAAGAGTGTCCACCCTTATGTCTCAATCAGCTGTGGGTCTAGATATGGTCAATCCAGGTGGCATCGCAGCCCCTGAACGAATTTTGTAAGAATTTCTCTCTCTTTCACTGTCTTTGTTTCACGGGTTTTTAAAAGTAATTGATTTTTATAACAGGGTTTAGCTGCTTTGCACTGCTGTGTTTATGCCGCTTTACACCCACTTGACTCACTTACAGAGAGATATCAATACATAGGTTTTAAGATTCTTACTAGTCAGATATATTCTTGGGCGGTGAATAGGGGGCGTTGAGTCCAGTTCACTGAGCAAGGAGTAGGTCTGGTCTATTACATATTGGGTTTATGGAACGGTATCTGAGCTAATTTGAAACCCTTGTTTTATGCATCACCCCACCTCACCTTTCCCGTTAAGCAGCCATAGTGTGTTTTCTAAACGTGCGACTCTGTTCTGTTTTGTAATTCAGTTCAAGGGTAGCGGTTTTTACATTCCCTCTGTAAGTGATATCTTATGATAAGTGTCTTTTTCTGTGTGACTTATTTCACTTAGAATCGTCGTACCTAAATCCACTCATCATGCTGCTCCTAGCCTTATGACGTTGATTTCATGGCTGAGTGATATTCCATTGTACATAAGGACCACAACTTCTTTATCCATTCTTCTCTTTCCTGGGATGTTTAAGGTGTAACGAAGTGGAGGTTCTTGTCAACAGAGCAGCCCTAAACTTTGGGGTGCCTGTGTCTTGCTGATTTTTAGTTTTCCCAATTTATACGCCCATGAGTGGAAGTGCCCTATGCTCTCTAAGCTGAGTTTTTTAGATGTTTCAGGACACACCGTACACTTCTCCAGAGTGGCTGTTGGCAATTTACAGCCCGCCCATCAGCGTAGCAAGGCTCCCATTTCTCCATGGCCTGTCCTGCATTTCTGGTTTTGACACTTTATTCAGCATGGCCCTTTTGACCGATGGGAAGCGAGACTTCTTTGTAGCGCTGATTTGCCTTTCCAGGTTGCTTGGTTGGCCAAAAAGGGCGTATGCGTTTTTTCCTGAATATATTCAGGAAAAAACGCATACGCCCTTTTTGGCCAAGGGCATCATTGTCGAGGTTTTGCCGCTTTTCCTGTGCTTTAAAGGCGATTCGAATCTACCTCCTGAAATCGGTTTCCTGCAATTCTGCCTTGCTTTCAAATCCTCTTCGTTGCCTTCCCTCCATATATTTGTGGACGAGAGTTATCATTTCTAACTCTGCAGGTTTGTGAATTGCAGTGCCCCTGAGCTCCATTTTTCAACTCGCTTTCTTGGGAGCTGGCCGCAAAAGCGCAGGATTGCTTCAGGCCCTATTCTGGCTCCGGGCGGCAGGCTGAGCCTGTGGTTAATTCTGCTTCCTGATGGGAAAATAGAGTGACCTCTGCCTGTCCCAACACCTAGAGCTAGTCTCTCATTGGTTCCCCCTCTTCCCGTTCATCCTCAGGACAAATTGCAACGTGTTCGGAACAGGAGGTTAAAGGTGCTGATTCTCCAAGGAGGGAGATTGCTAGTAAAGCGGCTGGAATGGCGAACCGGAGCACAAGGAGATGAGAAATGAGGTGCGTTTTAGAAACCTTTCCCGGTCACACGGTGTACCATCTTCTGGGTTTCTCGTGCATGTTTTCGACGTAGGACGATGCCCTTGAACCTGGAGATTTGGGACCCATGGGATGGGTACCACGCCGTATTACTTTACAGGGTCTGCGTTAGCTCACCCAACCTCACCAAACCTCTCAGCCCCAAGAGTGTCCACCCTTATGTCTCAATCAGCTGTGGGTCTAGATATGGTCAATCCAGGTGGCATCGCAGCCCCTGAACGAATTTTGTAAGAATTTCTCTCTCTTTCACTGTCTTT
The DNA here is from genome assembly GCF_965194805.1 of Balaenoptera borealis. NCBI lineage: Eukaryota > Metazoa > Chordata > Mammalia > Artiodactyla > Balaenopteridae > Balaenoptera > Balaenoptera borealis. The sequence goes on along the minus strand of NW_028123474.1, from coordinate 107,977 downwards.
GTTTCACGGGTTTTTAAAAGTAATTGATTTTTATAACAGGGTTTAGCTGCTTTGCACTGCTGTGTTTATGCCGCTTTACACCCACTTGACTCACTTACAGAGAGATATCAATACATAGGTTTTAAGATTCTTACTAGTCAGATATATTCTTGGGCGGTGAATAGGGGGCGTTGAGTCCAGTTCACTGAGCAAGGAGTAGGTCTTGTCTATTACATATTGGGTTTATGGAACGGTATCTGAGCTAATTTGAAACCCTTGTTTTATGCATCACCCCACCTCACCTTTCCCGTTAAGCAGCCATAGTGTGTTTTCTAAACGTGCGACTCTGTTCTGTTTTGTAATTCAGTTCAAGGGTAGCGGTTTTTACATTCCCTCTGTAAGTGATATCTTATGATAAGTGTCTTTTTCTGTGTGACTTATTTCACTTAGAATCGTCGTACCTAAATCCACTCATCATGCTGCTCCTAGCCTTATGACGTTGATTTCATGGCTGAGTGATATTCCATTGTACATAAGGACCACAACTTCTTTATCCATTCTTCTCTTTCCTGGGATGTTTAAGGTGTAACGAAGTGGAGGTTCTTGTCAACAGAGCAGCCCTAAACTTTGGGGTGCCTGTGTCTTGCTGATTTTTAGTTTTCCCAATTTATACGCCCATGAGTGGAAGTGCCCTATGCTCTCTAAGCTGAGTTTTTTAGATGTTTCAGGACACACCGTACACTTCTCCAGAGTGGCTGTTGGCAATTTACAGCCCGCCCATCAGCGTAGCAAGGCTCCCATTTCTCCATGGCCTGTCCTGCATTTCTGGTTTTGACACTTTATTCAGCATGGCCCTTTTGACCGATGGGAAGCGAGACTTCTTTGTAGCGCTGATTTGCCTTTCCAGGTTGCTTGGTTGGCCAAAAAGGGCGTATGCGTTTTTTCCTGAATATATTCAGGAAAAAACGCATACGCCCTTTTTGGCCAAGGGCATCATTGTCGAGGTTTTGCCGCTTTTCCTGTGCTTTAAAGGCGATTCGAATCTACCTCCTGAAATCGGTTTCCTGCAATTCTGCCTTGCTTTCAAATCCTCTTCGTTGCCTTCCCTCCATATATTTGTGGACGAGAGTTATCATTTCTAACTCTGCAGGTTTGTGAATTGCAGTGCCCCTGAGCTCCATTTTTCAACTCGCTTTCTTGGGAGCTGGCCGCAAAAGCGCAGGATTGCTTCAGGCCCTATTCTGGCTCCGGGCGGCAGGCTGAGCCTGTGGTTAATTCTGCTTCCTGATGGGAAAATAGAGTGACCTCTGCCTGTCCCAACACCTAGAGCTAGTCTCTCATTGGTTCCCCCTCTTCCCGTTCATCCTCAGGACAAATTGCAACGTGTTCGGAACAGGAGGTTAAAGGTGCTGATTCTCCAAGGAGGGAGATTGCTAGTAAAGCGGCTGGAATGGCGAACCGGAGCACAAGGAGATGAGAAATGAGGTGCGTTTTAGAAACCTTTCCCGGTCACACGGTGTACCATCTTCTGGGTTTCTCGTGCATGTTTTCGACGTAGGACGATGCCCTTGAACCTGGAGATTTGGGACCCATGGGATGGGTACCACGCCGTATTACTTTAAAGGGTCTGCGTTAGCTCACCCAACCTCACCAAACCTCTCAGCCCCAAGAATGTCCACCCTTATGTCTCAATCAGCTGTGGGTCTAGATATGGTCAATCCAGGTGGCATCGCAGCCCCTGAACGAATTTTGTAAGAATTTCTCTCTCTTTCACTGTCTTTGTTTCACGGGTTTTTAAAAGTAATTGATTTTTATAACAGGGTTTAGCTGCTTTGCACTGCTGTGTTTATGCCGCTTTACACCCACTTGACTCACTTACAGAGAGATATCAATACATAGGTTTTAAGATTCTTACTAGTCAGATATATTCTTGGGCGGTGAATAGGGGGCGTTGAGTCCAGTTCACTGAGCAAGGAGTAGGTCTGGTCTATTACATATTGGGTTTATGGAACGGTATCTGAGCTAATTTGAAACCCTTGTTTTATGCATCACCCCACCTCACCTTTCCCGTTAAGCAGCCATAGTGTGTTTTCTAAACGTGCGACTCTGTTCTGTTTTGTAATTCAGTTCAAGGGTAGCGGTTTTTACATTCCCTCTGTAAGTGATATCTTATGATAAGTGTCTTTTTCTGTGTGACTTATTTCACTTAGAATCGTCGTACCTAAATCCACTCATCATGCTGCTCCTAGCCTTATGACGTTGATTTCATGGCTGAGTGATATTCCATTGTACATAAGGACCACAACTTCTTTATCCATTCTTCTCTTTCCTGGGATGTTTAAGGTGTAACGAAGTGGAGGTTCTTGTCAACAGAGCAGCCCTAAACTTTGGGGTGCCTGTGTCTTGCTGATTTTTAGTTTTCCCAATTTATACGCCCATGAGTGGAAGTGCCCTATGCTCTCTAAGCTGAGTTTTTTAGATGTTTCAGGACACACCGTACACTTCTCCAGAGTGGCTGTTGGCAATTTACAGCCCGCCCATCAGCGTAGCAAGGCTCCCATTTCTCCATGGCCTGTCCTGCATTTCTGGTTTTGACACTTTATTCAGCATGGCCCTTTTGACCGATGGGAAGCGAGACTTCTTTGTAGCGCTGATTTGCCTTTCCAGGTTGCTTGGTTGGCCAAAAAGGGCGTATGCGTTTTTTCCTGAATATATTCAGGAAAAAACGCATACGCCCTTTTTGGCCAAGGGCATCATTGTCGAGGTTTTGCCGCTTTTCCTGTGCTTTAAAGGCGATTCGAATCTACCTCCTGAAATCTGTTTCCTGCAATTCTGCCTTGCTTTCAAATCCTCTTCGTTGCCTTCCCTCCATATATTTGTGGACGAGAGTTATCATTTCTACCTCTGCAGGTTTGTGAATTGCAGTGCCCCTGAGCTCCATTTTTCAACTCGCTTTCTTGGGAGCTGGCCGCAAAAGCGCAGGATTGCTTCAGGCCCTATTCTGGCTCCGGGCGGCAGGCTGAGCCTGTGGTTAATTCTGCTTCCTGATGGGAAAATAGAGTGACCTCTGCCTGTCCCAACACCTAGAGCTAGTCTCTCATTGGTTCCCCCTCTTCCCGTTCATCCTCAGGACAAATTGCAACGTGTTCGGAACAGGAGGTTAAAGGTGCTGATTCTCCAAGGAGGGAGATTGCTAGTAAAGCGGCTGGAATGGCGAACCGGAGCACAAGGAGATGAGAAATGAGGTGCGTTTTAGAAACCTTTCCCGGTCACACGGTGTACCATCTTCTGGGTTTCTCGTGCATGTTTTCGACGTAGGACGATGCCCTTGAACCTGGAGATTTGGGACCCGTGGGATGGGTACCACGCCGTATTACTTTACAGGGTCTGCGTTAGCTCACCCAACCTCACCAAACCTCTCAGCCCCAAGAGTGTCCTCCCTTATGTCTCAATCAGCTGTGGGTCTAGATATGGTCAATCCAGGTGGCATCGCAGCCCCTGAACGAATTTTGTAAGAATTTCTCTCTCTTTCACTGTCTTTGTTTCACGGGTTTTTAAAAGTAATTGATTTTTATAACAGGGTTTAGCTGCTTTGCACTGCTGTGTTTATGCCGCTTTACACCCACTTGACTCACTTACAGAGAGATATCAATACATAGGTTTTAAGATTCTTACTAGTCAGATATATTCTTGGGCGGTGAATAGGGGGCGTTGAGTCCAGTTCACTGAGCAAGGAGTAGGTCTGGTCTATTACATATTGGGTTTATGGAACGGTATCTGAGCTAATTTGAAACCCTTGTTTTATGCATCACCCCACCTCACCTTTCCCGTTAAGCAGCCATAGTGTGTTTTCTAAACGTGCGACTCTGTTCTGTTTTGTAATTCAGTTCAAGGGTAGCGGTTTTTACATTCCCTCTGTAAGTGATATCTTATGATAAGTGTCTTTTTCTGTGTGACTTATTTCACTTAGAATCGTCGTACCTAAATCCACTCATCATGCTGCTCCTAGCCTTATGACGTTGATTTCATGGCTGAGTGATATTCCATTGTACATAAGGACCACAACTTCTTTATCCATTCTTCTCTTTCCTGGGATGTTTAAGGTGTAACGAAGTGGAGGTTCTTGTCAACAGAGCAGCCCTAAACTTTGGGGTGCCTGTGTCTTGCTGATTTTTAGTTTTCCCAATTTATACGCCCATGAGTGGAAGTGCCCTATGCTCTCTAAGCTGAGTTTTTTAGATGTTTCAGGACACACCGTACACTTCTCCAGAGTGGCTGTTGGCAATTTACAGCCCGCCCATCAGCGTAGCAAGGCTCCCATTTCTCCATGGCCTGTCCTGCATTTCTGGTTTTGACACTTTATTCAGCATGGCCCTTTTGACCGATGGGAAGCGAGACTTCTTTGTAGCGCTGATTTGCCTTTCCAGGTTGCTTGGTTGGCCAAAAAGGGCGTATGCGTTTTTTCCTGAATATATTCAGGAAAAAACGCATACGCCCTTTTTGGCCAAGGGCATCATTGTCGAGGTTTTGCCGCTTTTCCTGTGCTTTAAAGGCGATTCGAATCTACCTCCTGAAATCTGTTTCCTGCAATTCTGCCTTGCTTTCAAATCCTCTTCGTTGCCTTCCCTCCATATATTTGTGGACGAGAGTTATCATTTCTACCTCTGCAGGTTTGTGAATTGCAGTGCCCCTGAGCTCCATTTTTTAACTCGCTTTCTTGGGAGCTGGCCGCAAAAGCGCAGGATTGCTTCAGGCCCTATTCTGGCTCCGGGCGGCAGGCTGAGCCTGTGGTTAATTCTGCTTCCTGATGGGAAAATAGAGTGACCTCTGCCTGTCCCAACACCTAAAGCTAGTCTCTCATTGGTTCCCCCTCTTCCCGTTCATCCTCAGGACAAATTGCAACGTGTTCGGAACAGGAGGTTAAAGGTGCTGATTCTCCAAGGAGGGAGATTGCTAGTAAAGTGGCTGGAATGGCGAACCGGAGCACAAGGAGATGAGAAATGAGGTGCGTTTTAGAAACCTTTCCCGGTCACACGGTGTACCATCTTCTGGGTTTCTCGTGCATGTTTTCGACGTAGGAAGATGCCCTTGAACCTGGAGATTTGGGACCCATGGGATGGGTACCACGCCGTATTACTTTACAGGGTCTGCGTTAGCTCACCCAACCTCACCAAACCTCTCAGCCCCAAGAGTGTCCACCCTTATGTCTCAATCAGCTGTGGGTCTAGATATGGTCAATCCAGGTGGCATCGCAGCCCCTGAACGAATTTTGTAAGAATTTCTCTCTCTTTCACTGTCTTTGTTTCACGGGTTTTTAAAAGTAATTGATTTTTATAACAGGGTTTAGCTGCTTTGCACTGCTGTGTTTATGCCGCTTTACACCCACTTGACTCACTTACAGAGAGATATCAATACATAGGTTTTAAGATTCTTACTAGTCAGATATATTCTTGGGCGGTGAATAGGGGGCGTTGAGTCCAGTTCACTGAGCAAGGAGTAGGTCTTGTCTATTACATATTGGGTTTATGGAACGGTATCTGAGCTAATTTGAAACCCTTGTTTTATGCATCACCCCACCTCACCTTTCCCGTTAAGCAGCCATAGTGTGTTTTCTAAACGTGCGACTCTGTTCTGTTTTGTAATTCAGTTCAAGGGTAGCGGTTTTTACATTCCCTCTGTAAGTGATATCTTATGATAAGTGTCTTTTTCTGTGTGACTTATTTCACTTAGAATCGTCGTACCTAAATCCACTCATCATGCTGCTCCTAGCCTTATGACGTTGATTTCATGGCTGAGTGATATTCCATTGTACATAAGGACCACAACTTCTTTATCCATTCTTCTCTTTCCTGGGATGTTTAAGGTGTAACGAAGTGGAGGTTCTTGTCAACAGAGCAGCCCTAAACTTTGGGGTGCCTGTGTCTTGCTGATTTTTAGTTTTCCCAATTTATACGCCCATGAGTGGAAGTGCCCTATGCTCTCTAAGCTGAGTTTTTTAGATGTTTCAGGACACACCGTACACTTCTCCAGAGTGGCTGTTGGCAATTTACAGCCCGCCCATCAGCGTACCAAGGCTCCCATTTCTCCATGGCCTGTCCTGCATTTCTGGTTTTGACACTTTATTCAGCATGGCCCTTTTGACCGATGGGAAGCGAGACTTCTTTGTAGCGCTGATTTGCCTTTCCAGGTTGCTTGGTTGGCCAAAAAGGGCGTATGCGTTTTTTCCTGAATATATTCAGGAAAAAACGCATACGCCCTTTTTGGCCAAGGGCATCATTGTCGAGGTTTTGCCGCTTTTCCTGTGCTTTAAAGGCGATTCGAATCTACCTCCTGAAATCGGTTTCCTGCAATTCTGCCTTGCTTTCAAATCCTCTTCGTAGCCTTCCCTCCATATATTTGTGGACGAGAGTTATCATTTCTAACTCTGCAGGTTTGTGAATTGCAGTGCCCCTGAGCTCCATTTTTCAACTCGCTTTCTTGGGAGCTGGCCGCAAAAGCGCAGGATTGCTTCAGGCCCTATTCTGGCTCCGGGCGGCAGGCTGAGCCTGTGGTTAATTCTGCTACCTGATGGGAAAATAGAGTGACCTGTGCCTGTCCCAACACCTAGAGCTAGTCTCTCATTGGTTCCCCCTCTTCCCGTTCATCCTCAGGACAAATTGCAACGTGTACGGAACAGGAGGTTAAAGGTGCTGATTCTCCAAGGAGGGAGATTGCTAGTAAAGCGGCTGGAATGGCGAACCGGAGCACAAGGAGATGAGAAATGAGGTGCGTTTTAGAAACCTTTCCCGGTCACACGGTGTACCATCTTCTGGGTTTCTCGTGCATGTTTTCGACGTAGGAAGATGCCCTTGACCCTGGAGATTTGGGACCCATGGGATGGGTACCACGCCGTATTACTTTAAAGGGTCTGCGTTTGCTCACCCAACCTCACCAAACCTCTCAGCCCCAAGAGTGTCCACCCTTATGTCTCAGTCATCTGTGGGTCTAGATATGGTCAATCCAGCTGGCATCGCAGCACCTGAACGAATTTTGTAAGAATTTCTCTCTCTTTCACTGTCTTTGTTTCACGGGTTTTTAAAAGTAATTGATTTTTATAATGGGGTTTAGCTGCTTTGCACTGCTGTGTTTATGCCGCTTTACACCTACTTGACTCACTTACAGAGAGATATCACTACATAGGTTTTAAGATTCTTACTAGTCAGATATATTCTTGGGCGGTGAATAGGGGTTGTTGAGTCCAGTTCACTGAGCAAGGAGTAGGTCTGGTCTATTACATATTGGGTTTATGGAACGGTATCTGAGCTAATTTGAAACCCTTGTTTTATGCATCACCCCACCTCACCTTTCCCGTTAAGCAGCCATAGTGTGTTTTCTAAACGTGCGACTCTGTTCTGTTTTGTAATTCAGTTCAAGGGTAGCGGTTTTTACATTCCCTCTGTAAGTGATATCTTATGATAAGTGTCTTTTTCTGTGTGACTTATTTTACTTAGAATCGTCGTACCTAAATCCACTCATCATGCTGCTCCTAGCCTTATGACGTTGATTTCATGGCTGAGTGATATTCCATTGTACATAAGGACCACAACTTCTTTATCCATTCTTCTCTTTCCTGGGATGTTTAAGGTGTAACGAAGTGGAGGTTCTTGTCAACAGAGCAGCCCTAAACTTTGGGGTGCCTGTGTCTTGCTGATTTTTAGTTTTCCCAATTTATACGCCCATGAGTGGAAGTGCCCTATGCTCTCTAAGCTGAGTTTTTTAGATGTTTCAGGACACACCGTACACTTCTCCAGAGTGGCTGTTGGCAATTTACAGCCCGCCCATCAGCGTAGCAAGGCTCCCATTTCTCCATGGCCTGTCCTGCATTTCTGGTTTTGACACTTTATTCAGCATGGCCCTTTTGACCGATGGGAAGCGAGACTTCTTTGTAGCGCTGATTTGCCTTTCCAGGTTGCTTGGTTGGCCAAAAAGGGCGTATGCGTTTTTTCCTGAATATATTCAGGAAAAAACGCATACGCCCTTTTTGGCCAAGGGCATCATTGTCGAGGTTTTGCCGCTTTTCCTGTGCTTTAAAGGCGATTCGAATCTACCTCCTGAAATCGGTTTCCTGCAATTCTGCCTTGCTTTCAAATCCTCTTCGTTGCCTTCCCTCCATATATTTGTGGACGAGAGTTATCATTTCTAACTCTGCAGGTTTGTGAATTGCAGTGCCCCTGAGCTCCATTTTTCAACTCGCTTTCTTGGGAGCTGGCCGCAAAAGCGCAGGATTGCTTCAGGCCCTATTCTGGCTCCGGGCGGCAGGCTGAGCCTGTGGTTAATTCTGCTTCCTGATGGGAAAATAGAGTGACCTCTGCCTGTCCCAACACCTAGAGCTAGTCTCTCATTGGTTCCCCCTCTTCCCGTTCATCCTCAGGACAAATTGCAACGTGTACGGAACAGGAGGTTAAAGGTGCTGATTCTCCAAGGAGGGAGATTGCTAGTAAAGCGGCTGGAATGGCGAACCGGAGCACAAGGAGATGAGAAATGAGGTGCGTTTTAGAAACCTTTCCCGGTCACACGGTGTACCATCTTCTGGGTTTCTCGTGCATGTTTTCGACGTAGGAAGATGCCCTTGACCCTGGAGATTTGGGACCCATGGGATGGGTACCATGCCGAATTACTTTAAAGGGTCTGCGTTAGCTCACCCAACCTCACCAAACCTCTCAGCCTCAAGAGTGTCCACCCTTATGTCTCAATCAGCTGTGGGTCTAGATATGGTCAATCCAGGTGGCATCGCAGCCCCTGAACGAATTTTGTAAGAATTTCTCTCTCTTTCACTGTCTTTGTTTCACGGGTTTTTAAAAGTAATTGATTTTTATAATAGGGTTTAGCTGCTTTGCACTGCTGTGTTTATGCCGCTTTACACCCACTTGACTCACTTACAGAGAGATATCAATACATAGGTTTTAAGATTCTTACTAGTCAGATATATTCTTGGGCGGTGAATAGGGGGCGTTGAGTCCAGTTCACTGAGCAAGGAGTAGGTCTTGTCTATTACATATTGGGTTTATGGAACGGTATCTGAGCTAATTTGAAACCCTTGTTTTATGCATCACCCCACCTCACCTTTCCCGTTAAGCAGCCATAGTGTGTTTTCTAAACGTGCGACTCTGTTCTGTTTTGTAATTCAGTTCAAGGGTAGCGGTTTTTACATTCTCTCTGTAAGTGATATCTTATGATAAGTGTCTTTTTCTGTGTGACTTATTTCACTTAGAATCGTCGTACCTAAATCCACTCATCATGCTGCTCCTAGCCTTATGACGTTGATTTCATGGCTGAGTGATATTCCATTGTACATAAGGACCACAACTTCTTTATCCATTCTTCTCTTTCCTGGGATGTTTAAGGTGTAACGAAGTGGAGGTTCTTGTCAACAGAGCAGCCCTAAACTTTGGGGTGCCTGTGTCTTGCTGATTTTTAGTTTTCCCAATTTATACGCCCATGAGTGGAAGTGCCCTATGCTCTCTAAGCTGAGTTTTTTAGATGTTTCAGGACACACCGTACACTTCTCCAGAGTGGCTGTTGGCAATTTACAGCCCGCCCATCAGCGTAGCAAGGCTCCCATTTCTCCATGGCCTGTCCTGCATTTCTGGTTTTGACACTTTATTCAGCATGGCCCTTTTGACCGATGGGAAGCGAGACTTCTTTGTAGCGCTGATTTGCCTTTCCAGGTTGCTTGGTTGGCCAAAAAGGGCGTATGCGTTTTTTCCTGAATATATTCAGGAAAAAACGCATACGCCCTTTTTGGCCAAGGGCATCATTGTCGAGGTTTTGCCGCTTTTCCTGTGCTTTAAAGGCGATTCGAATCTACCTCCTGAAATCGGTTTCCTGCAATTCTGCCTTGCTTTCAAATCCTCTTCGTAGCCTTCCCTCCATATATTTGTGGACGAGAGTTATCATTTCTAACTCTGCAGGTTTGTGAATTGCAGTGCCCCTGAGCTCCATTTTTCAACTCGCTTTCTTGGGAGCTGGCCGCAAAAGCGCAGGATTGCTTCAGGCCCTATTCTGGCTCCGGGCGGCAGGCTGAGCCTGTGGTTAATTCTGCTTCCTGATGGGAAAATAGAGTGACCTGTGCCTGTCCCAACACCTAGAGCTAGTCTCTCATTGGTTCCCCCTCTTCCCGTTCATCCTCAGGACAAATTGCAACGTGTACGGAACAGGAGGTTAAAGGTGCTGATTCTCCAAGGAGGGAGATTGCTAGTAAAGCGGCTGGAATGGCGAACCGGAGCACAAGGAGATGAGAAATGAGGTGCGTTTTAGAAACCTTTCCCGGTCACACGGTGTACCATCTTCTGGGTTGCTCGTGCATGTTTTCGACGTAGGAAGATGCCCTTGAACCTGGAGATTTGGGACCCATGGGATGGGTACCACGCCGTATTACTTTACAGGGTCTGCGTTAGCTTACCCAACCTCACCAAACCTCTCAGCCCCAAGAGTGTCCACCCTTATGTCTCAATCAGCTGTGGGTCTAGATATGGTCAATCCAGGTGGCATCGCAGCCCCTGAACGAATTTTGTAAGAATTTCTCTCTATTTCACTGTCTTTGTTTCACGGGTTTTTAAAAGTAATTGATTTTTATAATAGGGTTTAGCTGCTTTGCACTGCTGTGTTTATGCCGCTTTACACCCACTTGACTCACTTACAGAGAGATATCAATACATAGGTTTTAAGATTCTTACTAGTCAGATATATTCTTGGGCGGTGAATAGGGGGCGTTGAGTCCAGTTCACTGAGCAAGGAGTAGGTCTGGTCTATTACATATTGGGTTTATGGAACGGTATCTGAGCTAATTTGAAACCCTTGTTTTATGCATCACCCCACCTCACCTTTCCCGTTAAGCAGCCATAGTGTGTTTTCTAAACGTGCGACTCTGTTCTGTTTTGTAATTCAGTTCAAGGGTAGCGGTTTTTACATTCTCTCTGTAAGTGATATCTTATGATAAGTGTCTTTTTCTGTGTGACTTATTTCACTTAGAATCGTCGTACCTAAATCCACTCATCATGCTGCTCCTAGCCTTATGACGTTGATTTCATGGCTGAGTGATATTCCATTGTACATAAGGACCACAACTTCTTTATCCATTCTTCTCTTTCCTGGGATGTTTAAGGTGTAACGAAGTGGAGGTTCTTGTCAACAGAGCAGCCCTAAACTTTGGGGTGCCTGTGTCTTGCTGATTTTTAGTTTTCCCAATTTATACGCCCATGAGTGGAAGTGCCCTATGCTCTCTAAGCTGAGTTTTTTAGATGTTTCAGGACACACCGTACACTTCTCCAGAGTGGCTGTTGGCAATTTACAGCCCGCCCATCAGAGTAGCAAGGCTCCCATTTCTCCATGGCCTGTCCTGCATTTCTGGTTTTGACACTTTATTCAGCATGGCCCTTTTGACCGATGGGAAGCGAGACTTCTTTGTAGCGCTGATTTGCCTTTCCAGGTTGCTTGGTTGGCCAAAAAGGGCGTATGCGTTTTTTCCTGAATATATTCAGGAAAAAACGCATACGCCCTTTTTGGCCAAGGGCATCATTGTCGAGGTTTTGCCGCTTTTCCTGTGCTTTAAAGGCGATTCGAATCTACCTCCTGAAATCGGTTTCCTGCAATTCTGCCTTGCTTTCAAATCCTCTTCGTTGCCTTCCCTCCATATATTTGTGGACGAGAGTTATCATTTCTAACTCTGCAGGTTTGTGAATTGCAGTGCCCCTGAGCTCCATTTTTCAACTCGCTTTCTTGGGAGCTGGCCGCAAAAGCGCAGGATTGCTTCAGGCCCTATTCTGGCTCCGGGCGGCAGGCTGAGCCTGTGGTTAATTCTGCTTCCTGATGGGAAAATAGAGTGACCTGTGCCTGTCCCAACACCTAGAGCTAGTCTCTCATTGGTTCCCCCTCTTCCCGTTCATCCTCAGGACAAATTGCAACGTGTACGGAACAGGAGGTTAAAGGTGCTGATTCTCCAAGGAGGGAGATTGCTAGTAAAGCGGCTGGAATGGCGAACCGGAGCACAAGGAGATGAGAAATGAGGTGCGTTTTAGAAACCTTTCCCGGTCACACGGTGTACCATCTTCTGGGTTGCTCGTGCATGTTTTCGACGTAGGAAGATGCCCTTGAACCTGGAGATTTGGGACCCATGGGATGGGTACCACGCCGTATTACTTTACAGGGTCTGCGTTAGCTCACCCAACCTCACCAAACCTCTCAGCCCCAAGAGTGTCCACCCTTATGTCTCAATCAGCTGTGGGTCTAGATATGGTCAATCCAGGTGGCATCGCAGCCCCTGAACGAATTTTGTAAGAATTTCTCTCTATTTCACTGTCTTTGTTTCACGGGTTTTTAAAAGTAATTGATTTTTATAATAGGGTTTAGCTGCTTTGCACTGCTGTGTTTATGCCGCTTTACACCCACTTGACTCACTTACAGAGAGATATCAATACATAGGTTTTAAGATTCTTACTAGTCAGATATATTCTTGGGCGGTGAATAGGGGGCGTTGAGTCCAGTTCACTGAGCAAGGAGTAGGTCTGGTCTATTACATATTGGGTTTATGGAACGGTATCTGAGCTAATTTGAAACCCTTGTTTTATGCATCACCCCACCTCACCTTTCCCGTTAAGCAGCCATAGTGTGTTTTCTAAACGTGCGACTCTGTTCTGTTTTGTAATTCAGTTCAAGGGTAGCGGTTTTTACATTCTCTCTGTAAGTGATATCTTATGATAAGTGTCTTTTTCTGTGTGACTTATTTCACTTAGAATCGTCGTACCTAAATCCACTCATCATGCTGCTCCTAGCCTTATGACGTTGATTTCATGGCTGAGTGATATTCCATTGTACATAAGGACCACAACTTCTTTATCCATTCTTCTCTTTCCTGGGATGTTTAAGGTGTAACGAAGTGGAGGTTCTTGTCAACAGAGCAGCCCTAAACTTTGGGGTGCCTGTGTCTTGCTGATTTTTAGTTTTCCCAATTTATACGCCCATGAGTGGAAGTGCCCTATGCTCTCTAAGCTGAGTTTTTTAGATGTTTCAGGACACACCGTACACTTCTCCAGAGTGGCTGTTGGCAATTTACAGCCCGCCCATCAGCGTAGCAAGGCTCCCATTTCTCCATGGCCTGTCCTGCATTTCTGGTTTTGACACTTTATTCAGCATGGCCCTTTTGACCGATGGGAAGCGAGACTTCTTTGTAGCGCTGATTTGCCTTTCCAGGTTGCTTGGTTGGCCAAAAAGGGCGTATGCGTTTTTTCCTGAATATATTCAGGAAAAAACGCATACGCCCTTTTTGGCCAAGGGCATCATTGTCGAGGTTTTGCCGCTTTTCCTGTGCTTTAAAGGCGATTCGAATCTACCTCCTGAAATCGGTTTCCTGCAATTCTGCCTTGCTTTCAAATCCTCTTCGTAGCCTTCCCTCCATATATTTGTGGACGAGAGTTATCATTTCTAACTCTGCAGGTTTGTGAATTGCAGTGCCCCTGAGCTCCATTTTTCAACTCGCTTTCTTGGGAGCTGGCCGCAAAAGCGCAGGATTGCTTCAGGCCCTATTCTGGCTCCGGGCGGCAGGCTGAGCCTGTGGTTAATTCTGCTACCTGATGGGAAAATAGAGTGACCTGTGCCTGTCCCAACACCTAGAGCTAGTCTCTCATTGGTTCCCCCTCTTCCCGTTCATCCTCAGGACAAATTGCAACGTGTACGGAACAGGAGGTTAAAGGTGCTGATTCTCCAAGGAGGGAGATTGCTAGTAAAGCGGCTGGAATGGCGAACCGGAGCTCAAGGAGATGAGAAATGAGGTGCGTTTTAGAAACCTTTCCCGGTCACACGGTGTACCATCTTCTGGGTTTCTCGTGCATGTTTTCGATGTAGGAAGATGCCCTTGACCCTGGAGATTTGGGACCCATGGGATGGGTACCACGCCGTATTACTTTAAAGGGTCTGCGTTTGCTCACCCAACCTCACCAAACCTCTCAGCCCCAAGAGTGTCCACCCTTATGTCTCAGTCATCTGTGGGTCTAGATATGGTCAATCCAGCTGGCATCGCAGCACCTGAACGATTTTTGTAAGAATTTCTCTCTCTTTCACTGTCTTTGTTTCACGGGTTTTTAAAAGTAATTGATTTTTATAATGGGGTTTAGCTGCTTTGCACTGCTGTGTTTATGCCGCTTTACACCTACTTGACTCACTTACAGAGAGATATCACTACATAGGTTTTAAGATTCTTACTAGTCAGCTATATTCTTGGGCGGTGAATAGGGGTTGTTGAGTCCAGTTCACTGAGCAAGGAGTAGGTCTTTTCTATTACATATTGGGTTTATGGAACGGTATCTGAGCTAATTTGAAACCCTTGTTTTATGCATCACCCCACCTCACCTTTCCCGTTAAGCAGCCATAGTGTGTTTTCTAAACGTGCGACTCTGTTCTGTTTTGTAATTCAGTTCAAGGGTAGCGGTTTTTACATTCTCTCTGTAAGTGATATCTTATGATAAGTGTCTTTTTCTGTGTGACTTATTTCACTTAGAATCGTCGTACCTAAATCCACTCATCATGCTGCTCCTAGCCTTATGACGTTGATTTCATGGCTGAGTGATATTCCATTGTACATAAGGACCACAACTTCTTTATCCATTCTTCTCTTTCCTGGGATGTTTAAGGTGTAACGAAGTGGAGGTTCTTGTCAACAGAGCAGCCCTAAACTTTGGGGTGCCTGTGTCTTGCTGATTTTTAGTTTTCCCAATTTATACGCCCATGAGTGGAAGTGCCCTATGCTCTCTAAGCTGAGTTTTTTAGATGTTTCAGGACACACCGTACACTTCTCCAGAGTGGCTGTTGGCAATTTACAGCCCGCCCATCAGCGTAGCAAGGCTCCCATTTCTCCATGGCCTGTCCTGCATTTCTGGTTTTGACACTTTATTCAGCATGGCCCTTTTGACCGATGGGAAGCGAGACTTCTTTGTAGCGCTGATTTGCCTTTCCAGGTTGCTTGGTTGGCCAAAAAGGGCGTATGCGTTTTTTCCTGAATATATTCAGGAAAAAACGCATACGCCCTTTTTGGCCAAGGGCATCATTGTCGAGGTTTTGCCGCTTTTCCTGTGCTTTAAAGGCGATTCGAATCTACCTCCTGAAATCTGTTTCCTGCAATTCTGCCTTGCTTTCAAATCCTCTTCGTTGCCTTCCCTCCATATATTTGTGGACGAGAGTTATCATTTCTAACTCTGCAGGTTTGTGAATTGCAGTGCCCCTGAGCTCCATTTTTCAACTCGCTTTCTTGGGAGCTGGCCGCAAAAGCGCAGGATTGCTTCAGGCCCTATTCTGGCTCCGGGCGGCAGGCTGAGCCTGTGGTTAATTCTGCTTCCTGATGGGAAAATAGAGTGACCTGTGCCTGTCCCAACACCTAGAGCTAGTCTCTCATTGGTTCCCCCTCTTCCCGTTCATCCTCAGGACAAATTGCAACGTGTTCGGAACAGGAGGTTAAAGGTGCTGATTCTCCAAGGAGGGAGATTGCTAGTAAAGCGGCTGGAATGGCGAACCGGAGCACAAGGAGATGAGAAATGAGGTGCGTTTTAGAAACCTTTCCCGGTCACACGGTGTACCATCTTCTGGGTTGCTCGTGCATGTTTTCGACGTAGGAAGATGCCCTTGACCCTGGAGATTTGGGACCCATGGGATGGGTACCACGCCGTATTACTTTACAGGGTCTGCGTTAGCTCACCCAACCTCACCAAACCTCTCAGCCCCAAGAGTGTCCACCCTTATGTCTCAATCAGCTGTGGGTCTAGATATGGTCAATCCAGGTGGCATCGCAGCCCCTGAACGAATTTTGTAAGAATTTCTCTCTCTTTCACTGTCTTTGTTTCACGGGTTTTTAAAAGTAATTGATTTTTATAATAGGGTTTAGCTGCTTTGCACTGCTGTGTTTATGCCGCTTTACACCCACTTGACTCACTTACAGAGAGATATCAATACATAGGTTTTAAGATTCTTACTAGTCAGATATATTCTTGGGCGGTGAATAGGGGGCGTTGAGTCCAGTTCACTGAGCAAGGAGTAGGTCTTGTCTATTACATATTGGGTTTATGGAACGGTATCTGAGCTAATTTGAAACCCTTGTTTTATGCATCACCCCACCTCACCTTTCCCGTTAAGCAGCCATAGTGTGTTTTCTAAACGTGCGACTCTGTTCTGTTTTGTAATTCAGTTCAAGGGTAGCGGTTTTTACATTCTCTCTGTAAGTGATATCTTATGATAAGTGTCTTTTTCTGTGTGACTTATTTCACTTAGAATCGTCGTACCTAAATCCACTCATCATGCTGCTCCTAGCCTTATGACGTTGATTTCATGGCTGAGTGATATTCCATTGTACATAAGGACCACAACTTCTTTATCCATTCTTCTCTTTCCTGGGATGTTTAAGGTGTAACGAAGTGGAGGTTCTTGTCAACAGAGCAGCCCTAAACTTTGGGGTGCCTGTGTCTTGCTGATTTTTAGTTTTCCCAATTTATACGCCCATGAGTGGAAGTGCCCTATGCTCTCTAAGCTGAGTTTTTTAGATGTTTCAGGACACACCGTACACTTCTCCAGAGTGGCTGTTGGCAATTTACAGCCCGCCCATCAGCGTAGCAAGGCTCCCATTTCTCCATGGCCTGTCCTGCATTTCTGGTTTTGACACTTTATTCAGCATGGCCCTTTTGACCGATGGGAAGCGAGACTTCTTTGTAGCGCTGATTTGCCTTTCCAGGTTGCTTGGTTGGCCAAAAAGGGCGTATGCGTTTTTTCCTGAATATATTCAGGAAAAAACGCATACGCCCTTTTTGGCCAAGGGCATCATTGTCGAGGTTTTGCCGCTTTTCCTGTGCTTTAAAGGCGATTCGAATCTACCTCCTGAAATCGGTTTCCTGCAATTCTGCCTTGCTTTCAAATCCTCTTCGTTGCCTTCCCTCCATATATTTGTGGACGAGAGTTATCATTTCTAACTCTGCAGGTTTGTGAATTGCAGTGCCCCTGAGCTCCATTTTTCAACTCGCTTTCTTGGGAGCTGGCCGCAAAAGCGCAGGATTGCTTCAGGCCCTATTCTGGCTCCGGGCGGCAGGCTGAGCCTGTGGTTAATTCTGCTTCCTGATGGGAAAATAGAGTGACCTGTGCCTGTCCCAACACCTAGAGCTAGTCTCTCATTGGTTCCCCCTCTTCCCGTTCATCCTCAGGACAAATTGCAACGTGTACGGAACAGGAGGTTAAAGGTGCTGATTCTCCAAGGAGGGAGATTGCTAGTAAAGCGGCTGGAATGGCGAACCGGAGCTCAAGGAGATGAGAAATGAGGTGCGTTTTAGAAACCTTTCCCGGTCACACGGTGTACCATCTTCTGGGTTGCTCGTGCATGTTTTCGACGTAGGAAGATGCCCTTGAACCTGGAGATTTGGGACCCATGGGATGGGTACCACGCCGAATTACTTTAAAGGGTCTGCGTTAGCTCACCCAACCTCACCAAACCTCTCAGCCCCAAGAGTGTCCACCCTTATGTCTCAATCAGCTGTGGGTCTAGATATGGTCAATCCAGGTGGCATCGCAGCCCCTGAACGAATTTTGTAAGAATTTCTCTCTATTTCACTGTCTTTGTTTCACGGGTTTTTAAAAGTAATTCATTTTTATAATAGGGTTTAGCTGCTTTGCACTGCTGTGTTTATGCCGCTTTACACCCACTTGACTCACTTACAGAGAGATATCAATACATAGGTTTTAAGATTCTTACTAGTCAGATATATTCTTGGGCGGTGAATAGGGGGCGTTGAGTCCAGTTCACTGAGCAAGGAGTAGGTCTTGTCTATTACATATTGGGTTTATGGAACGGTATCTGAGCTAATTTGAAACCCTTGTTTTATGCATCACCCCACCTCTCCTTTCCCGTTAAGCAGCCATAGTGTGTTTTCTAAACGTGCGACTCTGTTCTGTTTTGTAATTCAGTTCAAGGGTAGCGGTTTTTACATTCTCTCTGTAAGTGATATCTTATGATAAGTGTCTTTTTCTGTGTGACTTATTTCACTTAGAATCGTCGTACCTAAATCCACTCATCATGCTGCTCCTAGCCTTATGACGTTGATTTCATGGCTGAGTGATATTCCATTGTACATAAGGACCACAACTTCTTTATCCATTCTTCTCTTTCCTGGGATGTTTAAGGTGTAACGAAGTGGAGGTTCTTGTCAACAGAGCAGCCCTAAACTTTGGGGTGCCTGTGTCTTGCTGATTTTTAGTTTTCCCAATTTATACGCCCATGAGTGGAAGTGCCCTATGCTCTCTAAGCTGAGTTTTTTAGATGTTTCAGGACACACCGTACACTTCTCCAGAGTGGCTGTTGGCAATTTACAGCCCGCCCATCAGCGTAGCAAGGCTCCCATTTCTCCATGGCCTGTCCTGCATTTCTGGTTTTGACACTTTATTCAGCATCGCCCTTTTGACCGATGGGAAGCGAGACTTCTTTGTAGCGCTGATTTGCCTTTCCAGGTTGCTTGGTTGGCCAAAAAGGGCGTATGCGTTTTTTCCTGAATATATTCAGGAAAAAACGCATACGCCCTTTTTGGCCAAGGGCATCATTGTCGAGGTTTTGCCGCTTTTCCTGTGCTTTAAAGGCGATTCGAATCTACCTCCTGAAATCGGTTTCCTGCAATTCTGCCTTGCTTTCAAATCCTCTTCGTAGCCTTCCCTCCATATATTTGTGGACGAGAGTTATCATTTCTAACTCTGCAGGTTTGTGAATTGCAGTGCCCCTGAGCTCCATTTTTCAACTCGCTTTCTTGGGAGCTGGCCGCAAAAGCGCAGGATTGCTTCAGGCCCTATTCTGGCTCCGGGCGGCAGGCTGAGCCTGTGGTTAATTCTGCTTCCTGATGGGAAAATAGAGTGACCTGTGCCTGTCCCAACACCTAGAGCTAGACTCTCATTGGTTCCCCCTCTTCCCGTTCATCCTCAGGACAAATTGCAACGTGTACGGAACAGGAGGTTAAAGGTGCTGATTCTCCAAGGAGGGAGATTGCTAGTAAAGCGGCTGGAATGGCGAACCGGAGCTCAAGGAGATGAGAAATGAGGTGCGTTTTAGAAACCTTTCCCGGTCACACGGTGTACCATCTTCTGGGTTTCTCGTGCATGTTTTCGACGTAGGAAGATGCCCTTGAACCTGGAGATTTGGGACCCATGGGATGGGTACCACGCCGAATTACTTTAAAGGGTCTGCGTTAGCTCACCCAACCTCACCAAACCTCTCAGCCCCAAGAGTGTCCACCCTTATGTCTCAATCAGCTGTGGGTCTAGATATGGTCAATCCAGGTGGCATCGCAGCCCCTGAACGAATTTTGTAAGAATTTCTCTCTCTTTCACTGTCTTTGTTTCACGGGTTTTTAAAAGTAATTGATTTTTATAATAGGGTTTAGCTGCTTTGCACTGCTGTGTTTATGCCGCTTTACACCCACTTGACTCACTTACAGAGAGATATCAATACATAGGTTTTAAGATTCTTACTAGTCAGATATATTCTTGGGCGGTGAATAGGGGGCGTTGAGTCCAGTTCACTGAGCAAGGAGTAGGTCTTGTCTATTACATATTGGGTTTATGGAACGGTATCTGAGCTAATTTGAAACCCTTGTTTTATGCATCACCCCACCTCACCTTTCCCGTTAAGCAGCCATAGTGTGTTTTCTAAACGTGCGACTCTGTTCTGTTTTGTAATTCAGTTCAAGGGTAGCGGTTTTTACATTCCCTCTGTAAGTGATATCTTATGATAAGTGTCTTTTTCTGTGTGACTTATTTCACTTAGAATCGTCGTACCTAAATCCACTCATCATGCTGCTCCTAGCCTTATGATGTTGATTTCATGGCTGAGTGATATTCCATTGTACATAAGGACCACAACTTCTTTATCCATTCTTCTCTTTCCTTGGATGTTTAAGGTGTAACGAAGTGGAGGTTCTTGTCAACAGAGCAGCCCTAAACTTTGGGGTGCCTGTGTCTTGCTGATTTTTAGTTTTCCCAATTTATACGCCCATGAGTGGAAGTGCCCTATGCTCTCTAAGCTGAGTTTTTTAGATGTTTCAGGACACACCGTACACTTCTCCAGAGTGGCTGTTGGCAATTTACAGCCCGCCCATCAGCGTAGCAAGGCTCCCATTTCTCCATGGCCTGTCCTGCATTTCTGGTTTTGACACTTTATTCAGCATGGCCCTTTTGACCGATGGGAAGCGAGACTTCTTTGTAGCGCTGATTTGCCTTTCCAGGTTGCTTGGTTGGCCAAAAAGGGCGTATGCGTTTTTTCCTGAATATATTCAGGAAAAAACGCATACGCCCTTTTTGGCCAAGGGCATCATTGTCGAGGTTTTGCCGCTTTTCCTGTGCTTTAAAGGCGATTCGAATCTACCTCCTGAAATCGGTTTCCTGCAATTCTGCCTTGCTTTCAAATCCTCTTCGTAGCCTTCCCTCCATATATTTGTGGACGAGAGTTATCATTTCTAACTCTGCAGGTTTGTGAATTGCAGTGCCCCTGAGCTCCATTTTTCAACTCGCTTTCTTGGGAGCTGGCCGCAAAAGCGCAGGATTGCTTCAGGCCCTATTCTGGCTCCGGGCGGCAGGCTGAGCCTGTGGTTAATTCTGCTACCTGATGGGAAAATAGAGTGACCTGTGCCTGTCCCAACACCTAGAGCTAGTCTCTCATTGGTTCCCCCTCTTCCCGTTCATCCTCAGGACAAATTGCAACGTGTACGGAACAGGAGGTTAAAGGTGCTGATTCTCCAAGGAGGGAGATTGCTAGTAAAGCGGCTGGAATGGCGAACCGGAGCACAAGGAGATGAGAAATGAGGTGCGTTTTAGAAACCTTTCCCGGTCACACGGTGTACCATCTTCTGGGTTTCTCGTGCATGTTTTCGATGTAGGAAGATGCCCTTGACCCTGGAGATTTGGGACCCATGGGATGGGTACCACGCCGTATTACTTTAAAGGGTCTGCGTTTGCTCACCCAACCTCACCAAACCTCTCAGCCCCAAGAGTGTCCACCCTTATGTCTCAGTCATCTGTGGGTCTAGATATGGTCAATCCAGCTGGCATCGCAGCCCCTGAACGAATTTTGTAAGAATTTCTCTCTCTTTCACTGTCTTTGTTTCACGGGTTTTTAAAAGTAATTGATTTTTATAATGGGGTTTAGCTGCTTTGCACTGCTGTGTTTATGCCGCTTTACACCCACTTGACTCACTTACAGAGAGATATCAATACATAGGTTTTAAGATTCTTACTAGTCAGATATATTCTTGGGCGGTGAATAGGGGGCGTTGAGTCCAGTTCACTGAGCAAGGAGTAGGTCTTGTCTATTACATATTGGGTTTATGGAACGGTATCTGAGCTAATTTGAAACCCTTGTTTTATGCATCACCCCACCTCACCTTTCCCGTTAAGCAGCCATAGTGTGTTTTCTAAACGTGCGACTCTGTTCTGTTTTGTAATTCAGTTCAAGGGTAGCGGTTTTTACATTCTCTCTGTAAGTGATATCTTATGATAAGTGTCTTTTTCTGTGTGACTTATTTCACTTAGAATCGTCGTACCTAAATCCACTCATCATGCTGCTCCTAGCCTTATGACGTTGATTTCATGGCTGAGTGATATTCCATTGTACATAAGGACCACAACTTCTTTATCCATTCTTCTCTTTCCTGGGATGTTTAAGGTGTAACGAAGTGGAGGTTCTTGTCAACAGAGCAGCCCTAAACTTTGGGGTGCCTGTGTCTTGCTGATTTTTAGTTTTCCCAATTTATACGCCCATGAGTGGAAGTGCCCTATGCTCTCTAAGCTGAGTTTTTTAGATGTTTCAGGACACACCGTACACTTCTCCAGAGTGGCTGTTGGCAATTTACAGCCCGCCCATCAGCGTAGCAAGGCTCCCATTTCTCCATGGCCTGTCCTGCATTTCTGGTTTTGACACTTTATTCAGCATGGCCCTTTTGACCGATGGGAAGCGAGACTTCTTTGTAGCGCTGATTTGCCTTTCCAGGTTGCTTGGTTGGCCAAAAAGGGCGTATGCGTTTTTTCCTGAATATATTCAGGAAAAAACGCATACGCCCTTTTTGGCCAAGGGCATCATTGTCGAGGTTTTGCCGCTTTTCCTGTGCTTTAAAGGCGATTCGAATCTACCTCCTGAAATCGGTTTCCTGCAATTCTGCCTTGCTTTCAAATCCTCTTCGTAGCCTTCCCTCCATATATTTGTGGACGAGAGTTATCATTTCTAACTCTGCAGGTTTGTGAATTGCAGTGCCCCTGAGCTCCATTTTTCAACTCGCTTTCTTGGGAGCTGGCCGCAAAAGCGCAGGATTGCTTCAGGCCCTATTCTGGCTCCGGGCGGCAGGCTGAGCCTGTGGTTAATTCTGCTTCCTGATGGGAAAATAGAGTGACCTGTGCCTGTCCCAACACCTAGAGCTAGTCTCTCATTGGTTCCCCCTCTTCCCGTTCATCCTCAGGACAAATTGCAACGTGTACGGAACAGGAGGTTAAAGGTGCTGATTCTCCAAGGAGGGAGATTGCTAGTAAAGCGGCTGGAATGGCGAACCGGAGCACAAGGAGATGAGAAATGAGGTGCGTTTTAGAAACCTTTCCCGGTCACACGGTGTACCATCTTCTGGGTTGCTCGTGCATGTTTTCGACGTAGGAAGATGCCCTTGAACCTGGAGATTTGGGACCCATGGGATGGGTACCACGCCGTATTACTTTACAGGGTCTGCGTTAGCTCACCCAACCTCACCAAACCTCTCAGCCCCAAGAGTGTCCACCCTTATGTCTCAATCAGCTGTGGGTCTAGATATGGTCAATCCAGGTGGCATCGCAGCCCCTGAACGAATTTTGTAAGAATTTCTCTCTATTTCACTGTCTTTGTTTCACGGGTTTTTAAAAGTAATTGATTTTTATAATAGGGTTTAGCTGCTTTGCACTGCTGTGTTTATGCCGCTTTACACCCACTTGACTCACTTACAGAGAGATATCAATACATAGGTTTTAAGATTCTTACTAGTCAGATATATTCTTGGGCGGTGAATAGGGGGCGTTGAGTCCAGTTCACTGAGCAAGGAGTAGGTCTGGTCTATTACATATTGGGTTTATGGAACGGTATCTGAGCTAATTTGAAACCCTTGTTTTATGCATCACCCCACCTCACCTTTCCCGTTAAGCAGCCATAGTGTGTTTTCTAAACGTGCGACTCTGTTCTGTTTTGTAATTCAGTTCAAGGGTAGCGGTTTTTACATTCTCTCTGTAAGTGATATCTTATGATAAGTGTCTTTTTCTGTGTGACTTATTTCACTTAGAATCGTCGTACCTAAATCCACTCATCATGCTGCTCCTAGCCTTATGACGTTGATTTCATGGCTGAGTGATATTCCATTGTACATAAGGACCACAACTTCTTTATCCATTCTTCTCTTTCCTGGGATGTTTAAGGTGTAACGAAGTGGAGGTTCTTGTCAACAGAGCAGCCCTAAACTTTGGGGTGCCTGTGTCTTGCTGATTTTTAGTTTTCCCAATTTATACGCCCATGAGTGGAAGTGCCCTATGCTCTCTAAGCTGAGTTTTTTAGATGTTTCAGGACACACCGTACACTTCTCCAGAGTGGCTGTTGGCAATTTACAGCCCGCCCATCAGCGTAGCAAGGCTCCCATTTCTCCATGGCCTGTCCTGCATTTCTGGTTTTGACACTTTATTCAGCATGGCCCTTTTGACCGATGGGAAGCGAGACTTCTTTGTAGCGCTGATTTGCCTTTCCAGGTTGCTTGGTTGGCCAAAAAGGGCGTATGCGTTTTTTCCTGAATATATTCAGGAAAAAACGCATACGCCCTTTTTGGCCAAGGGCATCATTGTCGAGGTTTTGCCGCTTTTCCTGTGCTTTAAAGGCGATTCGAATCTACCTCCTGAAATCGGTTTCCTGCAATTCTGCCTTGCTTTCAAATCCTCTTCGTAGCCTTCCCTCCATATATTTGTGGACGAGAGTTATCATTTCTAACTCTGCAGGTTTGTGAA
Organism: Balaenoptera borealis; assembly: GCF_965194805.1. NCBI lineage: Eukaryota > Metazoa > Chordata > Mammalia > Artiodactyla > Balaenopteridae > Balaenoptera > Balaenoptera borealis. The sequence goes on along the minus strand of NW_028123474.1, from coordinate 83,959 downwards.
TTGCAGTGCCCCTGAGCTCCATTTTTCAACTCGCTTTCTTGGGAGCTGGCCGCAAAAGCGCAGGATTGCTTCAGGCCCTATTCTGGCTCCGGGCGGCAGGCTGAGCCTGTGGTTAATTCTGCTTCCTGATGGGAAAATAGAGTGACCTGTGCCTGTCCCAACACCTAGAGCTAGACTCTCATTGGTTCCCCCTCTTCCCGTTCATCCTCAGGACAAATTGCAACGTGTACGGAACAGGAGGTTAAAGGTGCTGATTCTCCAAGGAGGGAGATTGCTAGTAAAGCGGCTGGAATGGCGAACCGGAGCTCAAGGAGATGAGAAATGAGGTGCGTTTTAGAAACCTTTCCCGGTCACACGGTGTACCATCTTCTGGGTTGCTCGTGCATGTTTTCGACGTAGGAAGATGCCCTTGAACCTGGAGATTTGGGACCCATGGGATGGGTACCACGCCGAATTACTTTAAAGGGTCTGCGTTAGCTCACCCAACCTCACCAAACCTCTCAGCCCCAAGAGTGTCCACCCTTATGTCTCAATCAGCTGTGGGTCTAGATATGGTCAATCCAGGTGGCATCGCAGCCCCTGAACGAATTTTGTAAGAATTTCTCTCTATTTCACTGTCTTTGTTTCACGGGTTTTTAAAAGTAATTCATTTTTATAATAGGGTTTAGCTGCTTTGCACTGCTGTGTTTATGCCGCTTTACACCCACTTGACTCACTTACAGAGAGATATCAATACATAGGTTTTAAGATTCTTACTAGTCAGATATATTCTTGGGCGGTGAATAGGGGGCGTTGAGTCCAGTTCACTGAGCAAGGAGTAGGTCTTGTCTATTACATATTGGGTTTATGGAACGGTATCTGAGCTAATTTGAAACCCTTGTTTTATGCATCACCCCACCTCTCCTTTCCCGTTAAGCAGCCATAGTGTGTTTTCTAAACGTGCGACTCTGTTCTGTTTTGTAATTCAGTTCAAGGGTAGCGGTTTTTACATTCTCTCTGTAAGTGATATCTTATGATAAGTGTCTTTTTCTGTGTGACTTATTTCACTTAGAATCGTCGTACCTAAATCCACTCATCATGCTGCTCCTAGCCTTATGACGTTGATTTCATGGCTGAGTGATATTCCATTGTACATAAGGACCACAACTTCTTTATCCATTCTTCTCTTTCCTGGGATGTTTAAGGTGTAACGAAGTGGAGGTTCTTGTCAACAGAGCAGCCCTAAACTTTGGGGTGCCTGTGTCTTGCTGATTTTTAGTTTTCCCAATTTATACGCCCATGAGTGGAAGTGCCCTATGCTCTCTAAGCTGAGTTTTTTAGATGTTTCAGGACACACCGTACACTTCTCCAGAGTGGCTGTTGGCAATTTACAGCCCGCCCATCAGCGTAGCAAGGCTCCCATTTCTCCATGGCCTGTCCTGCATTTCTGGTTTTGACACTTTATTCAGCATCGCCCTTTTGACCGATGGGAAGCGAGACTTCTTTGTAGCGCTGATTTGCCTTTCCAGGTTGCTTGGTTGGCCAAAAAGGGCGTATGCGTTTTTTCCTGAATATATTCAGGAAAAAACGCATACGCCCTTTTTGGCCAAGGGCATCATTGTCGAGGTTTTGCCGCTTTTCCTGTGCTTTAAAGGCGATTCGAATCTACCTCCTGAAATCGGTTTCCTGCAATTCTGCCTTGCTTTCAAATCCTCTTCGTAGCCTTCCCTCCATATATTTGTGGACGAGAGTTATCATTTCTAACTCTGCAGGTTTGTGAATTGCAGTGCCCCTGAGCTCCATTTTTCAACTCGCTTTCTTGGGAGCTGGCCGCAAAAGCGCAGGATTGCTTCAGGCCCTATTCTGGCTCCGGGCGGCAGGCTGAGCCTGTGGTTAATTCTGCTTCCTGATGGGAAAATAGAGTGACCTGTGCCTGTCCCAACACCTAGAGCTAGACTCTCATTGGTTCCCCCTCTTCCCGTTCATCCTCAGGACAAATTGCAACGTGTACGGAACAGGAGGTTAAAGGTGCTGATTCTCCAAGGAGGGAGATTGCTAGTAAAGCGGCTGGAATGGCGAACCGGAGCTCAAGGAGATGAGAAATGAGGTGCGTTTTAGAAACCTTTCCCGGTCACACGGTGTACCATCTTCTGGGTTTCTCGTGCATGTTTTCGACGTAGGAAGATGCCCTTGAACCTGGAGATTTGGGACCCATGGGATGGGTACCACGCCGAATTACTTTAAAGGGTCTGCGTTAGCTCACCCAACCTCACCAAACCTCTCAGCCCCAAGAGTGTCCACCCTTATGTCTCAATCAGCTGTGGGTCTAGATATGGTCAATCCAGGTGGCATCGCAGCCCCTGAACGAATTTTGTAAGAATTTCTCTCTCTTTCACTGTCTTTGTTTCACGGGTTTTTAAAAGTAATTGATTTTTATAATAGGGTTTAGCTGCTTTGCACTGCTGTGTTTATGCCGCTTTACACCCACTTGACTCACTTACAGAGAGATATCAATACATAGGTTTTAAGATTCTTACTAGTCAGATATATTCTTGGGCGGTGAATAGGGGGCGTTGAGTCCAGTTCACTGAGCAAGGAGTAGGTCTTGTCTATTACATATTGGGTTTATGGAACGGTATCTGAGCTAATTTGAAACCCTTGTTTTATGCATCACCCCACCTCACCTTTCCCGTTAAGCAGCCATAGTGTGTTTTCTAAACGTGCGACTCTGTTCTGTTTTGTAATTCAGTTCAAGGGTAGCGGTTTTTACATTCCCTCTGTAAGTGATATCTTATGATAAGTGTCTTTTTCTGTGTGACTTATTTCACTTAGAATCGTCGTACCTAAATCCACTCATCATGCTGCTCCTAGCCTTATGATGTTGATTTCATGGCTGAGTGATATTCCATTGTACATAAGGACCACAACTTCTTTATCCATTCTTCTCTTTCCTTGGATGTTTAAGGTGTAACGAAGTGGAGGTTCTTGTCAACAGAGCAGCCCTAAACTTTGGGGTGCCTGTGTCTTGCTGATTTTTAGTTTTCCCAATTTATACGCCCATGAGTGGAAGTGCCCTATGCTCTCTAAGCTGAGTTTTTTAGATGTTTCAGGACACACCGTACACTTCTCCAGAGTGGCTGTTGGCAATTTACAGCCCGCCCATCAGCGTAGCAAGGCTCCCATTTCTCCATGGCCTGTCCTGCATTTCTGGTTTTGACACTTTATTCAGCATGGCCCTTTTGACCGATGGGAAGCGAGACTTCTTTGTAGCGCTGATTTGCCTTTCCAGGTTGCTTGGTTGGCCAAAAAGGGCGTATGCGTTTTTTCCTGAATATATTCAGGAAAAAACGCATACGCCCTTTTTGGCCAAGGGCATCATTGTCGAGGTTTTGCCGCTTTTCCTGTGCTTTAAAGGCGATTCGAATCTACCTCCTGAAATCGGTTTCCTGCAATTCTGCCTTGCTTTCAAATCCTCTTCGTAGCCTTCCCTCCATATATTTGTGGACGAGAGTTATCATTTCTAACTCTGCAGGTTTGTGAATTGCAGTGCCCCTGAGCTCCATTTTTCAACTCGCTTTCTTGGGAGCTGGCCGCAAAAGCGCAGGATTGCTTCAGGCCCTATTCTGGCTCCGGGCGGCAGGCTGAGCCTGTGGTTAATTCTGCTACCTGATGGGAAAATAGAGTGACCTGTGCCTGTCCCAACACCTAGAGCTAGTCTCTCATTGGTTCCCCCTCTTCCCGTTCATCCTCAGGACAAATTGCAACGTGTACGGAACAGGAGGTTAAAGGTGCTGATTCTCCAAGGAGGGAGATTGCTAGTAAAGCGGCTGGAATGGCGAACCGGAGCACAAGGAGATGAGAAATGAGGTGCGTTTTAGAAACCTTTCCCGGTCACACGGTGTACCATCTTCTGGGTTTCTCGTGCATGTTTTCGATGTAGGAAGATGCCCTTGACCCTGGAGATTTGGGACCCATGGGATGGGTACCACGCCGTATTACTTTAAAGGGTCTGCGTTTGCTCACCCAACCTCACCAAACCTCTCAGCCCCAAGAGTGTCCACCCTTATGTCTCAGTCATCTGTGGGTCTAGATATGGTCAATCCAGCTGGCATCGCAGCACCTGAACGAATTTTGTAAGAATTTCTCTCTCTTTCACTGTCTTTGTTTCACGGGTTTTTAAAAGTAATTGATTTTTATAATGGGGTTTAGCTGCTTTGCACTGCTGTGTTTATGCCGCTTTACACCTACTTGACTCACTTACAGAGAGATATCACTACATAGGTTTTAAGATTCTTACTAGTCAGATATATTCTTGGGCGGTGAATAGGGGTTGTTGAGTCCAGTTCACTGAGCAAGGAGTAGGTCTTTTCTATTACATATTGGGTTTATGGAACGGTATCTGAGCTAATTTGAAACCCTTGTTTTATGCATCACCCCACCTCACCTTTCCCGTTAAGCAGCCATAGTGTGTTTTCTAAACGTGCGACTCTGTTCTGTTTTGTAATTCAGTTCAAGGGTAGCGGTTTTTACATTCTCTCTGTAAGTGATATCTTATGATAAGTGTCTTTTTCTGTGTGACTTATTTCACTTAGAATCGTCGTACCTAAATCCACTCATCATGCTGCTCCTAGCCTTATGACGTTGATTTCATGGCTGAGTGATATTCCATTGTACATAAGGACCACAACTTCTTTATCCATTCTTCTCTTTCCTGGGATGTTTAAGGTGTAACGAAGTGGAGGTTCTTGTCAACAGAGCAGCCCTAAACTTTGGGGTGCCTGTGTCTTGCTGATTTTTAGTTTTCCCAATTTATACGCCCATGAGTGGAAGTGCCCTATGCTCTCTAAGCTGAGTTTTTTAGATGTTTCAGGACACACCGTACACTTCTCCAGAGTGGCTGTTGGCAATTTACAGCCCGCCCATCAGCGTAGCAAGGCTCCCATTTCTCCATGGCCTGTCCTGCATTTCTGGTTTTGACACTTTATTCAGCATGGCCCTTTTGACTGATGGGAAGCGAGACTTCTTTGTAGCGCTGATTTGCCTTTCCAGGTTGCTTGGTTGGCCAAAAAGGGCGTATGCGTTTTTTCCTGAATATATTCAGGAAAAAACGCATACGCCCTTTTTGGCCAAGGGCATCATTGTCGAGGTTTTGCCGCTTTTCCTGTGCTTTAAAGGCGATTCGAATCTACCTCCTGAAATCGGTTTCCTGCAATTCTGCCTTGCTTTCAAATCCTCTTCGTAGCCTTCCCTCCATATATTTGTGGACGAGAGTTATCATTTCTAACTCTGCAGGTTTGTGAATTGCAGTGCCCCTGAGCTCCATTTTTCAACTCGCTTTCTTGGGAGCTGGCCGCAAAAGCGCAGGATTGCTTCAGGCCCTATTCTGGCTCCGGGCGGCAGGCTGAGCCTGTGGTTAATTCTTCTTCCTGATGGGAAAATAGAGTGACCTGTGCCTGTCCTAACACCTAGAGCTAGTCTCTCATTGGTTCCCCCTCTTCCCGTTCATCCTCAGGACAAATTGCAACGTGTACGGAACAGGAGGTTAAAGGTGCTGATTCTCCAAGGAGGGAGATTGCTAGTAAAGCGGCTGGAATGGCGAACCGGAGCACAAGGAGATGAGAAATGAGGTGCGTTTTAGAAACCTTTCCCGGTCACACGGTGTACCATCTTCTGGGTTGCTCGTGCATGTTTTTGACGTAGGAAGATGCCCTTGAACCTGGAGATTTGGGACCCATGGGATGGGTACCACGCCGTATTACTTTAAAGGGTCTGCGTTAGCTCACCCAACCTCACCAAACCTCTCAGCCCCAAGAGTGTCCACCCTTATGTCTCAGTCATCTGTGGGTCTAGATATGGTCAATCCAGGTGGCATCGCAGCCCCTGAACGAATTTTGTAAGAATTTCTCTCTCTTTCACTGTCTTTGTTTCACGGGTTTTTTAAAGTAATTGATTTTTATAATGGGGTTTAGCTGCTTTGCACTGCTGTGTTTATGCCGCTTTACACCTACTTGACTCACTTACAGAGAGATATCAATACATAGGTTTTATGATTCTTACTAGTCAGATATATTCTTGGGCGGTGAATAGGGGGCGTTGAGTCCAGTTCACTGAGCAAGGAGTAGGTCTGGTCTATTACATATTGGGTTTATGGAACGGTATCTGAGCTAATTTGAAACCCTTGTTTTATGCATCACCCCACCTCACCTTTCCCGTTAAGCAGCCATAGTGTGTTTTCTAAACGTGCGACTCTGTTCTGTTTTGTAATTCAGTTCAAGGGTAGCGGTTTTTACATTCCCTCTGTAAGTGATATCTTATGATAAGTGTCTTTTTCTGTGTGACTTATTTCACTTAGAATCGTCGTACCTAAATCCACTCATCATGCTGCTCCTAGCCTTATGACGTTGATTTCATGGCTGAGTGATATTCCATTGTACATAAGGACCACAACTTCTTTATCCATTCTTCTCTTTCCTGGGATGTTTAAGGTGTAACGAAGTGGAGGTTCTTGTCAACAGAGCAGCCCTAAACTTTGGGGTGCCTGTGTCTTGCTGATTTTTAGTTTTCCCAATTTATACGCCCATGAGTGGAAGTGCCCTATGCTCTCTAAGCTGAGTTTTTTAGATGTTTCAGGACACACCGTACACTTCTCCAGAGTGGCTGTTGGCAATTTACAGCCCGCCCATCAGCGTAGCAAGGCTCCCATTTCTCCATGGCCTGTCCTGCATTTCTGGTTTTGACACTTTATTCAGCATGGCCCTTTTGACCGATGGGAAGCGAGACTTCTTTGTAGTGCTGATTTGCCTTTCCAGGTTGCTTGGTTGGCCAAAAAGGGCGTATGCGTTTTTTCCTGAATATATTCAGGAAAAAACGCATACGCCCTTTTTGGCCAAGGGCATCATTGTCGAGGTTTTGCCGCTTTTCCTGTGCTTTAAAGGCGATTCGAATCTACCTCCTGAAATCGGTTTCCTGCAATTCTGCCTTGCTTTCAAATCCTCTTCGTAGCCTTCCCTCCATATATTTGTGGACGAGAGTTATCATTTCTAACTCTGCAGGTTTGTGAATTGCAGTGCCCCTGAGCTCCATTTTTCAACTCGCTTTCTTGGGAGCTGGCCGCAAAAGCGCAGGATTGCTTCAGGCCCTATTCTGGCTCCGGGCGGCAGGCTGAGCCTGTGGTTAATTCTGCTTCCTGATGGGAAAATAGAGTGACCTGTGCCTGTCCCAACACCTAGAGCTAGACTCTCATTGGTTCCCCCTCTTCCCGTTCATCCTCAGGACAAATTGCAACGTGTACGGAACAGGAGGTTAAAGGTGCTGATTCTCCAAGGAGGGAGATTGCTAGTAAAGCGGCTGGAATGGCGAACCGGAGCTCAAGGAGATGAGAAATGAGGTGCGTTTTAGAAACCTTTCCCGGTCACACGGTGTACCATCTTCTGGGTTTCTCGTGCATGTTTTCGACGTAGGAAGATGCCCTTGAACCTGGAGATTTGGGACCCATGGGATGGGTACCACGCCGAATTACTTTAAAGGGTCTGCGTTAGCTCACCCAACCTCACCAAACCTCTCAGCCCCAAGAGTGTCCACCCTTATGTCTCAATCAGCTGTGGGTCTAGATATGGTCAATCCAGGTGGCATCGCAGCCCCTGAACGAATTTTGTAAGAATTTCTCTCTATTTCACTGTCTTTGTTTCACGGGTTTTTAAAAGTAATTGATTTTTATAATAGGGTTTAGCTGCTTTGCACTGCTGTGTTTATGCCGCTTTACACCCACTTGACTCACTTACAGAGAGATATCAATACATAGGTTTTAAGATTCTTACTAGTCAGATATATTCTTGGGCGGTGAATAGGGGGCGTTGAGTCCAGTTCACTGAGCAAGGAGTAGGTCTGGTCTATTACATATTGGGTTTATGGAACGGTATCTGAGCTAATTTGAAACCCTTGTTTTATGCATCACCCCACCTCACCTTTCCCGTTAAGCAGCCATAGTGTGTTTTCTAAATGTGCGACTCTGTTCTGTTTTGTAATTCAGTTCAAGGGTAGCGGTTTTTACATTCCCTCTGTAAGTGATATCTTATGATAAGTGTCTTTTTCTGTGTGACTTATTTCACTTAGAATCGTCGTACCTAAATCCACTCATCATGCTGCTCCTAGCCTTATGACGTTGATTTCATGGCTGAGTGATATTCCATTGTACATAAGGACCACAACTTCTTTATCCATTCTTCTCTTTCCTGGGATGTTTAAGGTGTAACGAAGTGGAGGTTCTTGTCAACAGAGCAGCCCTAAACTTTGGGGTGCCTGTGTCTTGCTGATTTTTAGTTTTCCCAATTTATACGCCCATGAGTGGAAGTGCCCTATGCTCTCTAAGCTGAGTTTTTTAGATGTTTCAGGACACACCGTACACTTCTCCAGAGTGGCTGTTGGCAATTTACAGCCCGCCCATCAGCGTAGCAAGGCTCCCATTTCTCCATGGCCTGTCCTGCATTTCTGGTTTTGACACTTTATTCAGCATGGCCCTTTTGACCGATGGGAAGCGAGACTTCTTTGTAGCGCTGATTTGCCTTTCCAGGTTGCTTGGTTGGCCAAAAAGGGCGTATGCGTTTTTTCCTGAATATATTCAGGAAAAAACGCATACGCCCTTTTTGGCCAAGGGCATCATTGTCGAGGTTTTGCCGCTTTTCCTGTGCTTTAAAGGCGATTCGAATCTACCTCCTGAAATCGGTTTCCTGCAATTCTGCCTTGCTTTCAAATCCTCTTCGTAGCCTTCCCTCCATATATTTGTGGACGAGAGTTATCATTTCTAACTCTGCAGGTTTGTGAATTGCAGTGCCCCTGAGCTCCATTTTTCAACTCGCTTTCTTGGGAGCTGGCCGCAAAAGCGCAGGATTGCTTCAGGCCCTATTCTGGCTCCGGGCGGCAGGCTGAGCCTGTGGTTAATTCTGCTACCTGATGGGAAAATAGAGTGACCTGTGCCTGTCCCAACACCTAGAGCTAGTCTCTCATTGGTTCCCCCTCTTCCCGTTCATCCTCAGGACAAATAGCAACGTGTACGGAACAGGAGGTTAAAGGTGCTGATTCTCCAAGGAGGGAGATTGCTAGTAAAGCGGCTGGAATGGCGAACCGGAGCACAAGGAGATGAGAAATGAGGTGCGTTTTAGAAACCTTTCCCGGTCACACGGTGTACCATCTTCTGGGTTTCTCGTGCATGTTTTCGATGTAGGAAGATGCCCTTGACCCTGGAGATTTGGGACCCATGGGATGGGTACCACGCCGTATTACTTTAAAGGGTCTGCGTTTGCTCACCCAACCTCACCAAACCTCTCAGCCCCAAGAGTGTCCACCCTTATGTCTCAGTCATCTGTGGGTCTAGATATGGTCAATCCAGGTGGCATCGCAGCACCTGAACGAATTTTGTAAGAATTTCTCTCTCTTTCACTGTCTTTGTTTCACGGGTTTTTAAAAGTAATTGATTTTTATAATGGGGTTTAGCTGCTTTGCACTGCTGTGTTTATGCCGCTTTACACCTACTTGACTCACTTACAGAGAGATATCACTACATAGGTTTTAAGATTCTTACTAGTCAGATATATTCTTGGGCGGTGAATAGGGGTTGTTGAGTCCAGTTCACTGAGCAAGGAGTAGGTCTTTTCTATTACATATTGGGTTTATGGAACGGTATCTGAGCTAATTTGAAACCCTTGTTTTATGCATCACCCCACCTCACCTTTCCCGTTAAGCAGCCATAGTGTGTTTTCTAAACGTGCGACTCTGTTCTGTTTTGTAATTCAGTTCAAGGGTAGCGGTTTTTACATTCTCTCTGTAAGTGATATCTTATGATAAGTGTCTTTTTCTGTGTGACTTATTTCACTTAGAATCGTCGTACCTAAATCCACTCATCATGCTGCTCCTAGCCTTATGACGTTGATTTCATGGCTGAGTGATATTCCATTGTACATAAGGACCACAACTTCTTTATCCATTCTTCTCTTTCCTGGGATGTTTAAGGTGTAACGAAGTGGAGGTTCTTGTCAACAGAGCAGCCCTAAACTTTGGGGTGCCTGTGTCTTGCTGATTTTTAGTTTTCCCAATTTATACGCCCATGAGTGGAAGTGCCCTATGCTCTCTAAGCTGAGTTTTTTAGATGTTTCAGGACACACCGTACACTTCTCCAGAGTGGCTGTTGGCAATTTACAGCCCGCCCATCAGCGTAGCAAGGCTCCCATTTCTCCATGGCCTGTCCTGCATTTCTGGTTTTGACACTTTATTCAGCATGGCCCTTTTGACTGATGGGAAGCGAGACTTCTTTGTAGCGCTGATTTGCCTTTCCAGGTTGCTTGGTTGGCCAAAAAGGGCGTATGCGTTTTTTCCTGAATATATTCAGGAAAAAACGCATACGCCCTTTTTGGCCAAGGGCATCATTGTCGAGGTTTTGCCGCTTTTCCTGTGCTTTAAAGGCGATTCGAATCTACCTCCTGAAATCGGTTTCCTGCAATTCTGCCTTGCTTTCAAATCCTCTTCGTAGCCTTCCCTCCATATATTTGTGGACGAGAGTTATCATTTCTAACTCTGCAGGTTTGTGAATTGCAGTGCCCCTGAGCTCCATTTTTCAACTCGCTTTCTTGGGAGCTGGCCGCAAAAGCGCAGGATTGCTTCAGGCCCTATTCTGGCTCCGGGCGGCAGGCTGAGCCTGTGGTTAATTCTGCTTCCTGATGGGAAAATAGAGTGACCTGTGCCTGTCCCAACACCTAGAGCTAGTCTCTCATTGGTTCCCCCTCTTCCCGTTCATCCTCAGGACAAATTGCAACGTGTTCGGAACAGGAGGTTAAAGGTGCTGATTCTCCAAGGAGGGAGATTGCTAGTAAAGCGGCTGGAATGGCGAACCGGAGCACAAGGAGATGAGAAATGAGGTGCGTTTTAGAAACCTTTCCCGGTCACACGGTGTACCATCTTCTGGGTTTCTCGTGCATGTTTTCGACGTAGGAAGATGCCCTTGACCCTGGAGATTTGGGACCCATGGGATGGGTACCACGCCGTATTACTTTACAGGGTCTGCGTTAGCTCACCCAACCTCACCAAACCTCTCAGCCCCAAGAGTGTCCACCCTTATGTCTCAATCAGCTGTGGGTCTAGATATGGTCAATCCAGGTGGCATCGCAGCCCCTGAACGAATTTTGTAAGAATTTCTCTCTCTTTCACTGTCTTTGTTTCACGGGTTTTTAAAAGTAATTGATTTTTATAATAGGGTTTAGCTGCTTTGCACTGCTGTGTTTATGCCGCTTTACACCCACTTGACTCACTTACAGAGAGATATCAATACATAGGTTTTAAGATTCTTACTAGTCAGATATATTCTTGGGCGGTGAATAGGGGGCGTTGAGTCCAGTTCACTGAGCAAGGAGTAGGTCTGGTCTATTACATATTGGGTTTATGGAACGGTATCTGAGCTAATTTGAAACCCTTGTTTTATGCATCACCCCACCTCACCTTTCCCGTTAAGCAGCCATAGTGTGTTTTCTAAACGTGCGACTCTGTTCTGTTTTGTAATTCAGTTCAAGGGTAGCGGTTTTTACATTCTCTCTGTAAGTGATATCTTATGATAAGTGTCTTTTTCTGTGTGACTTATTTCACTTAGAATCGTCGTACCTAAATCCACTCATCATGCTGCTCCTAGCCTTATGACGTTGATTTCATGGCTGAGTGATATTCCATTGTACATAAGGACCACAACTTCTTTATCCATTCTTCTCTTTCCTGGGATGTTTAAGGTGTAACGAAGTGGAGGTTCTTGTCAACAGAGCAGCCCTAAACTTTGGGGTGCCTGTGTCTTGCTGATTTTTAGTTTTCCCAATTTATACGCCCATGAGTGGAAGTGCCCTATGCTCTCTAAGCTGAGTTTTTTAGATGTTTCAGGACACACCGTACACTTCTCCAGAGTGGCTGTTGGCAATTTACAGCCCGCCCATCAGCGTAGCAAGGCTCCCATTTCTCCATGGCCTGTCCTGCATTTCTGGTTTTGACACTTTATTCAGCATGGCCCTTTTGACCGATGGGAAGCGAGACTTCTTTGTAGCGCTGATTTGCCTTTCCAGGTTGCTTGGTTGGCCAAAAAGGGCGTATGCGTTTTTTCCTGAATATATTCAGGAAAAAACGCATACGCCCTTTTTGGCCAAGGGCATCATTGTCGAGGTTTTGCCGCTTTTCCTGTGCTTTAAAGGCGATTCGAATCTACCTCCTGAAATCGGTTTCCTGCAATTCTGCCTTGCTTTCAAATCCTCTTCGTTGCCTTCCCTCCATATATTTGTGGACGAGAGTTATCATTTCTAACTCTGCAGGTTTGTGAATTGCAGTGCCCCTGAGCTCCATTTTTCAACTCGCTTTCTTGGGAGCTGGCCGCAAAAGCGCAGGATTGCTTCAGGCCCTATTCTGGCTCCGGGCGGCAGGCTGAGCCTGTGGTTAATTCTTCTTCCTGATGGGAAAATAGAGTGACCTGTGCCTGTCCTAACACCTAGAGCTAGTCTCTCATTGGTTCCCCCTCTTCCCGTTCATCCTCAGGACAAATTGCAACGTGTACGGAACAGGAGGTTAAAGGTGCTGATTCTCCAAGGAGGGAGATTGCTAGTAAAGCGGCTGGAATGGCGAACCGGAGCACAAGGAGATGAGAAATGAGGTGCGTTTTAGAAACCTTTCCCGGTCACACGGTGTACCATCTTCTGGGTTGCTCGTGCATGTTTTTGACGTAGGAAGATGCCCTTGAACCTGGAGATTTGGGACCCATGGGATGGGTACCACGCCGTATTACTTTAAAGGGTCTGCGTTTGCTCACCCAACCTCACCAAACCTCTCAGCCCCAAGAGTGTCCACCCTTATGTCTCAGTCATCTGTGGGTCTAGATATGGTCAATCCAGGTGGCATCGCAGCCTCTGAACGAATTTTGTAAGAATTTCTCTCTCTTTCACTGTCTTTGTTTCACGGGTTTTTTAAAGTAATTGATTTTTATAATGGGGTTTAGCTGCTTTGCACTGCTGTGTTTATGCCGCTTTACACCTACTTGACTCACTTACAGAGAGATATCAATACATAGGTTTTATGATTCTTACTAGTCAGATATATTCTTGGGCGGTGAATAGGGGGCGTTGAGTCCAGTTCACTGAGCAAGGAGTAGGTCTTGTCTATTACATATTGGGTTTATGGAACGGTATCTGAGCTAATTTGAAACCCTTGTTTTATGCATCACCCCACCTCACCTTTCCCGTTAAGCAGCCATAGTGTGTTTTCTAAACGTGCGACTCTGTTCTGTTTTGTAATTCAGTTCAAGGGTAGCGGTTTTTACATTCCCTCTGTAAGTGATATCTTATGATAAGTGTCTTTTTCTGTGTGACTTATTTCACTTAGAATCGTCGTACCTAAATCCACTCATCATGCTGCTCCTAGCCTTATGACGTTGATTTCATGGCTGAGTGATATTCCATTGTACATAAGGACCACAACTTCTTTATCCATTCTTCTCTTTCCTGGGATGTTTAAGGTGTAACGAAGTGGAGGTTCTTGTCAACAGAGCAGCCCTAAACTTTGGGGTGCCTGTGTCTTGCTGATTTTTAGTTTTCCCAATTTATACGCCCATGAGTGGAAGTGCCCTATGCTCTCTAAGCTGAGTTTTTTAGATGTTTCAGGACACACCGTACACTTCTCCAGAGTGGCTGTTGGCAATTTACAGCCCGCCCATCAGCGTAGCAAGGCTCCCATTTCTCCATGGCCTGTCCTGCATTTCTGGTTTTGACACTTTATTCAGCATGGCCCTTTTGACCGATGGGAAGCGAGACTTCTTTGTAGCGCTGATTTGCCTTTCCAGGTTGCTTGGTTGGCCAAAAAGGGCGTATGCGTTTTTTCCTGAATATATTCAGGAAAAAACGCATACGCCCTTTTTGGCCAAGGGCATCATTGTCGAGGTTTTGCCGCTTTTCCTGTGCTTTAAAGGCGATTCGAATCTACCTCCTGAAATCGGTTTCCTGCAATTCTGCCTTGCTTTCAAATCCTCTTCGTAGCCTTCCCTCCATATATTTGTGGACGAGAGTTATCATTTCTAACTCTGCAGGTTTGTGAATTGCAGTGCCCCTGAGCTCCATTTTTCAACTCGCTTTCTTGGGAGCTGGCCGCAAAAGCGCAGGATTGCTTCAGGCCCTATTCTGGCTCCAGGCGGCAGGCTGAGCCTGTGGTTAATTCTGCTTCCTGATGGGAAAATAGAGTGACCTGTGCCTGTCCCAACACCTAGAGCTAGTCTCTCATTGGTTCCCCCTCTTCCCGTTCATCCTCAGGACAAATTGCAACGTGTTCGGAACAGGAGGTTAAAGGTGCTGATTCTCCAAGGAGGGAGATTGCTAGTAAAGTGGCTGGAATGGCGAACCGGAGCACAAGGAGATGAGAAATGAGGTGCGTTTTAGAAACCTTTCCCGGTCACACGGTGTACCATCTTCTGGGTTTCTCGTGCATGTTTTCGACGTAGGAAGATGCCCTTGACCCTGGAGATTTGGGACCCATGGGATGGGTACCACGCCGAATTACTTTAAAGGGTCTGCGTTAGCTCACCCAACCTCACCAAACCTCTCAGCCCCAAGAGTGTCCACCCTTATGTCTCAATCAGCTGTGGGTCTAGATATGGTCAATCCAGGTGGCATCGCAGCCCCTGAACGAATTTTGTAAGAATTTCTCTCTCTTTCACTGTCTTTGTTTCACGGGTTTTTTAAAGTAATTGATTTTTATAATGGGGTTTACCTGCTTTGCACTGCTGTGTTTATGCCGCTTTACACCTACTTGACTCACTTACAGAGAGATATCAATACATAGGTTTTATGATTCTTACTAGTCAGATATATTCTTGGGCGGTGAATAGGGGGCGTTGAGTCCAGTTCACTGAGCAAGGAGTAGGTCTTGTCTATTACATATTGGGTTTATGGAACGGTATCTGAGCTAATTTGAAACCCTTGTTTTATGCATCACCCCACCTCACCTTTCCCGTTAAGCAGCCATAGTGTGTTTTCTAAACGTGCGACTCTGTTCTGTTTTGTAATTCAGTTCAAGGGTAGCGGTTTTTACATTCCCTCTGTAAGTGATATCTTATGATAAGTGTCTTTTTCTGTGTGACTTATTTCACTTAGAATCGTCGTACCTAAATCCACTCATCATGCTGCTCCTAGCCTTATGACGTTGATTTCATGGCTGAGTGATATTCCATTGTACATAAGGACCACAACTTCTTTATCCATTCTTCTCTTTCCTGGGATGTTTAAGGTGTAACGAAGTGGAGGTTCTTGTCAACAGAGCAGCCCTAAACTTTGGGGTGCCTGTGTCTTGCTGATTTTTAGTTTTCCCAATTTATACGCCCATGAGTGGAAGTGCCCTATGCTCTCTAAGCTGAGTTTTTTAGATGTTTCAGGACACACCGTACACTTCTCCAGAGTGGCTGTTGGCAATTTACAGCCCGCCCATCAGCGTAGCAAGGCTCCCATTTCTCCATGGCCTGTCCTGCATTTCTGGTTTTGACACTTTATTCAGCATGGCCCTTTTGACCGATGGGAAGCGAGACTTCTTTGTAGCGCTGATTTGCCTTTCCAGGTTGCTTGGTTGGCCAAAAAGGGCGTATGCGTTTTTTCCTGAATATATTCAGGAAAAAACGCATACGCCCTTTTTGGCCAAGGGCATCATTGTCGAGGTTTTGCCGCTTTTCCTGTGCTTTAAAGGCGATTCGAATCTACCTCCTGAAATCGGTTTCCTGCAATTCTGCCTTGCTTTCAAATCCTCTTCGTAGCCTTCCCTCCATATATTTGTGGACGAGAGTTATCATTTCTAACTCTGCAGGTTTGTGAATTGCAGTGCCCCTGAGCTCCATTTTTCAACTCGCTTTCTTGGGAGCTGGCCGCAAAAGCGCAGGATTGCTTCAGGCCCTATTCTGGCTCCAGGCGGCAGGCTGAGCCTGTGGTTAATTCTGCTTCCTGATGGGAAAATAGAGTGACCTGTGCCTGTCCCAACACCTAGAGCTAGTCTCTCATTGGTTCCCCCTCTTCCCGTTCATCCTCAGGACAAATTGCAACGTGTTCGGAACAGGAGGTTAAAGGTGCTGATTCTCCAAGGAGGGAGATTGCTAGTAAAGCGGCTGGAATGGCGAACCGGAGCACAAGGAGATGAGAAATGAGGTGCGTTTTAGAAACCTTTCCCGGTCACACGGTGTACCATCTTCTGGGTTTCTCGTGCATGTTTTCGACGTAGGAAGATGCCCTTGAACCTGGAGATTTGGGACCCATGGGATGGGTACCACGCCGTATTACTTTACAGGGTCTGCGTTAGCTCACCCAACCTCACCAAACCTCTCAGCCCCAAGAGTGTCCACCCTTATGTCTCAATCAGCTGTGGGTCTAGATATGGTCAATCCAGGTGGCATCGCAGCCCCTGAACGAATTTTGTAAGAATTTCTCTCTCTTTCACTGTCTTTGTTTCACGGGTTTTTAAAAGTAATTGATTTTTATAATAGGGTTTAGCTGCTTTGCACTGCTGTGTTTATGCCGCTTTTCACCCACTTGACTCACTTACAGAGAGATATCAATACATAGGTTTTAAGATTCTTACTAGTCAGATATATTCTTGGGCGGTGAATAGGGGGCGTTGAGTCCAGTTCACTGAGCAAGGAGTAGGTCTGGTCTATTACATATTGGGTTTATGGAACGGTATCTGAGCTAATTTGAAACCCTTGTTTTATGCATCACCCCACCTCACCTTTCCCGTTAAGCAGCCATAGTGTGTTTTCTAAACGTGCGACTCTGTTCTGTTTTGTAATTCAGTTCAAGGGTAGCGGTTTTTACATTCTCTCTGTAAGTGATATCTTATGATAAGTGTCTTTTTCTGTGTGACTTATTTCACTTAGAATCGTCGTACCTAAATCCACTCATCATGCTGCTCCTAGCCTTATGACGTTGATTTCATGGCTGAGTGATATTCCATTGTACATAAGGACCACAACTTCTTTATCCATTCTTCTCTTTCCTGGGATGTTTAAGGTGTAACGAAGTGGAGGTTCTTGTCAACAGAGCAGCCCTAAACTTTGGGGTGCCTGTGTCTTGCTGATTTTTAGTTTTCCCAATTTATACGCCCATGAGTGGAAGTGCCCTATGCTCTCTAAGCTGAGTTTTTTAGATGTTTCAGGACACACCGTACACTTCTCCAGAGTGGCTGTTGGCAATTTACAGCCCGCCCATCAGCGTAGCAAGGCTCCCATTTCTCCATGGCCTGTCCTGCATTTCTGGTTTTGACACTTTATTCAGCATGGCCCTTTTGACCGATGGGAAGCGAGACTTCTTTGTAGCGCTGATTTGCCTTTCCAGGTTGCTTGGTTGGCCAAAAAGGGCGTATGCGTTTTTTCCTGAATATATTCAGGAAAAAACGCATACGCCCTTTTTGGCCAAGGGCATCATTGTCGAGGTTTTGCCGCTTTTCCTGTGCTTTAAAGGCGATTCGAATCTACCTCCTGAAATCGGTTTCCTGCAATTCTGCCTTGCTTTCAAATCCTCTTCGTAGCCTTCCCTCCATATATTTGTGGACGAGAGTTATCATTTCTAACTCTGCAGGTTTGTGAATTGCAGTGCCCCTGAGCTCCATTTTTCAACTCGCTTTCTTGGGAGCTGGCCGCAAAAGCGCAGGATTGCTTCAGGCCCTATTCTGGCTCCGGGCGGCAGGCTGAGCCTGTGGTTAATTCTGCTTCCTGATGGGAAAATAGAGTGACCTGTGCCTGTCCCAACACCTAGAGCTAGACTCTCATTGGTTCCCCCTCTTCCCGTTCATCCTCAGGACAAATTGCAACGTGTACGGAACAGGAGGTTAAAGGTGCTGATTCTCCAAGGAGGGAGATTGCTAGTAAAGCGGCTGGAATGGCGAACCGGAGCTCAAGGAGATGAGAAATGAGGTGCGTTTTAGAAACCTTTCCCGGTCACACGGTGTACCATCTTCTGGGTTTCTCGTGCATGTTTTCGACATAGGAAGATGCCCTTGAACCTGGAGATTTGGGACCCATGGGATGGGTACCACGCCGAATTACTTTAAAGGGTCTGCGTTAGCTCACCCAACCTCACCAAACCTCTCAGCCCCAAGAGTGTCCACCCTTATGTCTCAATCAGCTGTGGGTCTAGATATGGTCAATCCAGGTGGCATCGCAGCCCCTGAACGAATTTTGTAAGAATTTCTCTCTCTTTCACTGTCTTTGTTTCACGGGTTTTTAAAAGTAATTGATTTTTATAATAGGGTTTAGCTGCTTTGCACTGCTGTGTTTATGCCGCTTTACACCCACTTGACTCACTTACAGAGAGATATCAATACATAGGTTTTAAGATTCTTACTAGTCAGATATATTCTTGGGCGGTGAATAGGGGGCGTTGAGTCCAGTTCACTGAGCAAGGAGTAGGTCTGGTCTATTACATATTGGGTTTATGGAACGGTATCTGAGCTAATTTGAAACCCTTGTTTTATGCATCACCCCACCTCACCTTTCCCGTTAAGCAGCCATAGTGTGTTTTCTAAATGTGCGACTCTGTTCTGTTTTGTAATTCAGTTCAAGGGTAGCGGTTTTTACATTCCCTCTGTAAGTGATATCTTATGATAAGTGTCTTTTTCTGTGTGACTTATTTCACTTAGAATCGTCGTACCTAAATCCACTCATCATGCTGCTCCTAGCCTTATGACGTTGATTTCATGGCTGAGTGATATTCCATTGTACATAAGGACCACAACTTCTTTATCCATTCTTCTCTTTCCTGGGATGTTTAAGGTGTAACGAAGTGGAGGTTCTTGTCAACAGAGCAGCCCTAAACTTTGGGGTGCCTGTGTCTTGCTGATTTTTAGTTTTCCCAATTTATACGCCCATGAGTGGAAGTGCCCTATGCTCTCTAAGCTGAGTTTTTTAGATGTTTCAGGACACACCGTACACTTCTCCAGAGTGGCTGTTGGCAATTTACAGCCCGCCCATCAGCGTAGCAAGGCTCCCATTTCTCCATGGCCTGTCCTGCATTTCTGGTTTTGACACTTTATTCATCATGGCCCTTTTGACCGATGGGAAGCGAGACTTCTTTGTAGCGCTGATTTGCCTTTCCAGGTTGCTTGGTTGGCCAAAAAGGGCGTATGCGTTTTTTCCTGAATATATTCAGGAAAAAACGCATACGCCCTTTTTGGCCAAGGGCATCATTGTCGAGGTTTTGCCGCTTTTCCTGTGCTTTAAAGGCGATTCGAATCTACCTCCTGAAATCGGTTTCCTGCAATTCTGCCTTGCTTTCAAATCCTCTTCGTAGCCTTCCCTCCATATATTTGTGGACGAGAGTTATCATTTCTAACTCTGCAGGTTTGTGAATTGCAGTGCCCCTGAGCTCCATTTTTCAACTCGCTTTCTTGGGAGCTGGCCGCAAAAGCGCAGGATTGCTTCAGGCCCTATTCTGGCTCCGGGCGGCAGGCTGAGCCTGTGGTTAATTCTGCTACCTGATGGGAAAATAGAGTGACCTGTGCCTGTCCCAACACCTAGAGCTAGTCTCTCATTGGTTCCCCCTCTTCCCGTTCATCCTCAGGACAAATTGCAACGTGTACGGAACAGGAGGTTAAAGGTGCTGATTCTCCAAGGAGGGAGATTGCTAGTAAAGCGGCTGGAATGGCGAACCGGAGCACAAGGAGATGAGAAATGAGGTGCGTTTTAGAAACCTTTCCCGGTCACACGGTGTACCATCTTCTGGGTTTCTCGTGCATGTTTTCGACGTAGGAAGATGCCCTTGAACCTGGAGATTTGGGACCCATGGGATGGGTACCACGCCGTATTACTTTACAGGGTCTGCGTTAGCTCACCCAACCTCACCAAACCTCTCAGCCCCAAGAGTGTCCACCCTTATGTCTCAATCAGCTGTGGGTCTAGATATGGTCAATCCAGGTGGCATCGCAGCCCCTGAACGAATTTTGTAAGAATTTCTCTCTCTTTCACTGTCTTTGTTTCACGGGTTTTTAAAAGTAATTGATTTTTATAATAGGGTTTAGCTGCTTTGCACTGCTGTGTTTATGCCGCTTTTCACCCACTTGACTCACTTACAGAGAGATATCAATACATAGGTTTTAAGATTCTTACTAGTCAGATATATTCTTGGGCGGTGAATAGGGGGCGTTGAGTCCAGTTCACTGAGCAAGGAGTAGGTCTGGTCTATTACATATTGGGTTTATGGAACGGTATCTGAGCTAATTTGAAACCCTTGTTTTATGCATCACCCCACCTCACCTTTCCCGTTAAGCAGCCATAGTGTGTTTTCTAAATGTGCGACTCTGTTCTGTTTTGTAATTCAGTTCAAGGGTAGCGGTTTTTACATTCCCTCTGTAAGTGATATCTTATGATAAGTGTCTTTTTCTGTGTGACTTATTTCACTTAGAATCGTCGTACCTAAATCCACTCATCATGCTGCTCCTAGCCTTATGACGTTGATTTCATGGCTGAGTGATATTCCATTGTACATAAGGACCACAACTTCTTTATCCATTCTTCTCTTTCCTGGGATGTTTAAGGTGTAGCGAAGTGGAGGTTCTTGTCAACAGAGCAGCCCTAAACTTTGGGGTGCCTGTGTCTTGCTGATTTTTAGTTTTCCCAATTTATACGCCCATGAGTGGAAGTGCCCTATGCTCTCTAAGCTGAGTTTTTTAGATGTTTCAGGACACACCGTACACTTCTCCAGAGTGGCTGTTGGCAATTTACAGCCCGCCCATCAGCGTAGCAAGGCTCCCATTTCTCCATGGCCTGTCCTGCATTTCTGGTTTTGACACTTTATTCAGCATGGCCCTTTTGACCGATGGGAAGCGAGACTTCTTTGTAGCGCTGATTTGCCTTTCCAGGTTGCTTGGTTGGCCAAAAAGGGCGTATGCGTTTTTTCCTGAATATATTCAGGAAAAAACGCATACGCCCTTTTTGGCCAAGGGCATCATTGTCGAGGTTTTGCCGCTTTTCCTGTGCTTTAAAGGCGATTCGAATCTACCTCCTGAAATCGGTTTCCTGCAATTCTGCCTTGCTTTCAAATCCTCTTCGTTGCCTTCCCTCCATATATTTGTGGACGAGAGTTATCATTTCTAACTCTGCAGGTCTGTGAATTGCAGTGCCCCTGAGCTCCATTTTTCAACTCGCTTTCTTGGGAGCTGGCCGCAAAAGCGCAGGATTGCTTCAGGCCCTATTCTGGCTCCGGGCGGCAGGCTGAGCCTGTGGTTAATTCTGCTACCTGATGGGAAAATAGAGTGACCTGTGCCTGTCCCAACACCTAGAGCTAGTCTCTCATTGGTTCCCCCTCTTCCCGTTCATCCTCAGGACAAATTGCAACGTGTACGGAACAGGAGGTTAAAGGTGCTGATTCTCCAAGGAGGGAGATTGCTAGTAAAGCGGCTGGAATGGCGAACCGGAGCACAAGGAGATGAGAAATGAGGTGCGTTTTAGAAACCTTTCCCGGTCACACAGTGTACCATCTTCTGGGTTTCTCGTGCATGTTTTCGACGTAGGAAGATGCCCTTGAACCTGGAGATTTGGGACCCATGGGATGGGTACCACGCCGTATTACTTTACAGGGTCTGCGTTAGCTCACCCAACCTCACCAAACCTCTCAGCCCCAAGAGTGTCCACCCTTATGTCTCAATCAGCTGTGGGTCTAGATATGGTCAATCCAGGTGGCATCGCAGCCCCTGAACGAATTTTGTAAGAATTTCTCTCTCTTTCACTGTCTTTGTTTCACGGGTTTTTAAAAGTAATTGATTTTTATAATAGGGTTTAGCTGCTTTGCACTGCTGTGTTTATGCCGCTTTTCACCCACTTGACTCACTTACAGAGAGATATCAATACATAGGTTTTAAGATTCTTACTAGTCAGATATATTCTTGGGCGGTGAATAGGGGGCGTTGAGTCCAGTTCACTGAGCAAGGAGTAGGTCTTGTCTATTACATATTGGGTTTATGGAACGGTATCTGAGCTAATTTGAAACCCTTGTTTTATGCATCACCCCACCTCACCTTTCCCGTTAAGCAGCCATAGTGTGTTTTCTAAACGTGCGACTCTGTTCTGTTTTGTAATTCAGTTCAAGGGTAGCGGTTTTTACATTCTCTCTGTAAGTGATATCTTATGATAAGTGTCTTTTTCTGTGTGACTTATTTCACTTAGAATCGTCGTACCTAAATCCACTCATCATGCTGCTCCTAGCCTTATGACGTTGATTTCATGGCTGAGTGATATTCCATTGTACATAAGGACCACAACTTCTTTATCCATTCTTCTCTTTCCTGGGATGTTTAAGGTGTAACGAAGTGGAGGTTCTTGTCAACAGAGCAGCCCTAAACTTTGGGGTGCCTGTGTCTTGCTGATTTTTAGTTTTCCCAATTTATACGCCCATGAGTGGAAGTGCCCTATGCTCTCTAAGCTGAGTTTTTTAGATGTTTCAGGACACACCGTACACTTCTCCAGAGTGGCTGTTGGCAATTTACAGCCCGCCCATCAGCGTAGCAAGGCTCCCATTTCTCCATGGCCTGTCCTGCATTTCTGGTTTTGACACTTTATTCAGCATGGCCCTTTTGACCGATGGGAAGCGAGACTTCTTTGTAGCGCTGATTTGCCTTTCCAGGTTGCTTGGTTGGCCAAAAAGGGCGTATGCGTTTTTTCCTGAATATATTCAGGAAAAAACGCATACGCCCTTTTTGGCCAAGGGCATCATTGTCGAGGTTTTGCCGCTTTTCCTGTGCTTTAAAGGCGATTCGAATCTACCTCCTGAAATCGGTTTCCTGCAATTCTGCCTTGCTTTCAAATCCTCTTCGTAGCCTTCCCTCCATATATTTGTGGACGAGAGTTATCATTTCTAACTCTGCAGGTTTGTGAATTGCAGTGCCCCTGAGCTCCATTTTTCAACTCGCTTTCTTGGGAGCTGGCCGCAAAAGCGCAGGATTGCTTCAGGCCCTATTCTGGCTCCGGGCGGCAGGCTGAGCCTGTGGTTAATTCTGCTTCCTGATGGGAAAATAGAGTGACCTGTGCCTGTCCCAACACCTAGAGCTAGACTCTCATTGGTTCCCCCTCTTCCCGTTCATCCTCAGGACAAATTGCAACGTGTACGGAACAGGAGGTTAAAGGTGCTGATTCTCCAAGGAGGGAGATTGCTAGTAAAGCGGCTGGAATGGCGAACCGGAGCTCAAGGAGATGAGAAATGAGGTGCGTTTTAGAAACCTTTCCCGGTCACACGGTGTACCATCTTCTGGGTTTCTCGTGCATGTTTTCGACATAGGAAGATGCCCTTGAACCTGGAGATTTGGGACCCATGGGATGGGTACCACGCCGAATTACTTTAAAGGGTCTGCGTTAGCTCACCCAACCTCACCAAACCTCTCAGCCCCAAGAGTGTCCACCCTTATGTCTCAATCAGCTGTGGGTCTAGATATGGTCAATCCAGGTGGCATCGCAGCCCCTGAACGAATTTTGTAAGAATTTCTCTCTCTTTCACTGTCTTTGTTTCACGGGTTTTTAAAAGTAATTGATTTTTATAATAGGGTTTAGCTGCTTTGCACTGCTGTGTTTATGCCGCTTTACACCCACTTGACTCACTTACAGAGAGATATCAATACATAGGTTTTAAGATTCTTACTAGTCAGATATATTCTTGGGCGGTGAATAGGGGGCGTTGAGTCCAGTTCACTGAGCAAGGAGTAGGTCTGGTCTATTACATATTGGGTTTATGGAACGGTATCTGAGCTAATTTGAAACCCTTGTTTTATGCATCACCCCACCTCACCTTTCCCGTTAAGCAGCCATAGTGTGTTTTCTAAATGTGCGACTCTGTTCTGTTTTGTAATTCAGTTCAAGGGTAGCGGTTTTTACATTCCCTCTGTAAGTGATATCTTATGATAAGTGTCTTTTTCTGTGTGACTTATTTCACTTAGAATCGTCGTACCTAAATCCACTCATCATGCTGCTCCTAGCCTTATGACGTTGATTTCATGGCTGAGTGATATTCCATTGTACATAAGGACCACAACTTCTTTATCCATTCTTCTCTTTCCTGGGATGTTTAAGGTGTAACGAAGTGGAGGTTCTTGTCAACAGAGCAGCCCTAAACTTTGGGGTGCCTGTGTCTTGCTGATTTTTAGTTTTCCCAATTTATACGCCCATGAGTGGAAGTGCCCTATGCTCTCTAAGCTGAGTTTTTTAGATGTTTCAGGACACACCGTACACTTCTCCAGAGTGGCTGTTGGCAATTTACAGCCCGCCCATCAGCGTAGCAAGGCTCCCATTTCTCCATGGCCTGTCCTGCATTTCTGGTTTTGACACTTTATTCAGCATGGCCCTTTTGACCGATGGGAAGCGAGACTTCTTTGTAGCGCTGATTTGCCTTTCCAGGTTGCTTGGTTGGCCAAAAAGGGCGTATGCGTTTTTTCCTGAATATATTCAGGAAAAAACGCATACGCCCTTTTTGGCCAAGGGCATCATTGTCGAGGTTTTGCCGCTTTTCCTGTGCTTTAAAGGCGATTCGAATCTACCTCCTGAAATCGGTTTCCTGCAATTCTGCCTTGCTTTCAAATCCTCTTCGTAGCCTTCCCTCCATATATTTGTGGACGAGAGTTATCATTTCTAACTCTGCAGGTTTGTGAATTGCAGTGCCCCTGAGCTCCATTTTTCAACTCGCTTTCTTGGGAGCTGGCCGCAAAAGCGCAGGATTGCTTCAGGCCCTATTCTGGCTCCGGGCGGCAGGCTGAGCCTGTGGTTAATTCTGCTACCTGATGGGAAAATAGAGTGACCTGTGCCTGTCCCAACACCTAGAGCTAGTCTCTCATTGGTTCCCCCTCTTCCCGTTCATCCTCAGGACAAATTGCAACGTGTACGGAACAGGAGGTTAAAGGTGCTGATTCTCCAAGGAGGGAGATTGCTAGTAAAGCGGCTGGAATGGCGAACCGGAGCACAAGGAGATGAGAAATGAGGTGCGTTTTAGAAACCTTTCCCGGTCACACGGTGTACCATCTTCTGGGTTTCTCGTGCATGTTTTCGACGTAGGAAGATGCCCTTGAACCTGGAGATTTGGGACCCATGGGATGGGTACCACGCCGTATTACTTTACAGGGTCTGCGTTAGCTCACCCAACCTCACCAAACCTCTCAGCCCCAAGAGTGTCCACCCTTATGTCTCAATCAGCTGTGGGTCTAGATATGGTCAATCCAGGTGGCATCGCAGCCCCTGAACGAATTTTGTAAGAATTTCTCTCTCTTTCACTGTCTTTGTTTCACGGGTTTTTAAAAGTAATTGATTTTTATAATAGGGTTTAGCTGCTTTGCACTGCTGTGTTTATGCCGCTTTTCACCCACTTGACTCACTTACAGAGAGATATCAATACATAGGTTTTAAGATTCTTACTAGTCAGATATATTCTTGGGCGGTGAATAGGGGGCGTTGAGTCCAGTTCACTGAGCAAGGAGTAGGTCTGGTCTATTACATATTGGGTTTATGGAACGGTATCTGAGCTAATTTGAAACCCTTGTTTTATGCATCACCCCACCTCACCTTTCCCGTTAAGCAGCCATAGTGTGTTTTCTAAATGTGCGACTCTGTTCTGTTTTGTAATTCAGTTCAAGGGTAGCGGTTTTTACATTCCCTCTGTAAGTGATATCTTATGATAAGTGTCTTTTTCTGTGTGACTTATTTCACTTAGAATCGTCGTACCTAAATCCACTCATCATGCTGCTCCTAGCCTTATGACGTTGATTTCATGGCTGAGTGATATTCCATTGTACATAAGGACCACAACTTCTTTATCCATTCTTCTCTTTCCTGGGATGTTTAAGGTGTAACGAAGTGGAGGTTCTTGTCAACAGAGCAGCCCTAAACTTTGGGGTGCCTGTGTCTTGCTGATTTTTAGTTTTCCCAATTTATACGCCCATGAGTGGAAGTGCCCTATGCTCTCTAAGCTGAGTTTTTTAGATGTTTCAGGACACACCGTACACTTCTCCAGAGTGGCTGTTGGCAATTTACAGCCCGCCCATCAGCGTAGCAAGGCTCCCATTTCTCCATGGCCTGTCCTGCATTTCTGGTTTTGACACTTTATTCAGCATGGCCCTTTTGACCGATGGGAAGCGAGACTTCTTTGTAGCGCTGATTTGCCTTTCCAGGTTGCTTGGTTGGCCAAAAAGGGCGTATGCGTTTTTTCCTGAATATATTCAGGAAAAAACGCATACGCCCTTTTTGGCCAAGGGCATCATTGTCGAGGTTTTGCCGCTTTTCCTGTGCTTTAAAGGCGATTCGAATCTACCTCCTGAAATCGGTTTCCTGCAATTCTGCCTTGCTTTCAAATCCTCTTCGTTGCCTTCCCTCCATATATTTGTGGACGAGAGTTATCATTTCTAACTCTGCAGGTTTGTGAATTGCAGTGCCCCTGAGCTCCATTTTTCAACTCGCTTTCTTGGGAGCTGGCCGCAAAAGCGCAGGATTGCTTCAGGCCCTATTCTGGCTCCGGGCGGCAGGCTGAGCCTGTGGTTAATTCTGCTACCTGATGGGAAAATAGAGTGACCTGTGCCTGTCCCAACACCTAGAGCTAGTCTCTCATTGGTTCCCCCTCTTCCCGTTCATCCTCAGGACAAATTGCAACGTGTACGGAACAGGAGGTTAAAGGTGCTGATTCTCCAAGGAGGGAGATTGCTAGTAAAGCGGCTGGAATGGCGAACCGGAGCACAAGGAGATGAGAAATGAGGTGCGTTTTAGAAACCTTTCCCGGTCACACGGTGTACCATCTTCTGGGTTTCTCGTGCATGTTTTCGACGTAGGAAGATGCCCTTGAACCTGGAGATTTGGGACCCATGGGATGGGTACCACGCCGTATTACTTTACAGGGTCTGCGTTAGCTCACCCAACCTCACCAAACCTCTCAGCCCCAAGAGTGTCCACCCTTATGTCTCAATCAGCTGTGGGTCTAGATATGGTCAATCCAGGTGGCATCGCAGCCCCTGAACGAATTTTGTAAGAATTTCTCTCTCTTTCACTGTCTTTGTTTCACGGGTTTTTAAAAGTAATTGATTTTTATAATAGGGTTTAGCTGCTTTGCACTGCTGTGTTTATGCCGCTTTTCACCCACTTGACTCACTTACAGAGAGATATCAATACATAGGTTTTAAGATTCTTACTAGTCAGATATATTCTTGGGCGGTGAATAGGGGGCGTTGAGTCCAGTTCACTGAGCAAGGAGTAGGTCTGGTCTATTACATATTGGGTTTATGGAACGGTATCTGAGCTAATTTGAAACCCTTGTTTTATGCATCACCCCACCTCACCTTTCCCGTTAAGCAGCCATAGTGTGTTTTCTAAACGTGCGACTCTGTTCTGTTTTGTAATTCAGTTCAAGGGTAGCGGTTTTTACATTCTCTCTGTAAGTGATATCTTATGATAAGTGTCTTTTTCTGTGTGACTTATTTCACTTAGAATCGTCGTACCTAAATCCACTCATCATGCTGCTCCTAGCCTTATGACGTTGATTTCATGGCTGAGTGATATTCCATTGTACATAAGGACCACAACTTCTTTATCCATTCTTCTCTTTCCTGGGATGTTTAAGGTGTAACGAAGTGGAGGTTCTTGTCAACAGAGCAGCCCTAAACTTTGGGGTGCCTGTGTCTTGCTGATTTTTAGTTTTCCCAATTTATACGCCCATGAGTGGAAGTGCCCTATGCTCTCTAAGCTGAGTTTTTTAGATGTTTCAGGACACACCGTACACTTCTCCAGAGTGGCTGTTGGCAATTTACAGCCCGCCCATCAGCGTAGCAAGGCTCCCATTTCTCCATGGCCTGTCCTGCATTTCTGGTTTTGACACTTTATTCAGCATGGCCCTTTTGACCGATGGGAAGCGAGACTTCTTTGTAGCGCTGATTTGCCTTTCCAGGTTGCTTGGTTGGCCAAAAAGGGCGTATGCGTTTTTTCCTGAATATATTCAGGAAAAAACGCATACGCCCTTTTTGGCCAAGGGCATCATTGTCGAGGTTTTGCCGCTTTTCCTGTGCTTTAAAGGCGATTCGAATCTACCTCCTGAAATCGGTTTCCTGCAATTCTGCCTTGCTTTCAAATCCTCTTCGTAGCCTTCCCTCCATATATTTGTGGACGAGAGTTATCATTTCTAACTCTGCAGGTTTGTGAATTGCAGTGCCCCTGAGCTCCATTTTTCAACTCGCTTTCTTGGGAGCTGGCCGCAAAAGCGCAGGATTGCTTCAGGCCCTATTCTGGCTCCGGGCGGCAGGCTGAGCCTGTGGTTAATTCTGCTACCTGATGGGAAAATAGAGTGACCTGTGCCTGTCCCAACACCTAGAGCTAGTCTCTCATTGGTTCCCCCTCTTCCCGTTCATCCTCAGGACAAATTGCAACGTGTACGGAACAGGAGGTTAAAGGTGCTGATTCTCCAAGGAGGGAGATTGCTAGTAAAGCGGCTGGAATGGCGAACCGGAGCACAAGGAGATGAGAAATGAGGTGCGTTTTAGAAACCTTTCCCGGTCACACGGTGTACCATCTTCTGGGTTTCTCGTGCATGTTTTCGACATAGGAAGATGCCCTTGAACCTGGAGATTTGGGACCCATGGGATGGGTACCACGCCGTATTACTTTACAGGGTCTGCGTTAGCTCACCCAACCTCACCAAACCTCTCAGCCCCAAGAGTGTCCACCCTTATGTCTCAATCAGCTGTGGGTCTAGATATGGTCAATCCAGGTGGCATCGCAGCCCCTGAACGAATTTTGTAAGAATTTCTCTCTCTTTCACTGTCTTTGTTTCACGGGTTTTTAAAAGTAATTGATTTTTATAATAGGGTTTAGCTGCTTTGCACTGCTGTGTTTATGCCGCTTTTCACCCACTTGACTCACTTACAGAGAGATATCAATACATAGGTTTTAAGATTCTTACTAGTCAGATATATTCTTGGGCGGTGAATAGGGGGCGTTGAGTCCAGTTCACTGAGCAAGGAGTAGGTCTTGTCTATTACATATTGGGTTTATGGAACGGTATCTGAGCTAATTTGAAACCCTTGTTTTATGCATCACCCCACCTCACCTTTCCCGTTAAGCAGCCATAGTGTGTTTTCTAAACGTGCGACTCTGTTCTGTTTTGTAATTCAGTTCAAGGGTAGCGGTTTTTACATTCTCTCTGTAAGTGATATCTTATGATAAGTGTCTTTTTCTGTGTGACTTATTTCACTTAGAATCGTCGTACCTAAATCCACTCATCATGCTGCTCCTAGCCTTATGACGTTGATTTCATGGCTGAGTGATATTCCATTGTACATAAGGACCACAACTTCTTTATCCATTCTTCTCTTTCCTGGGATGTTTAAGGTGTAACGAAGTGGAGGTTCTTGTCAACAGAGCAGCCCTAAACTTTGGGGTGCCTGTGTCTTGCTGATTTTTAGTTTTCCCAATTTATACGCCCATGAGTGGAAGTGCCCTATGCTCTCTAAGCTGAGTTTTTTAGATGTTTCAGGACACACCGTACACTTCTCCAGAGTGGCTGTTGGCAATTTACAGCCCGCCCATCAGCGTAGCAAGGCTCCCATTTCTCCATGGCCTGTCCTGCATTTCTGGTTTTGACACTTTATTCAGCATGGCCCTTTTGACCGATGGGAAGCGAGACTTCTTTGTAGCGCTGATTTGCCTTTCCAGGTTGCTTGGTTGGCCAAAAAGGGCGTATGCGTTTTTTCCTGAATATATTCAGGAAAAAACGCATACGCCTTTTTTGGCCAAGGGCATCATTGTCGAGGTTTTGCCGCTTTTCCTGTGCTTTAAAGGCGATTCGAATCTACCTCCTGAAATCGGTTTCCTGCAATTCTGCCTTACTTTCAAATCCTCTTCGTTGCCTTCCCTCCATATATTTGTGGACGAGAGTTATCATTTCTAACTCTGCAGGTTTGTGAATTGCAGTGCCCCTGAGCTCCATTTTTCAACTCGCTTTCTTGGGAGTTGGCCGCAAAAGCGCAGGATTGCTTCAGGCCCTATTCTGGCTCCGGGCGGCAGGCTGAGCCTGTGGTTAATTCTGCTTCCTGATGGGAAAATAGAGTGACCTGTGCCTGTCCCAACACCTAGAGCTAGTCTCTCATTGGTTCCCCCTCTTCCCGTTCATCCTCAGGACAAATTGCAACGTGTTCGGAACAGGAGGTTAGAGGTGCTGATTCTCCAAGGAGGGAGATTGCTAGTAAAGCGGCTGGAATGGCGAACCGGAGCACAAGGAGATGAGAAATGAGGTGCGTTTTAGAAACCTTTCCCGGTCACACGGTGTACCATCTTCTGGGTTTCTCGTGCATGTTTTCGACGTAGGAAGATGCCCTTGAACCTGGAGATTTGGGACCCATGGGATGGGTACCACTCCGTATTACTTTACAGGGTCTGCGTTAGCTCACCCAACCTCACCAAACCTCTCAACCCCAAGAGTGTCCACCCTTATGTCTCAATCAGCTGTGGGTCTAGATATGGTCAATCCAGGTGGCATCGCAGCCCCTGAACGAATTTTGTAAGAATTTCTCTCTCTTTCACTGTCTTTGTTTCACGGGTTTTTAAAAGTAATTGATTTTTATAATAGGGTTTAGCTGCTTTGCACTGCTGTGTTTATGCCGCTTTACACCCACTTGACTCACTTACAGAGAGATATCAATACATAGGTTTTAAGATTCTTACTAGTCAGCTATATTCTTGGGCGGTGAATAGGGGGCGTTGAGTCCAGTTCACTGAGCAAGGAGTAGGTCTGGTCTATTACATATTGGGTTTATGGAACGGTATCTGAGCTAATTTGAAACCCTTGTTTTATGCATCACCCCACCTCACCTTTCCCGTTAAGCAGCCATAGTGTGTTTTCTAAACGTGCGACTCTGTTCTGTTTTGTAATTCAGTTCAAGGGTAGCGGTTTTTACATTCTCTCTGTAAGTGATATCTTATGATAAGTGTCTTTTTCTGTGTGACTTATTTCACTTAGAATCGTCGTACCTAAATCCACTCATCATGCTGCTCCTAGCCTTATGACGTTGATTTCATGGCTGAGTGATATTCCATTGTACATAAGGACCACAACTTCTTTATCCATTCTTCTCTTTCCTGGGATGTTTAAGGTGTAACGAAGTGGAGGTTCTTGTCAACAGAGCAGCCCTAAACTTTGGGGTGCCTGTGTCTTGCTGATTTTTAGTTTTCCCAATTTATACGCCCATGAGTGGAAGTGCCCTATGCTCTCTAAGCTGAGTTTTTTAGATGTTTCAGGACACACCGTACACTTCTCCAGAGTGGCTGTTGGCAATTTACAGCCCGCCCATCAGCGTAGCAAGGCTCCCATTTCTCCATGGCCTGTCCTGCATTTCTGGTTTTGACACTTTATTCAGCATGGCCCTTTTGACCGATGGGAAGCGAGACTTCTTTGTAGCGCTGATTTGCCTTTCCAGGTTGCTTGGTTGGCCAAAAAGGGCGTATGCGTTTTTTCCTGAATATATTCAGGAAAAAACGCATACGCCTTTTTTGGCCAAGGGCATCATTGTCGAGGTTTTGCCGCTTTTCCTGTGCTTTAAAGGCGATTCGAATCTACCTCCTGAAATCGGTTTCCTGCAATTCTGCCTTACTTTCAAATCCTCTTCGTTGCCTTCCCTCCATATATTTGTGGACGAGAGTTATCATTTCTAACTCTGCAGGTTTGTGAATTGCAGTGCCCCTGAGCTCCATTTTTCAACTCGCTTTCTTGGGAGTTGGCCGCAAAAGCGCAGGATTGCTTCAGGCCCTATTCTGGCTCTGGGCGGCAGGCTGAGCCTGTGGTTAATTCTGCTTCCTGATGGGAAAATAGAGTGACCTGTGCCTGTCCCAACACCTAGAGCTAGTCTCTCATTGGTTCCCCCTCTTCCCGTTCATTCTCAGGACAAATTGCAACGTGTTCGGAACAGGAGGTTAAAGGTGCTGATTCTCCAAGGAGGGAGATTGCTAGTAAAGCGGCTGGAATGGCGAACCGGAGCACAAGGAGATGAGAAATGAGGTGCGTTTTAGAAACCTTTCCCGGTCACACGGTGTACCATCTTCTGGGTTTCTCGTGCATGTTTTCGACGTAGGAAGATGCCCTTGAACCTGGAGATTTGGGACCCATGGGATGGGTACCACGCCGTATTACTTTACAGGGTCTGCGTTAGCTCACCCAACCTCACCAAACCTCTCAACCCCAAGAGTGTCCACCCTTATGTCTCAATCAGCTGTGGGTCTAGATATGGTCAATCCAGGTGGCATCGCAGCCCCTGAACGAATTTTGTAAGAATTTCTCTCTCTTTCACTGTCTTTGTTTCACGGGTTTTTAAAAGTAATTGATTTTTATAATAGGGTTTAGCTGCTTTGCACTGCTGTGTTTATGCCGCTTTACACCCACTTGACTCACTTACAGAGAGATATCAATACATAGGTTTTAAGATTCTTACTAGTCAGCTATATTCTTGGGCGGTGAATAGGGGGCGTTGAGTCCAGTTCACTGAGCAAGGAGTAGGTCTGGTCTATTACATATTGGGTTTATGGAACGGTATCTGAGCTAATTTGAAACCCTTGTTTTATGCATCACCCCACCTCACCTTTCCCGTTAAGCAGCCATAGTGTGTTTTCTAAACGTGCGACTCTGTTCTGTTTTGTAATTCAGTTCAAGGGTAGCGGTTTTTACATTCTCTCTGTAAGTGATATCTTATGATAAGTGTCTTTTTCTGTGTGACTTATTTCACTTAGAATCGTCGTACCTAAATCCACTCATCATGCTGCTCCTAGCCTTATGACGTTGATTTCATGGCTGAGTGATATTCCATTGTACATAAGGACCACAACTTCTTTATCCATTCTTCTCTTTCCTGGGATGTTTAAGGTGTAACGAAGTGGAGGTTCTTGTCAACAGAGCAGCCCTAAACTTTGGGGTGCCTGTGTCTTGCTGATTTTTAGTTTTCCCAATTTATACGCCCATGAGTGGAAGTGCCCTATGCTCTCTAAGCTGAGTTTTTTAGATGTTTCAGGACACACCGTACACTTCTCCAGAGTGGCTGTTGGCAATTTACGGCCCGCCCATCAGCGTAGCAAGGCTCCCATTTCTCCATGGCCTGTCCTGCATTTCTGGTTTTGACACTTTATTCAGCATGGCCCTTTTGACCGATGGGAAGCGAGACTTCTTTGTAGCGCTGATTTGCCTTTCCAGGTTGCTTGGTTGGCCAAAAAGGGCGTATGCGTTTTTTCCTGAATATATTCAGGAAAAAACGCATACGCCCTTTTTGGCCAAGGGCATCATTGTCGAGGTTTTGCCGCTTTTCCTGTGCTTTAAAGGCGATTCGAATCTACCTCCTGAAATCGGTTTCCTGCAATTCTGCCTTGCTTTCAAATCCTCTTCGTTGCCTTCCCTCCATATATTTGTGGACGAGAGTTATCATTTCTAACTCTGCAGGTCTGTGAATTGCAGTGCCCCTGAGCTCCATTTTTCAACTCGCTTTCTTGGGAGCTGGCCGCAAAAGCGCAGGATTGCTTCAGGCCCTATTCTGGCTCCGGGCGGCAGGCTGAGCCTGTGGTTAATTCTGCTACCTGATGGGAAAATAGAGTGACCTGTGCCTGTCCCAACACCTAGAGCTAGTCTCTCATTGGTTCCCCCTCTTCCCGTTCATCCTCAGGACAAATTGCAACGTGTACGGAACAGGAGGTTAAAGGTGCTGATTCTCCAAGGAGGGAGATTGCTAGTAAAGCGGCTGGAATGGCGAACCGGAGCACAAGGAGATGAGAAATGAGGTGCGTTTTAGAAACCTTTCCCGGTCACACAGTGTACCATCTTCTGGGTTTCTCGTGCATGTTTTCGACGTAGGAAGATGCCCTTGAACCTGGAGATTTGGGACCCATGGGATGGGTACCACGCCGTATTACTTTACAGGGTCTGCGTTAGCTCACCCAACCTCACCAAACCTCTCAGCCCCAAGAGTGTCCACCCTTATGTCTCAATCAGCTGTGGGTCTAGATATGGTCAATCCAGGTGGCATCGCAGCCCCTGAACGAATTTTGTAAGAATTTCTCTCTCTTTCACTGTCTTTGTTTCACGGGTTTTTAAAAGTAATTGATTTTTATAATAGGGTTTAGCTGCTTTGCACTGCTGTGTTTATGCCGCTTTTCACCCACTTGACTCACTTACAGAGAGATATCAATACATAGGTTTTAAGATTCTTACTAGTCAGATATATTCTTGGGCGGTGAATAGGGGGCGTTGAGTCCAGTTCACTGAGCAAGGAGTAGGTCTTGTCTATTACATATTGGGTTTATGGAACGGTATCTGAGCTAATTTGAAACCCTTGTTTTATGCATCACCCCACCTCACCTTTCCCGTTAAGCAGCCATAGTGTGTTTTCTAAACGTGCGACTCTGTTCTGTTTTGTAATTCAGTTCAAGGGTAGCGGTTTTTACATTCCCTCTGTAAGTGATATCTTATGATAAGTGTCTTTTTCTGTGTGACTTATTTCACTTAGAATCGTCGTACCTAAATCCACTCATCATGCTGCTCCTAGCCTTATGACGTTGATTTCATGGCTGAGTGATATTCCATTGTACATAAGGACCACAACTTCTTTATCCATTCTTCTCTTTCCTGGGATGTTTAAGGTGTAACGAAGTGGAGGTTCTTGTCAACAGAGCAGCCCTAAACTTTGGGGTGCCTGTGTCTTGCTGATTTTTAGTTTTCCCAATTTATACGCCCATGAGTGGAAGTGCCCTATGCTCTCTAAGCTGAGTTTTTTAGATGTTTCAGGACACACCGTACACTTCTCCAGAGTGGCTGTTGGCAATTTACAGCCCGCCCATCAGCGTAGCAAGGCTCCCATTTCTCCATGGCCTGTCCTGCATTTCTGGTTTTGACACTTTATTCAGCATGGCCCTTTTGACCGATGGGAAGCGAGACTTCTTTGTAGCGCTGATTTGCCTTTCCAGGTTGCTTGGTTGGCCAAAAAGGGCGTATGCGTTTTTTCCTGAATATATTCAGGAAAAAACGCATACGCCCTTTTTGGCCAAGGGCATCATTGTCGAGGTTTTGCCGCTTTTCCTGTGCTTTAAAGGCGATTCGAATCTACCTCCTGAAATCGGTTTCCTGCAATTCTGCCTTGCTTTCAAATCCTCTTCGTAGCCTTCCCTCCATATATTTGTGGACGAGAGTTATCATTTCTAACTCTGCAGGTTTGTGAATTGCAGTGCCCCTGAGCTCCATTTTTCAACTCGCTTTCTTGGGAGCTGGCCGCAAAAGCGCAGGATTGCTTCAGGCCCTATTCTGGCTCCGGGCGGCAGGCTGAGCCTGTGGTTAATTCTGCTTCCTGATGGGAAAATAGAGTGACCTGTGCCTGTCCCAACACCTAGAGCTAGACTCTCATTGGTTCCCCCTCTTCCCGTTCATCCTCAGGACAAATTGCAACGTGTACGGAACAGGAGGTTAAAGGTGCTGATTCTCCAAGGAGGGAGATTGCTAGTAAAGCGGCTGGAATGGCGAACCGGAGCTCAAGGAGATGAGAAATGAGGTGCGTTTTAGAAACCTTTCCCGGTCACACGGTGTACCATCTTCTGGGTTTCTCGTGCATGTTTTCGACATAGGAAGATGCCCTTGAACCTGGAGATTTGGGACCCATGGGATGGGTACCACGCCGAATTACTTTAAAGGGTCTGCGTTAGCTCACCCAACCTCACCAAACCTCTCAGCCCCAAGAGTGTCCACCCTTATGTCTCAATCAGCTGTGGGTCTAGATATGGTCAATCCAGGTGGCATCGCAGCCCCTGAACGAATTTTGTAAGAATTTCTCTCTCTTTCACTGTCTTTGTTTCACGGGTTTTTAAAAGTAATTGATTTTTATAATAGGGTTTAGCTGCTTTGCACTGCTGTGTTTATGCCGCTTTACACCCACTTGACTCACTTACAGAGAGATATCAATACATAGGTTTTAAGATTCTTACTAGTCAGATATATTCTTGGGCGGTGAATAGGGGGCGTTGAGTCCAGTTCACTGAGCAAGGAGTAGGTCTGGTCTATTACATATTGGGTTTATGGAACGGTATCTGAGCTAATTTGAAACCCTTGTTTTATGCATCACCCCACCTCACCTTTCCCGTTAAGCAGCCATAGTGTGTTTTCTAAATGTGCGACTCTGTTCTGTTTTGTAATTCAGTTCAAGGGTAGCGGTTTTTACATTCCCTCTGTAAGTGATATCTTATGATAAGTGTCTTTTTCTGTGTGACTTATTTCACTTAGAATCGTCGTACCTAAATCCACTCATCATGCTGCTCCTAGCCTTATGACGTTGATTTCATGGCTGAGTGATATTCCATTGTACATAAGGACCACAACTTCTTTATCCATTCTTCTCTTTCCTGGGATGTTTAAGGTGTAACGAAGTGGAGGTTCTTGTCAACAGAGCAGCCCTAAACTTTGGGGTGCCTGTGTCTTGCTGATTTTTAGTTTTCCCAATTTATACGCCCATGAGTGGAAGTGCCCTATGCTCTCTAAGCTGAGTTTTTTAGATGTTTCAGGACACACCGTACACTTCTCCAGAGTGGCTGTTGGCAATTTACAGCCCGCCCATCAGCGTAGCAAGGCTCCCATTTCTCCATGGCCTGTCCTGCATTTCTGGTTTTGACACTTTATTCAGCATGGCCCTTTTGACCGATGGGAAGCGAGACTTCTTTGTAGCGCTGATTTGCCTTTCCAGGTTGCTTGGTTGGCCAAAAAGGGCGTATGCGTTTTTTCCTGAATATATTCAGGAAAAAACGCATACGCCCTTTTTGGCCAAGGGCATCATTGTCGAGGTTTTGCCGCTTTTCCTGTGCTTTAAAGGCGATTCGAATCTACCTCCTGAAATCGGTTTCCTGCAATTCTGCCTTGCTTTCAAATCCTCTTCGTAGCCTTCCCTCCATATATTTGTGGACGAGAGTTATCATTTCTAACTCTGCAGGTTTGTGAATTGCAGTGCCCCTGAGCTCCATTTTTCAACTCGCTTTCTTGGGAGCTGGCCGCAAAAGCGCAGGATTGCTTCAGGCCCTATTCTGGCTCCGGGCGGCAGGCTGAGCCTGTGGTTAATTCTGCTACCTGATGGGAAAATAGAGTGACCTGTGCCTGTCCCAACACCTAGAGCTAGTCTCTCATTGGTTCCCCCTCTTCCCGTTCATCCTCAGGACAAATTGCAACGTGTACGGAACAGGAGGTTAAAGGTGCTGATTCTCCAAGGAGGGAGATTGCTAGTAAAGCGGCTGGAATGGCGAACCGGAGCACAAGGAGATGAGAAATGAGGTGCGTTTTAGAAACCTTTCCCGGTCACACGGTGTACCATCTTCTGGGTTTCTCGTGCATGTTTTCGACGTAGGAAGATGCCCTTGAACCTGGAGATTTGGGACCCATGGGATGGGTACCACGCCGTATTACTTTACAGGGTCTGCGTTAGCTCACCCAACCTCACCAAACCTCTCAGCCCCAAGAGTGTCCACCCTTATGTCTCAATCAGCTGTGGGTCTAGATATGGTCAATCCAGGTGGCATCGCAGCCCCTGAACGAATTTTGTAAGAATTTCTCTCTCTTTCACTGTCTTTGTTTCACGGGTTTTTAAAAGTAATTGATTTTTATAATAGGGTTTAGCT
The DNA here is from genome assembly GCF_965194805.1 of Balaenoptera borealis. Taxonomy (NCBI): domain Eukaryota; kingdom Metazoa; phylum Chordata; class Mammalia; order Artiodactyla; family Balaenopteridae; genus Balaenoptera; species Balaenoptera borealis. The sequence continues at coordinate 46,329 of NW_028123474.1, read as the reverse complement.
GCTTTGCACTGCTGTGTTTATGCCGCTTTTCACCCACTTGACTCACTTACAGAGAGATATCAATACATAGGTTTTAAGATTCTTACTAGTCAGATATATTCTTGGGCGGTGAATAGGGGGCGTTGAGTCCAGTTCACTGAGCAAGGAGTAGGTCTGGTCTATTACATATTGGGTTTATGGAACGGTATCTGAGCTAATTTGAAACCCTTGTTTTATGCATCACCCCACCTCACCTTTCCCGTTAAGCAGCCATAGTGTGTTTTCTAAATGTGCGACTCTGTTCTGTTTTGTAATTCAGTTCAAGGGTAGCGGTTTTTACATTCCCTCTGTAAGTGATATCTTATGATAAGTGTCTTTTTCTGTGTGACTTATTTCACTTAGAATCGTCGTACCTAAATCCACTCATCATGCTGCTCCTAGCCTTATGACGTTGATTTCATGGCTGAGTGATATTCCATTGTACATAAGGACCACAACTTCTTTATCCATTCTTCTCTTTCCTGGGATGTTTAAGGTGTAACGAAGTGGAGGTTCTTGTCAACAGAGCAGCCCTAAACTTTGGGGTGCCTGTGTCTTGCTGATTTTTAGTTTTCCCAATTTATACGCCCATGAGTGGAAGTGCCCTATGCTCTCTAAGCTGAGTTTTTTAGATGTTTCAGGACACACCGTACACTTCTCCAGAGTGGCTGTTGGCAATTTACAGCCCGCCCATCAGCGTAGCAAGGCTCCCATTTCTCCATGGCCTGTCCTGCATTTCTGGTTTTGACACTTTATTCAGCATGGCCCTTTTGACCGATGGGAAGCGAGACTTCTTTGTAGCGCTGATTTGCCTTTCCAGGTTGCTTGGTTGGCCAAAAAGGGCGTATGCGTTTTTTCCTGAATATATTCAGGAAAAAACGCATACGCCCTTTTTGGCCAAGGGCATCATTGTCGAGGTTTTGCCGCTTTTCCTGTGCTTTAAAGGCGATTCGAATCTACCTCCTGAAATCGGTTTCCTGCAATTCTGCCTTGCTTTCAAATCCTCTTCGTAGCCTTCCCTCCATATATTTGTGGACGAGAGTTATCATTTCTAACTCTGCAGGTTTGTGAATTGCAGTGCCCCTGAGCTCCATTTTTCAACTCGCTTTCTTGGGAGCTGGCCACAAAAGCGCAGGATTGCTTCAGGCCCTATTCTGGCTCCGGGCGGCAGGCTGAGCCTGTGGTTAATTCTGCTACCTGATGGGAAAATAGAGTGACCTGTGCCTGTCCCAACACCTAGAGCTAGTCTCTCATTGGTTCCCCCTCTTCCCGTTCATCCTCAGGACAAATTGCAACGTGTACGGAACAGGAGGTTAAAGGTGCTGATTCTCCAAGGAGGGAGATTGCTAGTAAAGCGGCTGGAATGGCGAACCGGAGCACAAGGAGATGAGAAATGAGGTGCGTTTTAGAAACCTTTCCCGGTCACACGGTGTACCATCTTCTGGGTTTCTCGTGCATGTTTTCGACGTAGGAAGATGCCCTTGAACCTGGAGATTTGGGACCCATGGGATGGGTACCACGCCGTATTACTTTACAGGGTCTGCGTTAGCTCACCCAACCTCACCAAACCTCTCAGCCCCAAGAGTGTCCACCCTTATGTCTCAATCAGCTGTGGGTCTAGATATGGTCAATCCAGGTGGCATCGCAGCCCCTGAACGAATTTTGTAAGAATTTCTCTCTCTTTCACTGTCTTTGTTTCACGGGTTTTTAAAAGTAATTGATTTTTATAATAGGGTTTAGCTGCTTTGCACTGCTGTGTTTATGCCGCTTTTCACCCACTTGACTCACTTACAGAGAGATATCAATACATAGGTTTTAAGATTCTTACTAGTCAGATATATTCTTGGGCGGTGAATAGGGGGCGTTGAGTCCAGTTCACTGAGCAAGGAGTAGGTCTGGTCTATTACATATTGGGTTTATGGAACGGTATCTGAGCTAATTTGAAACCCTTGTTTTATGCATCACCCCACCTCACCTTTCCCGTTAAGCAGCCATAGTGTGTTTTCTAAACGTGCGACTCTGTTCTGTTTTGTAATTCAGTTCAAGGGTAGCGGTTTTTACATTCTCTCTGTAAGTGATATCTTATGATAAGTGTCTTTTTCTGTGTGACTTATTTCACTTAGAATCGTCGTACCTAAATCCACTCATCATGCTGCTCCTAGCCTTATGACGTTGATTTCATGGCTGAGTGATATTCCATTGTACATAAGGACCACAACTTCTTTATCCATTCTTCTCTTTCCTGGGATGTTTAAGGTGTAACGAAGTGGAGGTTCTTGTCAACAGAGCAGCCCTAAACTTTGGGGTGCCTGTGTCTTGCTGATTTTTAGTTTTCCCAATTTATACGCCCATGAGTGGAAGTGCCCTATGCTCTCTAAGCTGAGTTTTTTAGATGTTTCAGGACACACCGTACACTTCTCCAGAGTGGCTGTTGGCAATTTACAGCCCGCCCATCAGCGTAGCAAGGCTCCCATTTCTCCATGGCCTGTCCTGCATTTCTGGTTTTGACACTTTATTCAGCATGGCCCTTTTGACCGATGGGAAGCGAGACTTCTTTGTAGCGCTGATTTGCCTTTCCAGGTTGCTTGGTTGGCCAAAAAGGGCGTATGCGTTTTTTCCTGAATATATTCAGGAAAAAACGCATACGCCCTTTTTGGCCAAGGGCATCATTGTCGAGGTTTTGCCGCTTTTCCTGTGCTTTAAAGGCGATTCGAATCTACCTCCTGAAATCGGTTTCCTGCAATTCTGCCTTGCTTTCAAATCCTCTTCGTAGCCTTCCCTCCATATATTTGTGGACGAGAGTTATCATTTCTAACTCTGCAGGTTTGTGAATTGCAGTGCCCCTGAGCTCCATTTTTCAACTCGCTTTCTTGGGAGCTGGCCGCAAAAGCGCAGGATTGCTTCAGGCCCTATTCTGGCTCCGGGCGGCAGGCTGAGCCTGTGGTTAATTCTGCTACCTGATGGGAAAATAGAGTGACCTGTGCCTGTCCCAACACCTAGAGCTAGTCTCTCATTGGTTCCCCCTCTTCCCGTTCATCCTCAGGACAAATTGCAACGTGTACGGAACAGGAGGTTAAAGGTGCTGATTCTCCAAGGAGGGAGATTGCTAGTAAAGCGGCTGGAATGGCGAACCGGAGCACAAGGAGATGAGAAATGAGGTGCGTTTTAGAAACCTTTCCCGGTCACACGGTGTACCATCTTCTGGGTTTCTCGTGCATGTTTTCGACGTAGGAAGATGCCCTTGAACCTGGAGATTTGGGACCCATGGGATGGGTACCACGCCGTATTACTTTACAGGGTCTGCGTTAGCTCACCCAACCTCACCAAACCTCTCAGCCCCAAGAGTGTCCACCCTTATGTCTCAATCAGCTGTGGGTCTAGATATGGTCAATCCAGGTGGCATCGCAGCCCCTGAACGAATTTTGTAAGAATTTCTCTCTCTTTCACTGTCTTTGTTTCACGGGTTTTTAAAAGTAATTGATTTTTATAATAGGGTTTAGCTGCTTTGCACTGCTGTGTTTATGCCGCTTTTCACCCACTTGACTCACTTACAGAGAGATATCAATACATAGGTTTTAAGATTCTTACTAGTCAGATATATTCTTGGGCGGTGAATAGGGGGCGTTGAGTCCAGTTCACTGAGCAAGGAGTAGGTCTTGTCTATTACATATTGGGTTTATGGAACGGTATCTGAGCTAATTTGAAACCCTTGTTTTATGCATCACCCCACCTCACCTTTCCCGTTAAGCAGCCATAGTGTGTTTTCTAAACGTGCGACTCTGTTCTGTTTTGTAATTCAGTTCAAGGGTAGCGGTTTTTACATTCTCTCTGTAAGTGATATCTTATGATAAGTGTCTTTTTCTGTGTGACTTATTTCACTTAGAATCGTCGTACCTAAATCCACTCATCATGCTGCTCCTAGCCTTATGACGTTGATTTCATGGCTGAGTGATATTCCATTGTACATAAGGACCACAACTTCTTTATCCATTCTTCTCTTTCCTGGGATGTTTAAGGTGTAACGAAGTGGAGGTTCTTGTCAACAGAGCAGCCCTAAACTTTGGGGTGCCTGTGTCTTGCTGATTTTTAGTTTTCCCAATTTATACGCCCATGAGTGGAAGTGCCCTATGCTCTCTAAGCTGAGTTTTTTAGATGTTTCAGGACACACCGTACACTTCTCCAGAGTGGCTGTTGGCAATTTACAGCCCGCCCATCAGCGTAGCAAGGCTCCCATTTCTCCATGGCCTGTCCTGCATTTCTGGTTTTGACACTTTATTCAGCATGGCCCTTTTGACCGATGGGAAGCGAGACTTCTTTGTAGCGCTGATTTGCCTTTCCAGGTTGCTTGGTTGGCCAAAAAGGGCGTATGCGTTTTTTCCTGAATATATTCAGGAAAAAACGCATACGCCCTTTTTGGCCAAGGGCATCATTGTCGAGGTTTTGCCGCTTTTCCTGTGCTTTAAAGGCGATTCGAATCTACCTCCTGAAATCGGTTTCCTGCAATTCTGCCTTACTTTCAAATCCTCTTCGTTGCCTTCCCTCCATATATTTGTGGACGAGAGTTATCATTTCTAACTCTGCAGGTTTGTGAATTGCAGTGCCCCTGAGCTCCATTTTTCAACTCGCTTTCTTGGGAGTTGGCCGCAAAAGCGCAGGATTGCTTCAGGCCCTATTCTGGCTCCGGGCGGCAGGCTGAGCCTGTGGTTAATTCTGCTTCCTGATGGGAAAATAGAGTGACCTGTGCCTGTCCCAACACCTAGAGCTAGTCTCTCATTGGTTCCCCCTCTTCCCGTTCATCCTCAGGACAAATTGCAACGTGTTCGGAACAGGAGGTTAGAGGTGCTGATTCTCCAAGGAGGGAGATTGCTAGTAAAGCGGCTGGAATGGCGAACCGGAGCACAAGGAGATGAGAAATGAGGTGCGTTTTAGAAACCTTTCCCGGTCACACGGTGTACCATCTTCTGGGTTTCTCGTGCATGTTTTCGACGTAGGAAGATGCCCTTGAACCTGGAGATTTGGGACCCATGGGATGGGTACCACTCCGTATTACTTTACAGGGTCTGCGTTAGCTCACCCAACCTCACCAAACCTCTCAACCCCAAGAGTGTCCACCCTTATGTCTCAATCAGCTGTGGGTCTAGATATGGTCAATCCAGGTGGCATCGCAGCCCCTGAACGAATTTTGTAAGAATTTCTCTCTCTTTCACTGTCTTTGTTTCACGGGTTTTTAAAAGTAATTGATTTTTATAATAGGGTTTAGCTGCTTTGCACTGCTGTGTTTATGCCGCTTTACACCCACTTGACTCACTTACAGAGAGATATCAATACATAGGTTTTAAGATTCTTACTAGTCAGCTATATTCTTGGGCGGTGAATAGGGGGCGTTGAGTCCAGTTCACTGAGCAAGGAGTAGGTCTGGTCTATTACATATTGGGTTTATGGAACGGTATCTGAGCTAATTTGAAACCCTTGTTTTATGCATCACCCCACCTCACCTTTCCCGTTAAGCAGCCATAGTGTGTTTTCTAAACGTGCGACTCTGTTCTGTTTTGTAATTCAGTTCAAGGGTAGCGGTTTTTACATTCTCTCTGTAAGTGATATCTTATGATAAGTGTCTTTTTCTGTGTGACTTATTTCACTTAGAATCGTCGTACCTAAATCCACTCATCATGCTGCTCCTAGCCTTATGACGTTGATTTCATGGCTGAGTGATATTCCATTGTACATAAGGACCACAACTTCTTTATCCATTCTTCTCTTTCCTGGGATGTTTAAGGTGTAACGAAGTGGAGGTTCTTGTCAACAGAGCAGCCCTAAACTTTGGGGTGCCTGTGTCTTGCTGATTTTTAGTTTTCCCAATTTATACGCCCATGAGTGGAAGTGCCCTATGCTCTCTAAGCTGAGTTTTTTAGATGTTTCAGGACACACCGTACACTTCTCCAGAGTGGCTGTTGGCAATTTACAGCCCGCCCATCAGCGTAGCAAGGCTCCCATTTCTCCATGGCCTGTCCTGCATTTCTGGTTTTGACACTTTATTCAGCATGGCCCTTTTGACCGATGGGAAGCGAGACTTCTTTGTAGCGCTGATTTGCCTTTCCAGGTTGCTTGGTTGGCCAAAAAGGGCGTATGCGTTTTTTCCTGAATATATTCAGGAAAAAACGCATACGCCTTTTTTGGCCAAGGGCATCATTGTCGAGGTTTTGCCGCTTTTCCTGTGCTTTAAAGGCGATTCGAATCTACCTCCTGAAATCGGTTTCCTGCAATTCTGCCTTACTTTCAAATCCTCTTCGTTGCCTTCCCTCCATATATTTGTGGACGAGAGTTATCATTTCTAACTCTGCAGGTTTGTGAATTGCAGTGCCCCTGAGCTCCATTTTTCAACTCGCTTTCTTGGGAGTTGGCCGCAAAAGCGCAGGATTGCTTCAGGCCCTATTCTGGCTCTGGGCGGCAGGCTGAGCCTGTGGTTAATTCTGCTTCCTGATGGGAAAATAGAGTGACCTGTGCCTGTCCCAACACCTAGAGCTAGTCTCTCATTGGTTCCCCCTCTTCCCGTTCATTCTCAGGACAAATTGCAACGTGTTCGGAACAGGAGGTTAAAGGTGCTGATTCTCCAAGGAGGGAGATTGCTAGTAAAGCGGCTGGAATGGCGAACCGGAGCACAAGGAGATGAGAAATGAGGTGCGTTTTAGAAACCTTTCCCGGTCACACGGTGTACCATCTTCTGGGTTTCTCGTGCATGTTTTCGACGTAGGAAGATGCCCTTGAACCTGGAGATTTGGGACCCATGGGATGGGTACCACGCCGTATTACTTTACAGGGTCTGCGTTTGCTCACCCAACCTCACCAAACCTCTCAGCCCCAAGAGTGTCCACCCTTATGTCTCAGTCATCTGTGGGTCTAGATATGGTCAATCCAGGTGGCATCGCAGCCCCTGAACGAATTTTGTAAGAATTTCTCTCTCTTTCACTGTCTTTGTTTCACGGGTTTTTTAAAGTAATTGATTTTTATAATGGGGTTTAGCTGCTTTGCACTGCTGTGTTTATGCCGCTTTACACCTACTTGACTCACTTACAGAGAGATATCAATACATAGGTTTTATGAATCTTACTAGTCAGATATATTCTTGGGCGGTGAATAGGGGGCGTTGAGTCCAGTTCACTGAGCAAGGAGTAGGTCTTGTCTATTACATATTGGGTTTATGGAACGGTATCTGAGCTAATTTGAAACCCTTGTTTTATGCATCACCCCACCTCACCTTTCCCGTTAAGCAGCCATAGTGTGTTTTCTAAACGTGCGACTCTGTTCTGTTTTGTAATTCAGTTCAAGGGTAGCGGTTTTTACATTCCCTCTGTAAGTGATATCTTATGATAAGTGTCTTTTTCTGTGTGACTTATTTCACTTAGAATCGTCGTACCTAAATCCACTCATCATGCTGCTCCTAGCCTTATGACGTTGATTTCATGGCTGAGTGATATTCCATTGAACATAAGGACCACAACTTCTTTATCCATTCTTCTCTTTCCTGGGATGTTTAAGGTGTAACGAAGTGGAGGTTCTTGTCAACAGAGCAGCCCTAAACTTTGGGGTGCCTGTGTCTTGCTGATTTTTAGTTTTCCCAATTTATACGCCCATGAGTGGAAGTGCCCTATGCTCTCTAAGCTGAGTTTTTTAGATGTTTCAGGACACACCGTACACTTCTCCAGAGTGGCTGTTGGCAATTTACAGCCCGCCCATCAGCGTAGCAAGGCTCCCATTTCTCCATGGCCTGTCCTGCATTTCTGGTTTTGACACTTTATTCAGCATGGCCCTTTTGACCGATGGGAAGCGAGACTTCTTTGTAGCGCTGATTTGCCTTTCCAGGTTGCTTGGTTGGCCAAAAAGGGCGTATGCGTTTTTTCCTGAATATATTCAGGAAAAAACGCATACGCCCTTTTTGGCCAAGGGCATCATTGTCGAGGTTTTGCCGCTTTTCCTGTGCTTTAAAGGCGATTCGAATCTACCTCCTGAAATCGGTTTCCTGCAATTCTGCCTTGCTTTCAAATCCTCTTCGTTGCCTTCCCTCCATATATTTGTGGACGAGAGTTATCATTTCTAACTCTGCAGGTTTGTGAATTGCAGTGCCCCTGAGCTCCATTTTTCAACTCGCTTTCTTGGGAGCTGGCCGCAAAAGCGCAGGATTGCTTCAGGCCCTATTCTGGCTCCGGGCGGCAGGCTGAGCCTGTGGTTAATTCTGCTTCCTGATGGGAAAATAGAGTGACCTGTGCCTGTCCCAACACCTAGAGCTAGTCTCTCATTGGTTCCCCCTCTTCCCGTTCATCCTCAGGACAAATTGCAACGTGTTCGGAACAGGAGGTTAAAGGTGCTGATTCTCCAAGGAGGGAGATTGCTAGTAAAGCGGCTGGAATGGCGAACCGGAGCACAAGGAGATGAGAAATGAGGTGCGTTTTAGAAACCTTTCCCGGTCACACGGTGTACCATCTTCTGGGTTTCTCGTGCATGTTTTCGACGTAGGAAGATGCCCTTGAACCTGGAGATTTGGGACCCATGGGATGGGTACCACGCCGTATTACTTTAAAGGGTCTGCGTTTGCTCACCCAACCTCACCAAACCTCTCAGCCCCAAGAGTGTCCACCCTTATGTCTCAGTCATCTGTGGGTCTAGATATGGTCAATCCAGGTGGCATCGCAGCCCCTGAACGAATTTTGTAAGAATTTCTCTCTCTTTCACTGTCTTTGTTTCACGGGTTTTTTAAAGTAATTGATTTTTATAATGGGGTTTAGCTGCTTTGCACTGCTGTGTTTATGCCGCTTTACACCTACTTGACTCACTTACAGAGAGATATCACTACATAGGTTTTAAGATTCTTACTAGTCAGATATATTCTTGGGCGGTGAATAGGGGGCGTTGAGTCCAGTTCACTGAGCAAGGAGTAGGTCTTGTCTATTACATATTGGGTTTATGGAACGGTATCTGAGCTAATTTGAAACCCTTGTTTTATGCATCACCCCACCTCACCTTTCCCGTTAAGCAGCCATAGTGTGTTTTCTAAACGTGCGACTCTGTTCTGTTTTGTAATTCAGTTCAAGGGTAGCGGTTTTTACATTCCCTCTGTAAGTGATATCTTATGATAAGTGTCTTTTTCTGTGTGACTTATTTCACTTAGAATCGTCGTACCTAAATCCACTCATCATGCTGCTCCTAGCCTTATGACGTTGATTTCATGGCTGAGTGATATTCCATTGTACATAAGGACCACAACTTCTTTATCCATTCTTCTCTTTCCTGGGATGTTTAAGGTGTAACGAAGTGGAGGTTCTTGTCAACAGAGCAGCCCTAAACTTTGGGGTGCCTGTGTCTTGCTGATTTTTAGTTTTCCCAATTTATACGCCCATGAGTGGAAGTGCCCTATGCTCTCTAAGCTGAGTTTTTTAGATGTTTCAGGACACACCGTACACTTCTCCAGAGTGGCTGTTGGCAATTTACAGCCCGCCCATCAGCGTAGCAAGGCTCCCATTTCTCCATGGCCTGTCCTGCATTTCTGGTTTTGACACTTTATTCAGCATGGCCCTTTTGACCGATGGGAAGCGAGACTTCTTTGTAGCGCTGATTTGCCTTTCCAGGTTGCTTGGTTGGCCAAAAAGGGCGTATGCGTTTTTTCCTGAATATATTCAGGAAAAAACGCATACGCCCTTTTTGGCCAAGGGCATCATTGTCGAGGTTTTGCCGCTTTTCCTGTGCTTTAAAGGCGATTCGAATCTACCTCCTGAAATCGGTTTCCTGCAATTCTGCCTTGCTTTCAAATCCTCTTCGTAGCCTTCCCTCCATATATTTGTGGACGAGAGTTATCATTTCTAACTCTGCAGGTTTGTGAATTGCAGTGCCCCTGAGCTCCATTTTTCAACTCGCTTTCTTGGGAGCTGGCCGCAAAAGCGCAGGATTGCTTCAGGCCCTATTCTGGCTCCAGGCGGCAGGCTGAGCCTGTGGTTAATTCTGCTTCCTGATGGGAAAATAGAGTGACCTGTGCCTGTCCCAACACCTAGAGCTAGTCTCTCATTGGTTCCCCCTCTTCCCGTTCATCCTCAGGACAAATTGCAACGTGTTCGGAACAGGAGGTTAAAGGTGCTGATTCTCCAAGGAGGGAGATTGCTAGTAAAGCGGCTGGAATGGCGAACCGGAGCACAAGGAGATGAGAAATGAGGTGCGTTTTAGAAACCTTTCCCGGTCACACGGTGTACCATCTTCTGGGTTTCTCGTGCATGTTTTCGACGTAGGAAGATGCCCTTGAACCTGGAGATTTGGGACCCATGGGATGGGTACCACGCCGTATTACTTTACAGGGTCTGCGTTAGCTCACCCAACCTCACCAAACCTCTCAGCCCCAAGAGTGTCCACCCTTATGTCTCAATCAGCTGTGGGTCTAGATATGGTCAATCCAGGTGGCATCGCAGCCCCTGAACGAATTTTGTAAGAATTTCTCTCTCTTTCACTGTCTTTGTTTCACGGGTTTTTAAAAGTAATTGATTTTTATAATAGGGTTTAGCTGCTTTGCACTGCTGTGTTTATGCCGCTTTTCACCCACTTGACTCACTTACAGAGAGATATCAATACATAGGTTTTAAGATTCTTACTAGTCAGATATATTCTTGGGCGGTGAATAGGGGGCGTTGAGTCCAGTTCACTGAGCAAGGAGTAGGTCTTGTCTATTACATATTGGGTTTATGGAACGGTATCTGAGCTAATTTGAAACCCTTGTTTTATGCATCACCCCACCTCACCTTTCCCGTTAAGCAGCCATAGTGTGTTTTCTAAACGTGCGACTCTGTTCTGTTTTGTAATTCAGTTCAAGGGTAGCGGTTTTTACATTCTCTCTGTAAGTGATATCTTATGATAAGTGTCTTTTTCTGTGTGACTTATTTCACTTAGAATCGTCGTACCTAAATCCACTCATCATGCTGCTCCTAGCCTTATGACGTTGATTTCATGGCTGAGTGATATTCCATTGTACATAAGGACCACAACTTCTTTATCCATTCTTCTCTTTCCTGGGATGTTTAAGGTGTAACGAAGTGGAGGTTCTTGTCAACAGAGCAGCCCTAAACTTTGGGGTGCCTGTGTCTTGCTGATTTTTAGTTTTCCCAATTTATACGCCCATGAGTGGAAGTGCCCTATGCTCTCTAAGCTGAGTTTTTTAGATGTTTCAGGACACACCGTACACTTCTCCAGAGTGGCTGTTGGCAATTTACAGCCCGCCCATCAGCGTAGCAAGGCTCCCATTTCTCCATGGCCTGTCCTGCATTTCTGGTTTTGACACTTTATTCAGCATGGCCCTTTTGACCGATGGGAAGCGAGACTTCTTTGTAGCGCTGATTTGCCTTTCCAGGTTGCTTGGTTGGCCAAAAAGGGCGTATGCGTTTTTTCCTGAATATATTCAGGAAAAAACGCATACGCCCTTTTTGGCCAAGGGCATCATTGTCGAGGTTTTGCCGCTTTTCCTGTGCTTTAAAGGCGATTCGAATCTACCTCCTGAAATCGGTTTCCTGCAATTCTGCCTTGCTTTCAAATCCTCTTCGTTGCCTTCCCTCCATATATTTGTGGACGAGAGTTATCATTTCTAACTCTGCAGGTTTGTGAATTGCAGTGCCCCTGAGCTCCATTTTTCAACTCGCTTTCTTGGGAGCTGGCCGCAAAAGCACAGGATTGCTTCAGGCCCTATTCTGGCTCCGGGCGGCAGGCTGAGCCTGTGGTTAATTCTGCTTCCTGATGGGAAAATAGAGTGACCTGTGCCTGTCCCAACACCTAGAGCTAGTCTCTCATTGGTTCCCCCTCTTCCCGTTCATCCTCAGGACAAATTGCAACGTGTTCGGAACAGGAGGTTAAAGGTGCTGATTCTCCAAGGAGGGAGATTGCTAGTAAAGCGGCTGGAATGGCGAACCGGAGCACAAGGAGATGAGAAATGAGGTGCGTTTTAGAAACCTTTCCCGGTCACACGGTGTACCATCTTCTGGGTTGCTCGTGCATGTTTTCGACGTAGGAAGATGCCCTTGACCCTGCAGATTTGGGACCCATGGGATGGGTACCACGCCGTATTAGTTTACAGGGTCTGCGTTAGCTCACCCAACCTCACCAAACCTCTCAGCCCCAAGAGTGTCCACCCTTATGTCTCAATCAGCTGTGGGTCTAGATATGGTCAATCCAGGTGGCATCGCAGCCCCTGAACGAATTTTGTAAGAATTTCTCTCTCTTTCACTGTCTTTGTTTCACGGGTTTTTAAAAGTAATTGATTTTTATAATAGGGTTTAGCTGCTTTGCACTGCTGTGTTTATGCCGCTTTACACCCACTTGACTCACTTACAGAGAGATATCAATACATAGGTTTTAAGATTCTTACTAGTCAGATATATTCTTGGGCGGTGAATAGGGGGCGTTGAGTCCAGTTCACTGAGCAAGGAGTAGGTCTGGTCTATTACATATTGGGTTTATGGAACGGTATCTGAGCTAATTTGAAACCCTTGTTTTATGCATCACCCCACCTCACCTTTCCCGTTAAGCAGCCATAGTGTGTTTTCTAAACGTGCGACTCTGTTCTGTTTTGTAATTCAGTTCAAGGGTAGCGGTTTTTACATTCTCTCTGTAAGTGATATCTTATGATAAGTGTCTTTTTCTGTGTGACTTATTTCACTTAGAATCGTCGTACCTAAATCCACTCATCATGCTGCTCCTAGCCTTATGACGTTGATTTCATGGCTGAGTGATATTCCATTGTACATAAGGACCACAACTTCTTTATCCATTCTTCTCTTTCCTGGGATGTTTAAGGTGTAACGAAGTGGAGGTTCTTGTCAACAGAGCAGCCCTAAACTTTGGGGTGCCTGTGTCTTGCTGATTTTTAGTTTTCCCAATTTATACGCCCATGAGTGGAAGTGCCCTATGCTCTCTAAGCTGAGTTTTTTAGATGTTTCAGGACACACCGTACACTTCTCCAGAGTGGCTGTTGGCAATTTACAGCCCGCCCATCAGCGTAGCAAGGCTCCCATTTCTCCATGGCCTGTCCTGCATTTCTGGTTTTGACACTTTATTCAGCATGGCCCTTTTGACCGATGGGAAGCGAGACTTCTTTGTAGCGCTGATTTGCCTTTCCAGGTTGCTTGGTTGGCCAAAAAGGGCGTATGCGTTTTTTCCTGAATATATTCAGGAAAAAACGCATACGCCCTTTTTGGCCAAGGGCATCATTGTCGAGGTTTTGCCGCTTTTCCTGTGCTTTAAAGGCGATTCGAATCTACCTCCTGAAATCGGTTTCCTGCAATTCTGCCTTGCTTTCAAATCCTCTTCGTTGCCTTCCCTCCATATGTTTGTGGACGAGAGTTATCATTTCTAACTCTGCAGGTTTGTGAATTGCAGTGCCCCTGAGCTCCATTTTTCAACTCGCTTTCTTGGGAGCTGGCCGCAAAAGCGCAGGATTGCTTCAGGCCCTATTCTGGCTCCGGGCGGCAGGCTGAGCCTGTGGTTAATTCTTCTTCCTGATGGGAAAATAGAGTGACCTGTGCCTGTCCTAACACCTAGAGCTAGTCTCTCATTGGTTCCCCCTCTTCCCGTTCATCCTCAGGACAAATTGCAACGTGTACGGAACAGGAGGTTAAAGGTGCTGATTCTCCAAGGAGGGAGATTGCTAGTAAAGCGGCTGGAATGGCGAACCGGAGCACAAGGAGATGAGAAATGAGGTGCGTTTTAGAAACCTTTCCCGGTCACACGGTGTACCATCTTCTGGGTTGCTCGTGCATGTTTTTGACGTAGGAAGATGCCCTTGAACCTGGAGATTTGGGACCCATGGGATGGGTACCACGCCGTATTACTTTAAAGGGTCTGTGTTTGCTCACCCAACCTCACCAAACCTCTCAGCCCCAAGAGTGTCCACCCTTATGTCTCAGTCATCTGTGGGTCTAGATATGGTCAATCCAGGTGGCATCGCAGCCCCTGAACGAATTTTGTAAAAATTTCTCTCTCTTTCACTGTCTTTGTTTCACGGGTTTTTTAAAGTAATTGATTTTTATAATGGGGTTTAGCTGCTTTGCACTGCTGTGTTTATGCCGCTTTACACCTACTTGACTCACTTACAGAGAGATATCAATACATAGGTTTTATGATTCTTACTAGTCAGATATATTCTTGGGTGGTGAATAGGGGGCGTTGAGTCCAGTTCACTGAGCAAGGAGTAGGTCTTGTCTATTACATATTGGGTTTATGGAACGGTATCTGAGCTAATTTGAAACCCTTGTTTTATGCATCACCCCACCTCACCTTTCCCGTTAAGCAGCCATAGTGTGTTTTCTAAACGTGCGACTCTGTTCTGTTTTGTAATTCAGTTCAAGGGTAGCGGTTTTTACATTCCCTCTGTAAGTGATATCTTATGATAAGTGTCTTTTTCTGTGTGACTTATTTCACTTAGAATCGTCGTACCTAAATCCACTCATCATGCTGCTCCTAGCCTTATGACGTTGATTTCATGGCTGAGTGATATTCCATTGTACATAAGGACCACAACTTCTTTATCCATTCTTCTCTTTCCTGGGATGTTTAAGGTGTAACGAAGTGGAGGTTCTTGTCAACAGAGCAGCCCTAAACTTTGGGGTGCCTGTGTCTTGCTGATTTTTAGTTTTCCCAATTTATACGCCCATGAGTGGAAGTGCCCTATGCTCTCTAAGCTGAGTTTTTTAGATGTTTCAGGACACACCGTACACTTCTCCAGAGTGGCTGTTGGCAATTTACAGCCCGCCCATCAGCGTAGCAAGGCTCCCATTTCTCCATGGCCTGTCCTGCATTTCTGGTTTTGACACTTTATTCAGCATGGACCTTTTGACCGATGGGAAGCGAGACTTCTTTGTAGCGCTGATTTGCCTTTCCAGGTTGCTTGGTTGGCCAAAAAGGGCGTATGCGTTTTTTCCTGAATATATTCAGGAAAAAACGCATACGCCCTTTTTGGCCAAGGGCATCATTGTCGAGGTTTTGCCGCTTTTCCTGTGCTTTAAAGGCGATTCGAATCTACCTCCTGAAATCGGTTTCCTGCAATTCTGCCTTGCTTTCAAATCCTCTTCGTAGCCTTCCCTCCATATATTTGTGGACGAGAGTTATCATTTCTAACTCTGCAGGTTTGTGAATTGCAGTGCCCCTGAGCTCCATTTTTCAACTCGCTTTCTTGGGAGCTGGCCGCAAAAGCGCAGGATTGCTTCAGGCCCTATTCTGGCTCCGGGCGGCAGGCTGAGCCTGTGGTTAATTCTGCTTCCTGATGGGAAAATAGAGTGACCTGTGCCTGTCCCAACACCTAGAGCTAGTCTCTCATTGGTTCCCCCTCTTCCCGTTCATCCTCAGGACAAATTGCAACGTGTTCGGAACAGGAGGTTAAAGGTGCTGATTCTCCAAGGAGGGAGATTGCTAGTAAAGCGGCTGGAATGGCGAACCGGAGCACAAGGAGATGAGAAATGAGGTGCGTTTTAGAAACCTTTCCCGGTCACACGGTGTACCATCTTCTGGGTTTCTCGTGCATGTTTTCGACGTAGGAAGATGCCCTTGAACCTGGAGATTTGGGACCCATGGGATGGGTACCACGCCGTATTACTTTACAGGGTCTGCGTTAGCTCACCCAACCTCACCAAACCTCTCAGCCCCAAGAGTGTCCACCCTTATGTCTCAATCAGCTGTGGGTCTAGATATGGTCAATCCAGGTGGCATCGCAGCCCCTGAACGAATTTTGTAAGAATTTCTCTCTCTTTCACTGTCTTTGTTTCACGGGTTTTTAAAAGTAATTGATTTTTATAATAGGGTTTAGCTGCTTTGCACTGCTGTGTTTATGCCGCTTTTCACCCACTTGACTCACTTACAGAGAGATATCAATACATAGGTTTTAAGATTCTTACTAGTCAGATATATTCTTGGGCGGTGAATAGGGGGCGTTGAGTCCAGTTCACTGAGCAAGGAGTAGGTCTTGTCTATTACATATTGGGTTTATGGAACGGTATCTGAGCTAATTTGAAACCCTTGTTTTATGCATCACCCCACCTCACCTTTCCCGTTAAGCAGCCATAGTGTGTTTTCTAAACGTGCGACTCTGTTCTGTTTTGTAATTCAGTTCAAGGGTAGCGGTTTTTACATTCTCTCTGTAAGTGATATCTTATGATAAGTGTCTTTTTCTGTGTGACTTATTTCACTTAGAATCGTCGTACCTAAATCCACTCATCATGCTGCTCCTAGCCTTATGACGTTGATTTCATGGCTGAGTGATATTCCATTGTACATAAGGACCACAACTTCTTTATCCATTCTTCTCTTTCCTGGGATGTTTAAGGTGTAACGAAGTGGAGGTTCTTGTCAACAGAGCAGCCCTAAACTTTGGGGTGCCTGTGTCTTGCTGATTTTTAGTTTTCCCAATTTATACGCCCATGAGTGGAAGTGCCCTATGCTCTCTAAGCTGAGTTTTTTAGATGTTTCAGGACACACCGTACACTTCTCCAGAGTGGCTGTTGGCAATTTACAGCCCGCCCATCAGCGTAGCAAGGCTCCCATTTCTCCATGGCCTGTCCTGCATTTCTGGTTTTGACACTTTATTCAGCATGGCCCTTTTGACCGATGGGAAGCGAGACTTCTTTGTAGCGCTGATTTGCCTTTCCAGGTTGCTTGGTTGGCCAAAAAGGGCGTATGCGTTTTTTCCTGAATATATTCAGGAAAAAACGCATACGCCCTTTTTGGCCAAGGGCATCATTGTCGAGGTTTTGCCGCTTTTCCTGTGCTTTAAAGGCGATTCGAATCTACCTCCTGAAATCGGTTTCCTGCAATTCTGCCTTGCTTTCAAATCCTCTTCGTTGCCTTCCCTCCATATGTTTGTGGACGAGAGTTATCATTTCTAACTCTGCAGGTTTGTGAATTGCAGTGCCCCTGAGCTCCATTTTTCAACTCGCTTTCTTGGGAGCTGGCCGCAAAAGCGCAGGATTGCTTCAGGCCCTATTCTGGCTCCGGGCGGCAGGCTGAGCCTGTGGTTAATTCTTCTTCCTGATGGGAAAATAGAGTGACCTGTGCCTGTCCTAACACCTAGAGCTAGTCTCTCATTGGTTCCCCCTCTTCCCGTTCATCCTCAGGACAAATTGCAACGTGTACGGAACAGGAGGTTAAAGGTGCTGATTCTCCAAGGAGGGAGATTGCTAGTAAAGCGGCTGGAATGGCGAACCGGAGCACAAGGAGATGAGAAATGAGGTGCGTTTTAGAAACCTTTCCCGGTCACACGGTGTACCATCTTCTGGGTTGCTCGTGCATGTTTTTGACGTAGGAAGATGCCCTTGAACCTGGAGATTTGGGACCCATGGGATGGGTACCACGCCGTATTACTTTAAAGGGTCTGTGTTTGCTCACCCAACCTCACCAAACCTCTCAGCCCCAAGAGTGTCCACCCTTATGTCTCAGTCATCTGTGGGTCTAGATATGGTCAATCCAGGTGGCATCGCAGCCCCTGAACGAATTTTGTAAAAATTTCTCTCTCTTTCACTGTCTTTGTTTCACGGGTTTTTTAAAGTAATTGATTTTTATAATGGGGTTTAGCTGCTTTGCACTGCTGTGTTTATGCCGCTTTACACCTACTTGACTCACTTACAGAGAGATATCAATACATAGGTTTTATGATTCTTACTAGTCAGATATATTCTTGGGTGGTGAATAGGGGGCGTTGAGTCCAGTTCACTGAGCAAGGAGTAGGTCTTGTCTATTACATATTGGGTTTATGGAACGGTATCTGAGCTAATTTGAAACCCTTGTTTTATGCATCACCCCACCTCACCTTTCCCGTTAAGCAGCCATAGTGTGTTTTCTAAACGTGCGACTCTGTTCTGTTTTGTAATTCAGTTCAAGGGTAGCGGTTTTTACATTCCCTCTGTAAGTGATATCTTATGATAAGTGTCTTTTTCTGTGTGACTTATTTCACTTAGAATCGTCGTACCTAAATCCACTCATCATGCTGCTCCTAGCCTTATGACGTTGATTTCATGGCTGAGTGATATTCCATTGTACATAAGGACCACAACTTCTTTATCCATTCTTCTCTTTCCTGGGATGTTTAAGGTGTAACGAAGTGGAGGTTCTTGTCAACAGAGCAGCCCTAAACTTTGGGGTGCCTGTGTCTTGCTGATTTTTAGTTTTCCCAATTTATACGCCCATGAGTGGAAGTGCCCTATGCTCTCTAAGCTGAGTTTTTTAGATGTTTCAGGACACACCGTACACTTCTCCAGAGTGGCTGTTGGCAATTTACAGCCCGCCCATCAGCGTAGCAAGGCTCCCATTTCTCCATGGCCTGTCCTGCATTTCTGGTTTTGACACTTTATTCAGCATGGCCCTTTTGACCGATGGGAAGCGAGACTTCTTTGTAGCGCTGATTTGCCTTTCCAGGTTGCTTGGTTGGCCAAAAAGGGCGTATGCTTTTTTTCCTGAATATATTCAGGAAAAAACGCATACGCCCTTTTTGGCCAAGGGCATCATTGTCGAGGTTTTGCCGCTTTTCCTGTGCTTTAAAGGCGATTCGAATCTACCTCCTGAAATCGGTTTCCTGCAATTCTGCCTTGCTTTCAAATCCTCTTCGTTGCCTTCCCTCCATATATTTGTGGACGAGAGTTATCATTTCTAACTCTGCAGGTTTGTGAATTGCAGTGCCCCTGAGCTCCATTTTTCAACTCGCTTTCTTGGGAGCTGGCCGCAAAAGCGCAGGATTGCTTCAGGCCCTATTCTGGCTCCGGGCGGCAGGCTGAGCCTGTGGTTAATTCTGCTTCCTGATGGGAAAATAGAGTGACCTGTGCCTGTCCCAACACCTAGAGCTAGTCTCTCATTGGTTCCCCCTCTTCCCGTTCATCCTCAGGACAAATTGCAACGTGTTCGGAACAGGAGGTTAAAGGTGCTGATTCTCCAAGGAGGGAGATTGCTAGTAAAGCGGCTGGAATGGCGAACCGGAGCACAAGGAGATGAGAAATGAGGTGCGTTTTAGAAACCTTTCCCGGTCACACGGTGTACCATCTTCTGGGTTGCTCGTGCATGTTTTCGACGTAGGAAGATGCCCTTGACCCTGCAGATTTGGGACCCATGGGATGGGTACCACGCCGTATTACTTTACAGGGTCTGCGTTAGCTCACCCAACCTCACCAAACCTCTCAGCCCCAAGAGTGTCCACCCTTATGTCTCAATCAGCTGTGGGTCTAGATATGGTCAATCCAGGTGGCATCGCAGCCCCTGAACGAATTTTGTAAGAATTTCTCTCTCTTTCACTGTCTTTGTTTCACGGGTTTTTAAAAGTAATTGATTTTTATAATAGGGTTTAGCTGCTTTGCACTGCTGTGTTTATGCCGCTTTACACCCACTTGACTCACTTACAGAGAGATATCAATACATAGGTTTTAAGATTCTTACTAGTCAGATATATTCTTGGGCGGTGAATAGGGGGCGTTGAGTCCAGTTCACTGAGCAAGGAGTAGGTCTGGTCTATTACATATTGGGTTTATGGAACGGTATCTGAGCTAATTTGAAACCCTTGTTTTATGCATCACCCCACCTCACCTTTCCCGTTAAGCAGCCATAGTGTGTTTTCTAAACGTGCGACTCTGTTCTGTTTTGTAATTCAGTTCAAGGGTAGCGGTTTTTACATTCTCTCTGTAAGTGATATCTTATGATAAGTGTCTTTTTCTGTGTGACTTATTTCACTTAGAATCGTCGTACCTAAATCCACTCATCATGCTGCTCCTAGCCTTATGACGTTGATTTCATGGCTGAGTGATATTCCATTGTACATAAGGACCACAACTTCTTTATCCATTCTTCTCTTTCCTGGGATGTTTAAGGTGTAACGAAGTGGAGGTTCTTGTCAACAGAGCAGCCCTAAACTTTGGGGTGCCTGTGTCTTGCTGATTTTTAGTTTTCCCAATTTATACGCCCATGAGTGGAAGTGCCCTATGCTCTCTAAGCTGAGTTTTTTAGATGTTTCAGGACACACCGTACACTTCTCCAGAGTGGCTGTTGGCAATTTACAGCCCGCCCATCAGCGTAGCAAGGCTCCCATTTCTCCATGGCCTGTCCTGCATTTCTGGTTTTGACACTTTATTCAGCATGGCCCTTTTGACCGATGGGAAGCGAGACTTCTTTGTAGCGCTGATTTGCCTTTCCAGGTTGCTTGGTTGGCCAAAAAGGGCGTATGCGTTTTTTCCTGAATATATTCAGGAAAAAACGCATACGCCCTTTTTGGCCAAGGGCATCATTGTCGAGGTTTTGCCGCTTTTCCTGTGCTTTAAAGGCGATTCGAATCTACCTCCTGAAATCGGTTTCCTGCAATTCTGCCTTGCTTTCAAATCCTCTTCGTTGCCTTCCCTCCATATGTTTGTGGACGAGAGTTATCATTTCTAACTCTGCAGGTTTGTGAATTGCAGTGCCCCTGAGCTCCATTTTTCAACTCGCTTTCTTGGGAGCTGGCCGCAAAAGCGCAGGATTGCTTCAGGCCCTATTCTGGCTCCGGGCGGCAGGCTGAGCCTGTGGTTAATTCTTCTTCCTGATGGGAAAATAGAGTGACCTGTGCCTGTCCTAACACCTAGAGCTAGTCTCTCATTGGTTCCCCCTCTTCCCGTTCATCCTCAGGACAAATTGCAACGTGTACGGAACAGGAGGTTAAAGGTGCTGATTCTCCAAGGAGGGAGATTGCTAGTAAAGCGGCTGGAATGGCGAACCGGAGCACAAGGAGATGAGAAATGAGGTGCGTTTTAGAAACCTTTCCCGGTCACACGGTGTACCATCTTCTGGGTTGCTCGTGCATGTTTTCGACGTAGGAAGATGCCCTTGAACCTGGAGATTTGGGACCCATGGGATGGGTACCACGCCGTATTACTTTAAAGGGTCTGTGTTTGCTCACCCAACCTCACCAAACCTCTCAGCCCCAAGAGTGTCCACCCTTATGTCTCAGTCATCTGTGGATCTAGATATGGTCAATCCAGGTGGCATCGCAGCCCCTGAACGAATTTTGTAAAAATTTCTCTCTCTTTCACTGTCTTTGTTTCACGGGTTTTTTAAAGTAATTGATTTTTATAATGGGGTTTAGCTGCTTTGCACTGCTGTGTTTATGCCGCTTTACACCTACTTGACTCACTTACAGAGAGATATCAATACATAGGTTTTATGATTCTTACTAGTCAGATATATTCTTGGGTGGTGAATAGGGGGCGTTGAGTCCAGTTCACTGAGCAAGGAGTAGGTCTTGTCTATTACATATTGGGTTTATGGAACGGTATCTGAGCTAATTTGAAACCCTTGTTTTATGCATCACCCCACCTCACCTTTCCCGTTAAGCAGCCATAGTGTGTTTTCTAAACGTGCGACTCTGTTCTGTTTTGTAATTCAGTTCAAGGGTAGCGGTTTTTACATTCCCTCTGTAAGTGATATCTTATGATAAGTGTCTTTTTCTGTGTGACTTATTTCACTTAGAATCGTCGTACCTAAATCCACTCATCATGCTGCTCCTAGCCTTATGACGTTGATTTCATGGCTGAGTGATATTCCATTGTACATAAGGACCACAACTTCTTTATCCATTCTTCTCTTTCCTGGGATGTTTAAGGTGTAACGAAGTGGAGGTTCTTGTCAACAGAGCAGCCCTAAACTTTGGGGTGCCTGTGTCTTGCTGATTTTTAGTTTTCCCAATTTATACGCCCATGAGTGGAAGTGCCCTATGCTCTCTAAGCTGAGTTTTTTAGATGTTTCAGGACACACCGTACACTTCTCCAGAGTGGCTGTTGGCAATTTACAGCCCGCCCATCAGCGTAGCAAGGCTCCCATTTCTCCATGGCCTGTCCTGCATTTCTGGTTTTGACACTTTATTCAGCATGGCCCTTTTGACCGATGGGAAGCGAGACTTCTTTGTAGCGCTGATTTGCCTTTCCAGGTTGCTTGGTTGGCCAAAAAGGGCGTATGCTTTTTTTCCTGAATATATTCAGGAAAAAACGCATACGCCCTTTTTGGCCAAGGGCATCATTGTCGAGGTTTTGCCGCTTTTCCTGTGCTTTAAAGGCGATTCGAATCTACCTCCTGAAATCGGTTTCCTGCAATTCTGCCTTGCTTTCAAATCCTCTTCGTTGCCTTCCCTCCATATATTTGTGGACGAGAGTTATCATTTCTAACTCTGCAGGTTTGTGAATTGCAGTGCCCCTGAGCTCCATTTTTCAACTCGCTTTCTTGGGAGCTGGCCGCAAAAGCGCAGGATTGCTTCAGGCCCTATTCTGGCTCCGGGCGGCAGGCTGAGCCTGTGGTTAATTCTGCTTCCTGATGGGAAAATAGAGTGACCTGTGCCTGTCCCAACACCTAGAGCTAGTCTCTCATTGGTTCCCCCTCTTCCCGTTCATCCTCAGGACAAATTGCAACGTGTTCGGAACAGGAGGTTAAAGGTGCTGATTCTCCAAGGAGGGAGATTGCTAGTAAAGCGGCTGGAATGGCGAACCGGAGCACAAGGAGATGAGAAATGAGGTGCGTTTTAGAAACCTTTCCCGGTCACACGGTGTACCATCTTCTGGGTTGCTCGTGCATGTTTTCGACGTAGGAAGATGCCCTTGACCCTGCAGATTTGGGACCCATGGGATGGGTACCACGCCGTATTACTTTACAGGGTCTGCGTTAGCTCACCCAACCTCACCAAACCTCTCAGCCCCAAGAGTGTCCACCCTTATGTCTCAATCAGCTGTGGGTCTAGATATGGTCAATCCAGGTGGCATCGCAGCCCCTGAACGAATTTTGTAAGAATTTCTCTCTCTTTCACTGTCTTTGTTTCACGGGTTTTTAAAAGTAATTGATTTTTATAATAGGGTTTAGCTGCTTTGCACTGCTGTGTTTATGCCGCTTTACACCCACTTGACTCACTTACAGAGAGATATCAATACATAGGTTTTAAGATTCTTACTAGTCAGATATATTCTTGGGCGGTGAATAGGGGGCGTTGAGTCCAGTTCACTGAGCAAGGAGTAGGTCTGGTCTATTACATATTGGGTTTATGGAACGGTATCTGAGCTAATTTGAAACCCTTGTTTTATGCATCACCCCACCTCACCTTTCCCGTTAAGCAGCCATAGTGTGTTTTCTAAACGTGCGACTCTGTTCTGTTTTGTAATTCAGTTCAAGGGTAGCGGTTTTTACATTCTCTCTGTAAGTGATATCTTATGATAAGTGTCTTTTTCTGTGTGACTTATTTCACTTAGAATCGTCGTACCTAAATCCACTCATCATGCTGCTCCTAGCCTTATGACGTTGATTTCATGGCTGAGTGATATTCCATTGTACATAAGGACCACAACTTCTTTATCCATTCTTCTCTTTCCTGGGATGTTTAAGGTGTAACGAAGTGGAGGTTCTTGTCAACAGAGCAGCCCTAAACTTTGGGGTGCCTGTGTCTTGCTGATTTTTAGTTTTCCCAATTTATACGCCCATGAGTGGAAGTGCCCTATGCTCTCTAAGCTGAGTTTTTTAGATGTTTCAGGACACACCGTACACTTCTCCAGAGTGGCTGTTGGCAATTTACAGCCCGCCCATCAGCGTAGCAAGGCTCCCATTTCTCCATGGCCTGTCCTGCATTTCTGGTTTTGACACTTTATTCAGCATGGCCCTTTTGACCGATGGGAAGCGAGACTTCTTTGTAGCGCTGATTTGCCTTTCCAGGTTGCTTGGTTGGCCAAAAAGGGCGTATGCGTTTTTTCCTGAATATATTCAGGAAAAAACGCATACGCCCTTTTTGGCCAAGGGCATCATTGTCGAGGTTTTGCCGCTTTTCCTGTGCTTTAAAGGCGATTCGAATCTACCTCCTGAAATCGGTTTCCTGCAATTCTGCCTTGCTTTCAAATCCTCTTCGTTGCCTTCCCTCCATATGTTTGTGGACGAGAGTTATCATTTCTAACTCTGCAGGTTTGTGAATTGCAGTGCCCCTGAGCTCCATTTTTCAACTCGCTTTCTTGGGAGCTGGCCGCAAAAGCGCAGGATTGCTTCAGGCCCTATTCTGGCTCCGGGCGGCAGGCTGAGCCTGTGGTTAATTCTTCTTCCTGATGGGAAAATAGAGTGACCTGTGCCTGTCCTAACACCTAGAGCTAGTCTCTCATTGGTTCCCCCTCTTCCCGTTCATCCTCAGGACAAATTGCAACGTGTACGGAACAGGAGGTTAAAGGTGCTGATTCTCCAAGGAGGGAGATTGCTAGTAAAGCGGCTGGAATGGCGAACCGGAGCACAAGGAGATGAGAAATGAGGTGCGTTTTAGAAACCTTTCCCGGTCACACGGTGTACCATCTTCTGGGTTGCTCGTGCATGTTTTCGACGTAGGAAGATGCCCTTGAACCTGGAGATTTGGGACCCATGGGATGGGTACCACGCCGTATTACTTTAAAGGGTCTGTGTTTGCTCACCCAACCTCACCAAACCTCTCAGCCCCAAGAGTGTCCACCCTTATGTCTCAGTCATCTGTGGGTCTAGATATGGTCAATCCAGGTGGCATCGCAGCCCCTGAACGAATTTTGTAAAAATTTCTCTCTCTTTCACTGTCTTTGTTTCACGGGTTTTTTAAAGTAATTGATTTTTATAATGGGGTTTAGCTGCTTTGCACTGCTGTGTTTATGCCGCTTTACACCTACTTGACTCACTTACAGAGAGATATCAATACATAGGTTTTATGATTCTTACTAGTCAGATATATTCTTGGGCGGTGAATAGGGGGCGTTGAGTCCAGTTCACTGAGCAAGGAGTAGGTCTTGTCTATTACATATTGGGTTTATGGAACGGTATCTGAGCTAATTTGAAACCCTTGTTTTATGCATCACCCCACCTCACCTTTCCCGTTAAGCAGCCATAGTGTGTTTTCTAAACGTGCGACTCTGTTCTGTTTTGTAATTCAGTTCAAGGGTAGCGGTTTTTACATTCCCTCTGTAAGTGATATCTTATGATAAGTGTCTTTTTCTGTGTGACTTATTTCACTTAGAATCGTCGTACCTAAATCCACTCATCATGCTGCTCCTAGCCTTATGACGTTGATTTCATGGCTGAGTGATATTCCATTGTACATAAGGACCACAACTTCTTTATCCATTCTTCTCTTTCCTGGGATGTTTAAGGTGTAACGAAGTGGAGGTTCTTGTCAACAGAGCAGCCCTAAACTTTGGGGTGCCTGTGTCTTGCTGATTTTTAGTTTTCCCAATTTATACGCCCATGAGTGGAAGTGCCCTATGCTCTCTAAGCTGAGTTTTTTAGATGTTTCAGGACACACCGTACACTTCTCCAGAGTGGCTGTTGGCAATTTACAGCCCGCCCATCAGCGTAGCAAGGCTCCCATTTCTCCATGGCCTGTCCTGCATTTCTGGTTTTGACACTTTATTCAGCATGGACCTTTTGACCGATGGGAAGCGAGACTTCTTTGTAGCGCTGATTTGCCTTTCCAGGTTGCTTGGTTGGCCAAAAAGGGCGTATGCGTTTTTTCCTGAATATATTCAGGAAAAAACGCATACGCCCTTTTTGGCCAAGGGCATCATTGTCGAGGTTTTGCCGCTTTTCCTGTGCTTTAAAGGCGATTCGAATCTACCTCCTGAAATCGGTTTCCTGCAATTCTGCCTTGCTTTCAAATCCTCTTCGTAGCCTTCCCTCCATATATTTGTGGACGAGAGTTATCATTTCTAACTCTGCAGGTTTGTGAATTGCAGTGCCCCTGAGCTCCATTTTTCAACTCGCTTTCTTGGGAGCTGGCCGCAAAAGCGCAGGATTGCTTCAGGCCCTATTCTGGCTCCGGGCGGCAGGCTGAGCCTGTGGTTAATTCTGCTTCCTGATGGGAAAATAGAGTGACCTGTGCCTGTCCCAACACCTAGAGCTAGTCTCTCATTGGTTCCCCCTCTTCCCGTTCATCCTCAGGACAAATTGCAACGTGTTCGGAACAGGAGGTTAAAGGTGCTGATTCTCCAAGGAGGGAGATTGCTAGTAAAGCGGCTGGAATGGCGAACCGGAGCACAAGGAGATGAGAAATGAGGTGCGTTTTAGAAACCTTTCCCGGTCACACGGTGTACCATCTTCTGGGTTTCTCGTGCATGTTTTCGACGTAGGAAGATGCCCTTGAACCTGGAGATTTGGGACCCATGGGATGGGTACCACGCCGTATTACTTTACAGGGTCTGCGTTAGCTCACCCAACCTCACCAAACCTCTCAGCCCCAAGAGTGTCCACCCTTATGTCTCAATCAGCTGTGGGTCTAGATATGGTCAATCCAGGTGGCATCGCAGCCCCTGAACGAATTTTGTAAGAATTTCTCTCTCTTTCACTGTCTTTGTTTCACGGGTTTTTAAAAGTAATTGATTTTTATAATAGGGTTTAGCTGCTTTGCACTGCTGTGTTTATGCCGCTTTTCACCCACTTGACTCACTTACAGAGAGATATCAATACATAGGTTTTAAGATTCTTACTAGTCAGATATATTCTTGGGCGGTGAATAGGGGGCGTTGAGTCCAGTTCACTGAGCAAGGAGTAGGTCTTGTCTATTACATATTGGGTTTATGGAACGGTATCTGAGCTAATTTGAAACCCTTGTTTTATGCATCACCCCACCTCACCTTTCCCGTTAAGCAGCCATAGTGTGTTTTCTAAACGTGCGACTCTGTTCTGTTTTGTAATTCAGTTCAAGGGTAGCGGTTTTTACATTCTCTCTGTAAGTGATATCTTATGATAAGTGTCTTTTTCTGTGTGACTTATTTCACTTAGAATCGTCGTACCTAAATCCACTCATCATGCTGCTCCTAGCCTTATGACGTTGATTTCATGGCTGAGTGATATTCCATTGTACATAAGGACCACAACTTCTTTATCCATTCTTCTCTTTCCTGGGATGTTTAAGGTGTAACGAAGTGGAGGTTCTTGTCAACAGAGCAGCCCTAAACTTTGGGGTGCCTGTGTCTTGCTGATTTTTAGTTTTCCCAATTTATACGCCCATGAGTGGAAGTGCCCTATGCTCTCTAAGCTGAGTTTTTTAGATGTTTCAGGACACACCGTACACTTCTCCAGAGTGGCTGTTGGCAATTTACAGCCCGCCCATCAGCGTAGCAAGGCTCCCATTTCTCCATGGCCTGTCCTGCATTTCTGGTTTTGACACTTTATTCAGCATGGCCCTTTTGACCGATGGGAAGCGAGACTTCTTTGTAGCGCTGATTTGCCTTTCCAGGTTGCTTGGTTGGCCAAAAAGGGCGTATGCGTTTTTTCCTGAATATATTCAGGAAAAAACGCATACGCCCTTTTTGGCCAAGGGCATCATTGTCGAGGTTTTGCCGCTTTTCCTGTGCTTTAAAGGCGATTCGAATCTACCTCCTGAAATCTGTTTCCTGCAATTCTGCCTTGCTTTCAAATCCTCTTCGTTGCCTTCCCTCCATATATTTGTGGACGAGAGTTATCATTTCTAACTCTGCAGGTTTGTGAATTGCAGTGCCCCTGAGCTCCATTTTTCAACTCGCTTTCTTGGGAGCTGGCCGCAAAAGCGCAGGATTGCTTCAGGCCCTATTCTGGCTCCGGGCGGCAGGCTGAGCCTGTGGTTAATTCTTCTTCCTGATGGGAAAATAGAGTGACCTGTGCCTGTCCTAACACCTAGAGCTAGTCTCTCATTGGTTCCCCCTCTTCCCGTTCATCCTCAGGACAAATTGCAACGTGTACGGAACAGGAGGTTAAAGGTGCTGATTCTCCAAGGAGGGAGATTGCTAGTAAAGCGGCTGGAATGGCGAACCGGAGCACAAGGAGATGAGAAATGAGGTGCGTTTTAGAAACCTTTCCCGGTCACACGGTGTACCATCTTCTGGGTTGCTCGTGCATGTTTTTGACGTAGGAAGATGCCCTTGAACCTGGAGATTTGGGACCCATGGGATGGGTACCACGCCGTATTACTTTAAAGGATCTGTGTTTGCTCACCCAACCTCACCAAACCTCTCAGCCCCAAGAGTGTCCACCCTTATGTCTCAGTCATCTGTGGGTCTAGATATGGTCAATCCAGGTGGCATCGCAGCCCCTGAACGAATTTTGTAAAAATTTCTCTCTCTTTCACTGTCTTTGTTTCACGGGTTTTTTAAAGTAATTGATTTTTATAATGGGGTTTAGCTGCTTTGCACTGCTGTGTTTATGCCGCTTTACACCTACTTGACTCACTTACAGAGAGATATCAATACATAGGTTTTATGATTCTTACTAGTCAGATATATTCTTGGGTGGTGAATAGGGGGCGTTGAGTCCAGTTCACTGAGCAAGGAGTAGGTCTTGTCTATTACATATTGGGTTTATGGAACGGTATCTGAGCTAATTTGAAACCCTTGTTTTATGCATCACCCCACCTCACCTTTCCCGTTAAGCAGCCATAGTGTGTTTTCTAAACGTGCGACTCTGTTCTGTTTTGTAATTCAGTTCAAGGGTAGCGGTTTTTACATTCCCTCTGTAAGTGATATCTTATGATAAGTGTCTTTTTCTGTGTGACTTATTTCACTTAGAATCGTCGTACCTAAATCCACTCATCATGCTGCTCCTAGCCTTATGACGTTGATTTCATGGCTGAGTGATATTCCATTGTACATAAGGACCACAACTTCTTTATCCATTCTTCTCTTTCCTGGGATGTTTAAGGTGTAACGAAGTGGAGGTTCTTGTCAACAGAGCAGCCCTAAACTTTGGGGTGCCTGTGTCTTGCTGATTTTTAGTTTTCCCAATTTATACGCCCATGAGTGGAAGTGCCCTATGCTCTCTAAGCTGAGTTTTTTAGATGTTTCAGGACACACCGTACACTTCTCCAGAGTGGCTGTTGGCAATTTACAGCCCGCCCATCAGCGTAGCAAGGCTCCCATTTCTCCATGGCCTGTCCTGCATTTCTGGTTTTGACACTTTATTCAGCATGGCCCTTTTGACCGATGGGAAGCGAGACTTCTTTGTAGCGCTGATTTGCCTTTCCAGGTTGCTTGGTTGGCCAAAAAGGGCGTATGCGTTTTTTCCTGAATATATTCAGGAAAAAACGCATACGCCCTTTTTGGCCAAGGGCATCATTGTCGAGGTTTTGCCGCTTTTCCTGTGCTTTAAAGGCGATTCGAATCTACCTCCTGAAATCGGTTTCCTGCAATTCTGCCTTGCTTTCAAATCCTCTTCGTAGCCTTCCCTCCATATATTTGTGGACGAGAGTTATCATTTCTAACTCTGCAGGTTTGTGAATTGCAGTGCCCCTGAGCTCCATTTTTCAACTCGCTTTCTTGGGAGCTGGCCGCAAAAGCGCAGGATTGCTTCAGGCCCTATTCTGGCTCCGGGCGGCAGGCTGAGCCTGTGGTTAATTCTGCTTCCTGATGGGAAAATAGAGTGACCTGTGCCTGTCCCAACACCTAGAGCTAGTCTCTCATTGGTTCCCCCTCTTCCCGTTCATCCTCAGGACAAATTGCAACGTGTTCGGAACAGGAGGTTAAAGGTGCTGATTCTCCAAGGAGGGAGATTGCTAGTAAAGCGGCTGGAATGGCGAACCGGAGCACAAGGAGATGAGAAATGAGGTGCGTTTTAGAAACCTTTCCCGGTCACACGGTGTACCATCTTCTGGGTTTCTCGTGCATGTTTTCGACGTAGGAAGATGCCCTTGACCCTGGAGATTTGGGACCCATGGGATGGGTACCACGCCGTATTACTTTACAGGGTCTGCGTTAGCTCACCCAACCTCACCAAACCTCTCAGCCCCAAGAGTGTCCACCCTTATGTCTCAATCAGCTGTGGGTCTAGATATGGTCAATCCAGGTGGCATCGCAGCCCCTGAACGAATTTTGTAAGAATTTCTCTCTCTTTCACTGTCTTTGTTTCACGGGTTTTTAAAAGTAATTGATTTTTATAATAGGGTTTAGCTGCTTTGCACTGCTGTGTTTATGCCGCTTTACACCCACTTGACTCACTTACAGAGAGATATCAATACATAGGTTTTAAGATTCTTACTAGTCAGATATATTCTTGGGCGGTGAATAGGGGGCGTTGAGTCCAGTTCACTGAGCAAGGAGTAGGTCTGGTCTATTACATATTGGGTTTATGGAACGGTATCTGAGCTAATTTGAAACCCTTGTTTTATGCATCACCCCACCTCACCTTTCCCGTTAAGCAGCCATAGTGTGTTTTCTAAACGTGCGACTGTGTTCTGTTTTGTAATTCAGTTCAAGGGTAGCGGTTTTTACATTCCCTTTGTAAGTGATATCTTATGATAAGTGTCTTTTTCTGTGTGACTTATTTCACTTAGAATCGTCGTACCTAAATCCACTCATCATGCTGCTCCTAGCCTTATGACGTTGATTTCATGGCTGAGTGATATTCCATTGTACATAAGGACCACAACTTCTTTATCCATTCTTCTCTTTCCTGGGATGTTTAAGGTGTAACGAAGTGGAGGTTCTTGTCAACAGAGCAGCCCTAAACTTTGGGGTGCCTGTGTCTTGCTGATTTTTAGTTTTCCCAATTTATACGCCCATGAGTGGAAGTGCCCTATGCTCTCTAAGCTGAGTTTTTTAGATGTTTCAGGACACACCGTACACTTCTCCAGAGTGGCTGTTGGCAATTTACAGCCCGCCCATCAGCGTAGCAAGGCTCCCATTTCTCCATGGCCTGTCCTGCATTTCTGGTTTTGACACTTTATTCAGCATGGCCCTTTTGACCGATGGGAAGCGAGACTTCTTTGTAGCGCTGATTTGCCTTTCCAGGTTGCTTGGTTGGCCAAAAAGGGCGTATGCGTTTTTTCCTGAATATATTCAGGAAAAAACGCATACGCCCTTTTTGGCCAAGGGCATCATTGTCGAGGTTTTGCCGCTTTTCCTGTGCTTTAAAGGCGATTCGAATCTACCTCCTGAAATCGGTTTCCTGCAATTCTGCCTTGCTTTCAAATCCTCTTCGTTGCCTTCCCTCCATATATTTGTGGACGAGAGTTATCATTTCTAACTCTGCAGGTTTGTGAATTGCAGTGCCCCTGAGCTCCATTTTTCAACTCGCTTTCTTGGGAGCTGGCCGCAAAAGCGCAGGATTGCTTCAGGCCCTATTCTGGCTCCGGGCGGCAGGCTGAGCCTGTGGTTAATTCTGCTTCCTGATGGGAAAATAGAGTGACCTGTGCCTGTCCTAACACCTAGAGCTAGTCTCTCATTGGTTCCCCCTCTTCCCGTTCATCCTCAGGACAAATTGCAACGTGTACGGAACAGGAGGTTAAAGGTGCTGATTCTCCAAGGAGGGAGATTGCTAGTAAAGCGGCTGGAATGGCGAACCGGAGCACAAGGAGATGAGAAATGAGGTGCGTTTTAGAAACCTTTCCCGGTCACACGGTGTACCATCTTCTGGGTTGCTTGTGCATGTTTTTGACGTAGGAAGATGCCCTTGAACCTGGAGATTTGGGACCCATGGGATGGGTACCACGCCGTATTACTTTAAAGGGTCTGCGTTTGCTCACCCAACCTCACCAAACCTCTCAGCCCCAAGAGTGTCCACCCTTATGTCTCAGTCATCTGTGGGTCTAGATATGGTCAATCCAGGTGGCATCGCAGCCCCTGAACGAATTTTGTAAGTATTTCTCTCTCTTTCACTGTCTTTGTTTCACGGGTTTTTTAAAGTAATTGATTTTTATAATGGGGTTTAGCTGCTTTGCACTGCTGTGTTTATGCCGCTTTACACCTACTTGACTCACTTACAGAGAGATATCAATACATAGGTTTTAAGATTCTTACTAGTCAGATATATTCTTGGGCGGTGAATAGGGGGCGTTGAGTCCAGTTCACTGAGCAAGGAGTAGGTCTTGTCTATTACATATTGGGTTTATGGAACGGTATCTGAGCTAATTTGAAACCCTTGTTTTATGCATCACCCCACCTCACCTTTCCCGTTAAGCAGCCATAGTGTGTTTTCTAAACGTGCGACTCTGTTCTGTTTTGTAATTCAGTTCAAGGGTAGCGGTTTTTACATTCCCTCTGTAAGTGATATCTTATGATAAGTGTCTTTTTCTGTGTGACTTATTTCACTTAGAATCGTCGTACCTAAATCCACTCATCATGCTGCTCCTAGCCTTATGACGTTGATTTCATGGCTGAGTGATATTCCATTGTACATAAGGACCACAACTTCTTTATCCATTCTTCTCTTTCCTGGGATGTTTAAGGTGTAACGAAGTGGAGGTTCTTGTCATCAGAGCAGCCCTAAACTTTGGGGTGCCTGTGTCTTGCTGATTTTTAGTTTTCCCAATTTATACGCCCATGAGTGGAAGTGCCCTATGCTCTCTAAGCTGAGTTTTTTAGATGTTTCAGGACACACCGTACACTTCTCCAGATTGGCTGTTGGCAATTTACAGCCCGCCCATCAGCGTAGCAAGGCTCCCATTTCTCCATGGCCTGTCCTGCATTTCTGGTTTTGACACTTTATTCAGCATGGCCCTTTTGACCGATGGGAAGCGAGACTTCTTTGTAGCGCTGATTTGCCTTTCCAGGTTGCTTGGTTGGCCAAAAAGGGCGTATGCGTTTTTTCCTGAATATATTCAGGAAAAAACGCATACGCCCTTTTTGGCCAAGGGCATCATTGTCGAGGTTTTGCCGCTTTTCCTGTGCTTTAAAGGCGATTCGAATCTACCTCCTGAAATCTGTTTCCTGCAATTCTGCCTTGCTTTCAAATCCTCTTCGTAGCCTTCCCTCCATATATTTGTGGACGAGAGTTATCATTTCTAACATTGCAGGTTTGTGAATTGCAGTGCCCCTGAGCTCCATTTTTCAACTCGCTTTCTTGGGAGCTGGCCGCAAAAGCGCAGGATTGCTTCAGGCCCTATTCTGGCTCCAGGCGGCAGGCTGAGCCTGTGGTTAATTCTGCTTCCTGATGGGAAAATAGAGTGACCTGTGCCTGTCCCAACACCTAGAGCTAGTCTCTCATTGGTTCCCCCTCTTCCCGTTCATCCTCAGGACAAATTGCAACGTGTTCGGAACAGGAGGTTAAAGGTGCTGATTCTCCAAGGAGGGAGATTGCTAGTAAAGCGGCTGGAATGGCGAACCGGAGCACAAGGAGATGAGAAATGAGGTGCGTTTTAGAAACCTTTCCCGGTCACACGGTGTACCATCTTCTGGGTTTCTCGTGCATATTTCCGACGTAGGAAGATGCCCTTGAACCTGGAGATTTGGGACCCATGGGATGGGTACCACGCCGTATTACTTTACAGGGTCTGCGTTAGCTCACCCAACCTCACCAAACCTCTCAGCCCCAAGAGTGTCCACCCTTATGTCTCAATCAGCTGTGGGTCTAGATATGGTCAATCCAGGTGGCATCGCAGCCCCTGAACGAATTTTGTAAGAATTTCTCTCTCTTTCACTGTCTTTGTTTCACGGGTTTTTAAAAGTAATTGATTTTTATAATAGGGTTTAGCTGCTTTGCACTGCTGTGTTTATGCCGCTTTTCACCCACTTGACTCACTTACAGAGAGATATCAATACATAGGTTTTAAGATTCTTACTAGTCAGATATATTCTTGGGCGGTGAATAGGGGGCGTTGAGTCCAGTTCACTGAGCAAGGAGTAGGTCTTGTCTATTACATATTGGGTTTATGGAACGGTATCTGAGCTAATTTGAAACCCTTGTTTTATGCATCACCCCACCTCACCTTTCCCGTTAAGCAGCCATAGTGTGTTTTCTAAACGTGCGACTCTGTTCTGTTTTGTAATTCAGTTCAAGGGTAGTGGTTTTTACATTCTCTCTGTAAGTGATATCTTATGATAAGTGTCTTTTTCTGTGTGACTTATTTCACTTAGAATCGTCGTACCTAAATCCACTCATCATGCTGCTCCTAGCCTTATGACGTTGATTTCATGGCTGAGTGATATTCCATTGTACATAAGGACCACAACTTCTTTATCCATTCTTCTCTTTCCTGGGATGTTTAAGGTGTAACGAAGTGGAGGTTCTTGTCAACAGAGCAGCCCTAAACTTTGGGGTGCCTGTGTCTTGCTGATTTTTAGTTTTCCCAATTTATACGCCCATGAGTGGAAGTGCCCTATGCTCTCTAAGCTGAGTTTTTTAGATGTTTCAGGACACACCGTACACTTCTCCAGAGTGGCTGTTGGCAATTTACAGCCCGCCCATCAGCGTAGCAAGGCTCCCATTTCTCCATGGCCTGTCCTGCATTTCTGGTTTTGACACTTTATTCAGCATGGCCCTTTTGACCGATGGGAAGCGAGACTTCTTTGTAGCGCTGATTTGCCTTTCCAGGTTGCTTGGTTGGCCAAAAAGGGCGTATGCGTTTTTTCCTGAATATATTCAGGAAAAAACGCATACGCCCTTTTTGGCCAAGGGCATCATTGTCGAGGTTTTGCCGCTTTTCCTGTGCTTTAAAGGCGATTCGTATCTACCTCCTGAAATCTGTTTCCTGCAATTCTGCCTTGCTTTCAAATCCTCTTCGTTGCCTTCCCTCCATATATTTGTGGACGAGAGTTATCATTTCTAACTCTGCAGGTTTGTGAATTGCAGTGCCCCTGAGCTCCATTTTTCAACTCGCTTTCTTGGGAGCTGGCCGCAAAAGCGCAGGATTGCTTCAGGCCCTATTCTGGCTCCGGGCGGCAGGCTGAGCCTGTGGTTAATTCTGCTTCCTGATGGGAAAATAGAGTGACCTGTGCCTGTCCCAACACCTAGAGCTAGTCTCTCATTGGTTCCCCCTCTTCCCGTTCATCCTCAGGACAAATTGCAACGTGTTCGGAACAGGAGGTTAAAGGTGCTGATTCTCCAAGGAGGGAGATTGCTAGTAAAGCGGCTGGAATGGCGAACCGGAGCACAAGGAGATGAGAAATGAGGTGCGTTTTAGAAACCTTTCCCGGTCACACGGTGTACCATCTTCTGGGTTGCTCGTGCATGTTTTCGACGTAGGAAGATGCCCTTGACCCTGGAGATTTGGGACCCATGGGATGGGTACCACGCCGTATTACTTTACAGGGTCTGCGTTAGCTCACCCAACCTCACCAAACCTCTCAGCCCCAAGAGTGTCCACCCTTATGTCTCAATCAGCTGTGGGTCTAGATATGGTCAATCCAGGTGGCATCGCAGCCCCTGAACGAATTTTGTAAGAATTTCTCTCTCTTTCACTGTCTTTGTTTCACGGGTTTTTAAAAGTAATTGATTTTTATAATAGGGTTTAGCTGCTTTGCACTGCTGTGTTTATGCCGCTTTACACCCACTTGACTCACTTACAGAGAGATATCAATACATAGGTTTTAAGATTCTTACTAGTCAGATATATTCTTGGGCGGTGAATAGGGGGCGTTGAGTCCAGTTCACTGAGCAAGGAGTAGGTCTTGTCTATTACATATTGGGTTTATGGAACGGTATCTGAGCTAATTTGAAACCCTTGTTTTATGCATCACCCCACCTCACCTTTCCCGTTAAGCAGCCATAGTGTGTTTTCTAAACGTGCGACTCTGTTCTGTTTTGTAATTCAGTTCAAGGGTAGCGGTTTTTACATTCTCTCTGTAAGTGATATCTTATGATAAGTGTCTTTCTGTGTGACTTATTTCACTTAGAATCGTCGTACCTAAATCCACTCATCATGCTGCTCCTAGCCTTATGACGTTGATTTCATGGCTGAGTGATATTCCATTGTACATAAGGACCACAACTTCTTTATCCATTCTTCTCTTTCCTGGGATGTTTAAGGTGTAACGAAGTGGAGGTTCTTGTCAACAGAGCAGCCCTAAACTTTGGGGTGCCTGTGTCTTGCTGATTTTTAGTTTTCCCAATTTATACGCCCATGAGTGGAAGTGCCCTATGCTCTCTAAGCTGAGTTTTTTAGATGTTTCAGGACACACCGTACACTTCTCCAGAGTGGCTGTTGGCAATTTACAGCCCGCCCATCAGCGTAGCAAGGCTCCCATTTCTCCATGGCCTGTCCTGCATTTCTGGTTTTGACACTTTATTCAGCATGGCCCTTTTGACCGATGGGAAGCGAGACTTCTTTGTAGCGCTGATTTGCCTTTCCAGGTTGCTTGGTTGGCCAAAAAGGGCGTATGCATTTTTTCCTGAATATATTCAGGAAAAAAACGCATACGCCCTTTTTGGCCAAGGGCATCATTGTCGAGGTTTTGCCGCTTTTCCTGTGCTTTAAAGGCGATTCGAATCTACCTCCTGAAATCGGTTTCCTGCAATTCTGCCTTGCTTTCAAATCCTCTTTGTAGCCTTCCCTCCATATATTTGTTGACGAGAGTTATCATTTCTAACTCTGCAGGTTTGTGAATTGCAGTGCCCCTGAGCTCCATTTTTCAACTCGCTTTCTTGGGAGCTGGCCGCAAAAGCGCAGGATTGCTTCAGGCCCTATTCTGGCTCCGGGCGGCAGGCTGAGCCTGTGGTTAATTCTGCTTCCTGATGGGAAAATAGAGTGACCTGTGCCTGTCCCAACACCTAGAGCTAGTCTCTCATTGGTTCCCCCTCTTCCCGTTCATCCTCAGGACAAATTGCAACGTGTACGGAACAGGAGGTTAAAGGTGCTGATTCTCCAAGGAGGGAGATTGCTAGTAAAGCGGCTGGAATGGCGAACCGGAGCACAAGGAGATGAGAAATGAGGTGCGTTTTAGAAACCTTTCCCGGTCACACGGTGTACCATCTTCTGGGTTTCTCGTGCATGTTTTCGACGTAGGAAGATGCCCTTGAACCTGGAGATTTGGGACCCATGGGATGGGTACCACGCCGTATTACTTTACAGGGTCTGCGTTAGCTCACCCAACCTCACCAAACCTCTCAGCCCCAAGAGTGTCCACCCTTATGTCTCAATCAGCTGTGGGTCTAGATATGGTCAATCCAGGTGGCATCGCAGCCCCTGAACGAATTTTGTAAGAATTTCTCTCTCTTTCACTGTCTTTGTTTCACGGGTTTTTAAAAGTAATTGATTTTTATAATAGGGTTTAGCTGCTTTGCACTGCTGTGTTTATGCCGCTTTTCACCCACTTGACTCACTTACAGAGAGATATCAATACATAGGTTTTAAGATTCTTACTAGTCAGATATATTCTTGGGCGGTGAATAGGGGGCGTTGAGTCCAGTTCACTGAGCAAGGAGTAGGTCTTGTCTATTACATATTGGGTTTATGGAACGGTATCTGAGCTAATTTGAAACCCTTGTTTTATGCATCACCCCACCTCACCTTTCCCGTTAAGCAGCCATAGTGTGTTTTCTAAACGTGCGACTCTGTTCTGTTTTGTAATTCAGTTCAAGGGTAGCGGTTTTTACATTCTCTCTGTAAGTGATATCTTATGATAAGTGTCTTTTTCTGTGTGACTTATTTCACTTAGAATCGTCGTACCTAAATCCACTCATCATGCTGCTCCTAGCCTTATGACGTTGATTTCATGGCTGAGTGATATTCCATTGTACATAAGGACCACAACTTCTTTATCCATTCTTCTCTTTCCTGGGATGTTTAAGGTGTAACGAAGTGGAGGTTCTTGTCAACAGAGCAGCCCTAAACTTTGGGGTGCCTGTGTCTTGCTGATTTTTAGTTTTCCCAATTTATACGCCCATGAGTGGAAGTGCCCTATGCTCTCTAAGCTGAGTTTTTTAGATGTTTCAGGACACACCGTACACTTCTCCAGAGTGGCTGTTGGCAATTTACAGCCCGCCCATCAGCGTAGCAAGGCTCCCATTTCTCCATGGCCTGTCCTGCATTTCTGGTTTTGACACTTTATTCAGCATGGCCCTTTTGACCGATGGGAAGCGAGACTTCTTTGTAGCGCTGATTTGCCTTTCCAGGTTGCTTGGTTGGCCAAAAAGGGCGTATGCGTTTTTTCCTGAATATATTCAGGAAAAAACGCATACGCCCTTTTTGGCCAAGGGCATCATTGTCGAGGTTTTGCCGCTTTTCCTGTGCTTTAAAGGCGATTCGAATCTACCTCCTGAAATCTGTTTCCTGCAATTCTGCCTTGCTTTCAAATCCTCTTCGTTGCCTTCCCTCCATATATTTGTGGACGAGAGTTATCATTTCTAACTCTGCAGGTTTGTGAATTGCAGTGCCCCTGAGTTCCATTTTTCAACTCGCTTTCTTGGGAGCTGGCCGCAAAAGCGCAGGATTGCTTCAGGCCCTATTCTGGCTCCGGGCGGCAGGCTGAGCCTGTGGTTAATTCTGCTTCCTGATGGGAAAATAGAGTGACCTGTGCCTGTCCCAACACCTAGAGCTAGTCTCTCATTGGTTCCCCCTCTTCCCGTTCATCCTCAGGACAAATTGCAACGTGTTCGGAACAGGAGGTTAAAGGTGCTGATTCTCCAAGGAGGGAGATTGCTAGTAAAGCGGCTGGAATGGCGAACCGAAGCACAAGGAGATGAGAAATGAGGTGCGTTTTAGAAACCTTTCCCGGTCACACGGTGTACCATCTTCTGGGTTTCTCGTGCATGTTTTCGACGTAGGAAGATGCCCTTGACCCTGGAGATTTGGGACCCATGGGATGGGTACCACGCCGTATTACTTTACAGGGTCTGCGTTAGCTCACCCAACCTCACCAAACCTCTCAGCCCCAAGAGTGTCCACCCTTATGTCTCAATCAGCTGTGGGTCTAGATATGGTCAATCCAGGTGGCATCGCAGCCCCTGAACGAATTTTGTAAGAATTTCTCTCTCTTTCACTGTCTTTGTTTCACGGGTTTTTAAAAGTAATTGATTTTTATAATAGGGTTTAGCTGCTTTGCACTGCTGTGTTTATGCCGCTTTACACCCACTTGACTCACTTACAGAGAGATATCAATACATAGGTTTTAAGATTCTTACTAGTCAGATATATTCTTGGGCGGTGAATAGGGGGCGTTGAGTCCAGTTCACTGAGCAAGGAGTAGGTCTGGTCTATTACATATTGGGTTTATGGAACGGTATCTGAGCTAATTTGAAACCCTTGTTTTATGCATCACCCCACCTCACCTTTCCCGTTAAGCAGCCATAGTGTGTTTTCTAAACGTGCGACTCTGTTCTGTTTTGTAATTCAGTTCAAGGGTAGCGGTTTTTACATTCTCTCTGTAAGTGATATCTTATGATAAGTGTCTTTCTGTGTGACTTATTTCACTTAGAATCGTCGTACCTAAATCCACTCATCATGCTGCTCCTAGCCTTATGACGTTGATTTCATGGCTGAGTGATATTCCATTGTACATAAGGACCACAACTTCTTTATCCATTCTTCTCTTTCCTGGGATGTTTAAGGTGTAACGAAGTGGAGGTTCTTGTCAACAGAGCAGCCCTAAACTTTGGGGTGCCTGTGTCTTGCTGATTTTTAGTTTTCCCAATTTATACGCCCATGAGTGGAAGTGCCCTATGCTCTCTAAGCTGAGTTTTTTAGATGTTTCAGGACACACCGTACACTTCTCCAGAGTGGCTGTTGGCAATTTACAGCCCGCCCATCAGCGTAGCAAGGCTCCCATTTCCCCATGGCCTGTCCTGCATTTCTGGTTTTGACACTTTATTCAGCATGGCCCTTTTGACCGATGGGAAGCGAGACTTCTTTGTAGCGCTGATTTGCCTTTCCAGGTTGCTTGGTTGGCCAAAAAGGGCGTATGCGTTTTTTCCTGAATATATTCAGGAAAAAACGCATACGCCCTTTTTGGCCAAGGGCATCATTGTCGAGGTTTTGCCGCTTTTCCTGTGCTTTAAAGGCGATTCGAATCTACCTCCTGAAATCGGTTTCCTGCAATTCTGCCTTGCTTTCAAATCCTCTTCGTTGCCTTCCCTCCATATATTTGTGGACGAGAGTTATCATTTCTAACTCTGCAGGTTTGTGAATTCCAGTGCCCCTGAGCTCCATTTTTCAACTCGCTTTCTTGGGAGCTGGCCGCAAAAGCGCAGGATTGCTTCAGGCCCTATTCTGGCTCCGGGCGGCAGGCTGAGCCTGTGGTTAATTCTTCTTCCTGATGGGAAAATAGAGTGACCTGTGCCTGTCCTAACACCTAGAGCTAGTCTCTCATTGGTTCCCCCTCTTCCCGTTCATCCTCAGGACAAATTGCAACGTGTACGGAACAGGAGGTTAAAGGTGCTGATTCTCCAAGGAGGGAGATTGCTAGTAAAGCGGCTGGAATGGCGAACCGGAGCACAAGGAGATGAGAAATGAGGTGCGTTTTAGAAACCTTTCCCGGTCACACGGTGTACCATCTTCTGGGTTGCTCGTGCATGTTTTTGACGTAGGAAGATGCCCTTGAACCTGGAGATTTGGGACCCATGGGATGGGTACCACGCCGTATTACTTTAAAGGGTCTGCGTTTGCTCACCCAACCTCACCAAACCTCTCAGCCCCAAGAGTGTCCACCCTTATGTCTCAGTCATCTGTGGGTCTAGATATGGTCAATCCAGGTGGCATCGCAGCCCCTGAACGAATTTTGTAAGTATTTCTCTCTCTTTCACTGTCTTTGTTTCACGGGTTTTTTAAAGTAATTGATTTTTATAATGGGGTTTAGCTGCTTTGCACTGCTGTGTTTATGCCGCTTTACACCTACTTGACTCACTTACAGAGAGATATCAATACATAGGTTTTAAGATTCTTACTAGTCAGATATATTCTTGGGCGGTGAATAGGGGGCGTTGAGTCCAGTTCACTGAGCAAGGAGTAGGTCTTGTCTATTACATATTGGGTTTATGGAACGGTATCTGAGCTAATTTGAAACCCTTGTTTTATGCATCACCCCACCTCACCTTTCCCGTTAAGCAGCCATAGTGTGTTTTCTAAACGTGCGACTCTGTTCTGTTTTGTAATTCAGTTCAAGGGTAGCGGTTTTTACATTCCCTCTGTAAGTGATATCTTATGATAAGTGTCTTTTTCTGTGTGACTTATTTCACTTAGAATCGTCGTACCTAAATCCACTCATCATGCTGCTCCTAGCCTTATGACGTTGATTTCATGGCTGAGTGATATTCCATTGTACATAAGGACCACAACTTCTTTATCCATTCTTCTCTTTCCTGGGATGTTTAAGGTGTAACGAAGTGGAGGTTCTTGTCATCAGAGC
This sequence comes from Balaenoptera borealis, assembly GCF_965194805.1. Classification (NCBI taxonomy): domain Eukaryota; kingdom Metazoa; phylum Chordata; class Mammalia; order Artiodactyla; family Balaenopteridae; genus Balaenoptera; species Balaenoptera borealis. The sequence goes on along the minus strand of NW_028123474.1, from coordinate 5,305 downwards.
AGCCCTAAACTTTGGGGTGCCTGTGTCTTGCTGATTTTTAGTTTTCCCAATTTATACGCCCATGAGTGGAAGTGCCCTATGCTCTCTAAGCTGAGTTTTTTAGATGTTTCAGGACACACCGTACACTTCTCCAGAGTGGCTGTTGGCAATTTACAGCCCGCCCATCAGCGTAGCAAGGCTCCCATTTCTCCATGGCCTGTCCTGCATTTCTGGTTTTGACACTTTATTCAGCATGGCCCTTTTGACCGATGGGAAGCGAGACTTCTTTGTAGCGCTGATTTGCCTTTCCAGGTTGCTTGGTTGGCCAAAAAGGGCGTATGCGTTTTTTCCTGAATATATTCAGGAAAAAACGCATACGCCCTTTTTGGCCAAGGGCATCATTGTCGAGGTTTTGCCGCTTTTCCTGTGCTTTAAAGGCGATTCGAATCTACCTCCTGAAATCTGTTTCCTGCAATTCTGCCTTGCTTTTAAATCCTCTTCGTTGCCTTCCCTCCATATATTTGTGGACGAGAGTTATCATTTCTAACTCTGCAGGTTTGTGAATTACAGTGCCCCTGAGCTCCATTTTTCAACTCGCTTTCTTGGGAGCTGGCCGCAAAAGCGCAGGATTGCTTCAGGCCCTATTCTGGCTCCAGGCGGCAGGCTGAGCCTGTGGTTAATTCTGCTTCCTGATGGGAAAATAGAGTGACCTGTGCCTGTCCCAACACCTAGAGCTAGTCTCTCATTGGTTCCCCCTCTTCCCGTTCATCCTCAGGACAAATTGCAACGTGTTCGGAACAGGAGGTTAAAGGTGCTGATTCTCCAAGGAGGGAGATTGCTAGTAAAGCGGCTGGAATGGCGAACCGGAGCACAAGGAGATGAGAAATGAGGTGCGTTTTAGAAACCTTTCCCGGTCACACGGTGTACCATCTTCTGGGTTGCTCGTGCATGTTTTCGACGTAGGAAGATGCCCTTGAACCTGGAGATTTGGGACCCATGGGATGGGTACCACGCCGTATTACTTTACAGGGTCTGCGTTAGCTCACCCAACCTCACCAAACCTCTCAGCCCCAAGAGTGTCCACCCTTATATCTCAATCAGCTGTGGGTCTAGATATGGTCAATCCAGGTGGCATCGCAGCCCCTGAACGAATTTTGTAAGAATTTCTCTCTCTTTCACTGTCTTTGTTTCACGGGTTTTTAAAAGTAATTGATTTTTATAATAGGGTTTAGCTGCTTTGCACTGCTGTGTTTATGCCGCTTTTCACCCACTTGACTCACTTACAGAGAGATATCAATACATAGGTTTTAAGATTCTTACTAGTCAGATATATTCTTGGGCGGTGAATAGGGGGCGTTGAGTCCAGTTCACTGAGCAAGGAGTAGGTCTTGTCTATTACATATTGGGTTTATGGAACGGTATCTGAGCTAATTTGAAACCCTTGTTTTATGCATCACCCCACCTCACCTTTCCCGTTAAGCAGCCATAGTGTGTTTTCTAAACGTGCGACTCTGTTCTGTTTTGTAATTCAGTTCAAGGGTAGCGGTTTTTACATTCTCTCTGTAAGTGATATCTTATGATAAGTGTCTTTTTCTGTGTGACTTATTTCACTTAGAATCGTCGTACCTAAATCCACTCATCATGCTGCTCCTAGCCTTATGACGTTGATTTCATGGCTGAGTGATATTCCATTGTACATAAGGACCACAACTTCTTTATCCATTCTTCTCTTTCCTGGGATGTTTAAGGTGTAACGAAGTGGAGGTTCTTGTCAACAGAGCAGCCCTAAACTTTGGGGTGCCTGTGTCTTGCTGATTTTTAGTTTTCCCAATTTATACGCCCATGAGTGGAAGTGCCCTATGCTCTCTAAGCTGAGTTTTTTAGATGTTTCAGGACACACCGTACACTTCTCCAGAGTGGCTGTTGGCAATTTACAGCCCGCCCATCAGCGTAGCAAGGCTCCCATTTCTCCATGGCCTGTCCTGCATTTCTGGTTTTGACACTTTATTCAGCATGGCCCTTTTGACCGATGGGAAGCGAGACTTCTTTGTAGCGCTGATTTGCCTTTCCAGGTTGCTTGGTTGGCCAAAAAGGGCGTATGCGTTTTTTCCTGAATATATTCAGGAAAAAACGCATACGCCCTTTTTGGCCAAGGGCATCATTGTCGAGGTTTTGCCGCTTTTCCTGTGCTTTAAAGGCGATTCGAATCTACCTCCTGAAATCGGTTTCCTGCAATTCTGCCTTGCTTTCAAATCCTCTTCGTTGCCTTCCCTCCATATATTTGTGGACGAGAGTTATCATTTCTAACTCTGCAGGTTTGTGAATTGCAGTGCCCCTGAGCTCCATTTTTCAACTCGCTTTCTTGGGAGCTGGCCGCAAAAGCGCAGGATTGCTTCAGGCCCTATTCTGGCTCCGGGCGGCAGGCTGAGCCTGTGGTTAATTCTGCTTCCTGATGGGAAAATAGAGTGACCTGTGCCTGTCCCAACACCTAGAGCTAGTCTCTCATTGGTTCCCCCTCTTCCCGTTCATCCTCAGGACAAATTGCAACGTGTTCGGAACAGGAGGTTAAAGGTGCTGATTCTCCAAGGAGGGAGATTGCTAGTAAAGCGGCTGGAATGGCGAACCGGAGCACAAGGAGATGAGAAATGAGGTGCGTTTTAGAAACCTTTCCCGGTCACACGGTGTACCATCTTCTGGGTTTCTCGTGCATGTTTTCGACGTAGGAAGATGCCCTTGAACCTGGAGATTTGGGACCCATGGGATGGGTACCACGCCGTATTACTTTAAAGGGTCTGCGTTAGCTCACCCAACCTCACCAAACCTCTCAGCCCCAAGAGTGTCCACCCTTATGTCTCAATCAGCTGTGGGTCTAGATATGGTCAATCCAGGTGGCATCGCAGCCCCTGAACGAATTTTGTAAGAATTTCTCTCTCTTTCACTGTCTTTGTTTCACGGGTTTTTAAAAGTAATTGATTTTTATAATAGGGTTTAGCTGCTTTGCACTGCTGTGTTTATGCCGCTTTACACCCACTTGACTCACTTACAGAGAGATATCAATACATAGGTTTTAAGATTCTTACTAGTCAGATATATTCTTGGGCGGTGAATAGGGGGCGTTGAGTCCAGTTCACTGAGCAAGGAGTAGGTCTGGTCTATTACATATTGGGTTTATGGAACGGTATCTGAGCTAATTTGAAACCCTTGTTTTATGCATCACCCCACCTCACCTTTCCCGTTAAGCAGCCATAGTGTGTTTTCTAAACGTGCGACTCTGTTCTGTTTTGTAATTCAGTTCAAGGGTAGCGGTTTTTACATTCTCTCTGTAAGTGATATCTTATGATAAGTGTCTTTCTGTGTGACTTATTTCACTTAGAATCGTCGTACCTAAATCCACTCATCATGCTGCTCCTAGCCTTATGACGTTGATTTCATGGCTGAGTGATATTCCATTGTACATAAGGACCACAACTTCTTTATCCATTCTTCTCTTTCCTGGGATGTTTAAGGTGTAACGAAGTGGAGGTTCTTGTCAACAGAGCAGCCCTAAACTTTGGGGTGCCTGTGTCTTGCTGATTTTTAGTTTTCCCAATTTATACGCCCATGAGTGGAAGTGCCCTATGCTCTCTAAGCTGAGTTTTTTAGATGTTTCAGGACACACCGTACACTTCTCCAGAGTGGCTGTTGGCAATTTACAGCCCGCCCATCAGCGTAGCAAGGCTCCCATTTCTCCATGGCCTGTCCTGCATTTCTGGTTTTGACACTTTATTCAGCATGGCCCTTTTGACCGATGGGAAGCGAGACTTCTTTGTAGCGCTGATTTGCCTTTCCAGGTTGCTTGGTTGGCCAAAAAGGGCGTATGCGTTTTTTCCTGAATATATTCAGGAAAAAACGCATACGCCCTTTTTGGCCAAGGGCATCATTGTCGAGGTTTTGCCGCTTTTCCTGTGCTTTAAAGGCGATTCGAATCTACCTCCTGGAATCGGTTTCCTGCAATTCTGCCTTGCTTTCAAATCCTCTTCGTTGCCTTCCCTCCATATATTTGTGGACGAGAGTTATCATTTCTAACTCTGCAGGTTTGTGAATTGCAGTGCCCCTGAGCTCCATTTTTCAACTCGCTTTCTTGGGAGCTGGCCGCAAAAGCGCAGGATTGCTTCAGGCCCTATTCTGGCTCCGGGCGGCAGGCTGAGCCTGTGGTTAATTCTTCTTCCTGATGGGAAAATAGTGACCTGTGCCTGTCCCAACACCTAGAGCTAGTCTCTCATTGGTTCCCCCTCTTCCCGTTCATCCTCAGGACAAATTGCAACGTGTACGGAACAGGAGGTTAAAGGTGCTGATTCTCCAAGGAGGGAGATTGCTAGTAAAGCGGCTGGAATGGCGAACCGGAGCACAAGGAGATGAGAAATGAGGTGCGTTTTAGAAACCTTTCCCGGTCACACGGTGTACCATCTTCTGGGTTGCTCGTGCATGTTTTCGACGTAGGAAGATGCCCTTGAACCTGGAGATTTGGGACCCATGGGATGGGTACCACGCCGTATTACTTTAAAGGGTCTGCGTTTGCTCACCCAACCTCACCAAACCTCTCAGCCCCAAGAGTGTCCACCCTTATGTCTCAGTCATCTGTGGGTCTAGATATGGTCAATCCAGGTGGCATCGCAGCCCCTGAACGAATTTTGTAAGAATTTCTCTCTCTTTCACTGTCTTTGTTTCACGGGTTTTTAAAAGTAATTGATTTTTATAATGGGGTTTAGCTGCTTTGCACTGCTGTGTTTATGCCGCTTTACACCTACTTGACTCACTTACAGAGAGATATCACTACATAGGTTTTAAGATTCTTACTAGTCAGATATATTCTTGGGCGGTGAATAGGGGGCGTTGAGTCCAGTTCACTGAGCAAGGAGTAGGTCTGGTCTATTACATATTGGGTTTATGGAACGGTATCTGAGCTAATTTGAAACCCTTGTTTTATGCATCACCCCACCTCACCTTTCCCGTTAAGCAGCCATAGTGTGTTTTCTAAACGTGCGACTCTGTTCTGTTTTGTAATTCAGTTCAAGGGTAGCGGTTTTTACATTCTCTCTGTAAGTGATATCTTATGATAAGTGTCTTTTTCTGTGTGACTTATTTCACTTAGAATCGTCGTACCTAAATCCACTCATCATGCTGCTCCTAGCCTTATGACGTTGATTTCATGGCTGAGTGATATTCCATTGTACATAAGGACCACAACTTCTTTATCCATTCTTCTCTTTCCTGGGATGTTTAAGGTGTAACGAAGTGGAGGTTCTTGTCAACAGAGCAGCCCTAAACTTTGGGGTGCCTGTGTCTT